>NC_141005.1:80871502-81294612 GCF_052327205.1 Somniosus microcephalus | reverse complement strand
TGTAAGGTTTATCTCACGGGTCTACTCCTGGTTCCAGTGTAAGGTTTATCTCACTGGTCTACTCCTGGTCCTGTGTAAGGTTTATCTCACTGGTCTACTCCTGGTCCTGTGTAAGGTTTATCTCACTGGTCTACTCCTGGTCCTGTGTAAGGTTTATCTCACTGGTCTACTCCTGGTCCTGTGTAAGGTTTATCTCACTGGTCTACTCCTGGTCCTGTGTAAGGTTTATCTCACTGGTCTACTCCTGGTCCTGTGTAAGGTTTATCTCACTGGTCTACTCCTGGTCCAGTGTAAGGTTTATCTCACTGGTCTACTCCTGGTCCTGTGTAAGGTTTATCTCACTGTCTACTCTGGTCCTGTGTAAGGTTTATCTCACTGGTCTACTCCTGGTCCTGTGTAAGGTTTATCTCACTGGTCTACTCCTGGTCCTGTGTAAGGTTTATCTCACTGGTCTACTCCTGGTCCTGTGTAAGGTTTATCTCACTGGTCTACTCCTGGTCCTGTGTAAGGTTTATCTCACTGGTCTACTCCTGGTCCTGTGTAAGGTTTATCTCACTGGTCTACTCCTGGTCCTGTGTAAGGTTTATCTCACTGGTCTACTCCTGGTCCTGTGTAAGGTTTATCTCACTGGTCTACTCCTGGTCCTGTGTAAGGTTTATCTCACTGGTCTACTCCTGGTCCAGTGTAAGGTTTATCTCACTGGTCTACTCCTGGTCCTGTGTAAGGTTTATCTCACTGGTCTACTCCTGGTCCTGTGTAAGGTTTATCTCACTGGTCTACTCCTGGTCCTGTGTAAGGTTTATCTCACTGGTCTACTCCTGGTCCTGTGTAAGGTTTATCTCACTGGTCTACTCCTGGTCCTGTGTAAGGTTTATCTCACTGGTCTACTCCTGGTCCTGTGTAAGGTTTATCTCACTGGTCTACTCCTGGTCCTGTGTAAGGTTTATCTCACTGGTCTACTCCTGGTCCTGTGTAAGGTTTATCTCACTGGTCTACTCCTGGTCCTGTGTAAGGTTTATCTCACTGGTCTACTCCTGGTCCTGTGTAAGGTTTATCTCACTGGTCTACTCCTGGTCCTGTGTAAGGTTTATCTCACTGGTCTACTCCTGGTCCTGTGTAAGGTTTATCTCACTGGTCTACTCCTGGTCCTGTGTAAGGTTTATCTCACTGGTCACTCCTGGTCCTGTGTAAGGTTTATCTCACTGGTCTACTCCTGGTCCTGTGTAAGGTTTATCTCACTGGTCTACTCCTGGTCCTGTGTAAGGTTTATCTCACTGGTCTACTCCTGGTCCTGTGTAAGGTTTATCTCACTGGTCTACTCCTGGTCCTGTGTAAGGTTTATCTCACTGGTCTACTCCTGGTCCTGTGTAAGGTTTATCTCACTGGTCTACTCCTGGTCCTGTGTAAGGTTTATCTCACTGGTCTACTCCTGGTCCTGTGTAAGGTTTATCTCACTGGTCTACTCCTGGTCCTGTGTAAGGTTTATCTCACTGGTCTACTCCTGGTCCTGTGTAAGGTTTATCTCACTGGTCTACTCCTGGTCCTGTGTAAGGTTTATCTCACTGGTCTACTCCTGTTCCTGTGTAAGGTTATCTCACTGGTCTACTCCTGGTCCTGTGTAAGGTTTATCTCACTGGTCTACTCCTGGTCCTGTGTAAGGTTTATCTCACTGGTCTACTCCTGGTTCAGTGTAAGGTTTATCTCACTGGTCTACTCCTGGTCCTGTGTAAGGTTTACCTCACTGGTCTACTCCTGGTCCTGTGTAAGGTTTATCTCACTGGTCTACTCTGGTCCTGTGTAAGGTTTATCTCACTGGTCTACTCCTGGTCCTGTGTAAGGTTTATCTCACTGGTCTACTCCTGGTCCTGTGTAAGGTTTATCTCACTGGTCTACTCCTGGTCCTGTGTAAGGTTTATCTCACTGGTCTACTCCTGGTCCTGTGTAAGGTTTATCTCACTGGTCTACTCCTGGTCCTGTGTAAGGTTTATCTCACTGGTCTACTCCTGGTCCTGTGTAAGGTTTATCTCACTGGTCTACTCCTGGTCCTGTGTAAGGTTTATCTCACTGGTCTACTCCTGGTCCTGTGTAAGGTTTACCTCACTGGTCTACTCCTGGTCCTGTGTAAGGTTTATCTCACTGGTCTACTCCTGGTCCTGTGTAAGGTTTAACTCACTGGTCTACTCCTGGTCCAGTGTAAGGTTTATCTCACTGGTCTACTCCTGGTCCAGTGTAAGGTTTATCTCACTGGTCTACTCCTGGTCCTGTGTAAGGTTTATCTCACTGGTCTACTCCTGGTCCTGTGTAAGGTTTATCTCACTGGTCTACTCCTGTCCTGTGTAAGGTTTACCTCACTGGTCTACTCCTGGTCCTGTGTAAGGTTTATCTCACTGGTCTACTCCTGGTCCTGTGTAAGGTTTATCTCACTGGTCTACTCCTGATTCAGTGTAAGGTTTATCTCACTGGTCTACTCCTGGTCCTGTGTAAGTTTATCTCACTGGTCTACTCCTGGTCCTGTGTAAGGTTTATCTCACTGGTCCACTCCTGGTCCTGTGTAAGGTTTACCTCACTGGTCTACTCCTGGTCCTGTGTAAGGTTTACCTCACTGGTCTACTCCTGGTCCAGTGTAAGGTTTATCTCACTGGTCTACTCCTGGTCCTGTGTAAGGTTTATCTCACTGGTCTACTCCTGGTCCTGCGTAAGGTTTATCTCACTGGTCTACTCCTGGTCCTGTGTAAGGTTTATCTCACTGGTCTACTCCTGGTCCTGTGTAAGGTTTATCTCACTGGTCTACTCCTGGTCCTGTGTAAGGTCTATCTCACTGGTCTACTCCTGGTCCTGTGTAAGGTTTATCTCACTGGTCTACTCCTGGTCCTGTGTAAGGTTTATCTCACTGGTCTACTCCTGGTCCTGTGTAAGGTTTATCTCACTGGTCTACTCCTGGTCCTGTGTAAGGTTTATCTCACTGGTCCACTCCTGGTCCTGTGTAAGGTTTATCTTACTGGTCTACTCCTGGTCCTGTGTAAGGTTTATCTTACTGGTCTACTCCTGGTCCTGTGTAAGGTTTACCTCACTGGTCTACTCCTGGTCCTGTGTAAGGTTTATCTCACTGGTCTACTCCTGGTCCTGTGTAAGGTTTATCTCACTGGTCTACTCCTGGTCCAGTGTAAGGTTTATCTCACTGGTCTACTCCTGGTCCTGTGTAAGGTTTATCTCACTGGTCTACTCCTGGTCCTGTGTAAGGTTTATCTCACTGGTCTACTCCTGGTCCAGTGTAAGGTTTATCTCACTGGTCTACTCCTGGTCCTGTGTAAGGTTTATCTCACTGGTCTACTCCTGGTCCAGTGTAAGGTTTATCTCACTGGGCTACTCCTGGTCCTGTGTAAGGTTTATCTCACTGGTCTACTCCTGGTCCTGTGTAAGGTTTATCTCACTGGTCTACTCCTGGTCCTGTGTAAGGTTTATCTCACTGGTCTACTCCTGGTCCTGTGTAAGGTTTATCTCACTGGTCTACTCCTGGTCCTGTGTAAGGTTTATCTCACTGGTCTACTCCTGGTCCTGTGTAAGGTTTATCTCACTGGTCTACTCCTGGTCCAGTGTAAGGTTTATCTCACTGGTCTACTCCTGGTCCTGTGTAAGGTTTATCTCACTGGTCTACTCCTGGTCCAGTGTAAGGTTTATCTCACTGGGCTACTCCTGGTCCTGTGTAAGGTTTATCTCACTGGTCTACTCCTGGTCCTGTGTAAGGTTTACCTCACTGGTCTACTCCTGGTCCTGTGTAAGGTTTATCTCACTGGTCTACTCCTGGTCCTGTGTAAGGTTTATCTCACTGGTCTACTCCTGGTCCTGTGTAAGGTTTATCTCACTGGTCTACTCCTGGTCCTGTGTAAGGTTTATCTCACTGGTCTACTCCTGGTCCTGTGTAAGGTTTATCTCACTGGTCTACTCCTGGTCCTGTGTAAGGTTTATCTCACTGGTCTATTCCTGGTCCTGTGTAAGGTTTATCTCACTGGTCTACTCCTGGTTCAGTGTAAGGTTTATCTCACTGGTCTACTCCTGGTCCTGTGTAAGGTTTATCTCACTGGTCTACTCCTGGTCCTGTGTAAGGTTTATCTCACTGGTCTACTCCTGGTCTAGTGTAAGGTTTATCTCACTGGTCTACTCCTGGTCCTGTGTAAGGTTTATCTCACTGGTCTACTCCTGGTCCTGTGGAAGGTTTATCTCACGGGTCTACTCCTGGTCCTGTGTAAGGTTTATCTCACTGGTCTACTCCTGGTCCTGTGTAAGGTTTATCTCACTGGTCTACTCCTGGTCCTGTGTAAGGTTTATCTCACTGGTCTACTCCTGGTCCTGTGTAAGGTTTATCTCACTGGTCTACTCCTGGTCCTGTGTAAGGTTTATCTCACTGGTCTACTCCTGGTCCTGTGTAAGGTTTATCTCACTGGTCTACTCCTGGTCCTGTGTAAGGTTTATCTCACTGGTCTACTCCTGGTCCTGTGTAAGGTTTATCTCACTGGTCTACTCCTGGTCCAGTGTAAGGTTTATCTCACTGGTCTACTCCTGGTCCTGTGTAAGGTTTATCTCACTGGTCTACTCCTGGTTCAGTGTAAGGTTTATCTCACTGGTCTACTCCTGGTCCTGTGTAAGGTTTATCTCACTGGTCTACTCCTGGTCCTGTGTAAGGTTTATCTCACTGGTCTACTCCTGGTCCTGTGTAAGGTTTATCTCACTGGTCTACTCCTGGTCCTGTGTAAGGTTTATCTCACTGGTCTACTCCTGGTCCTGTGTAAGGTGTATCTCACTGGTCTACTCCTGGTTCAGTGTAAGGTTTATCTCACTGGTCTACTCCTGGTCCTGTGTACGGTTTATCTCACTGGTCTACTCCTGGTCCTGTGTAAGGTTTATCTCACTGGTCTACTCCTGGTCCTGTGTAAGGTTTATCTCACTGGTCTACTCCTGGTTCAGTGTAAGGTTTATCTCACTGGTCTACTCCTGGTCCTGTGTAAGGTTTATCTCACTGGTCTACTCCTGGTTCAGTGTAAGGTTTATCTCACTGGTCTACTCCTGGTCCTGTGTAAGGTTTATCTCACTGGTCTACTCCTGGTCCTGTGTAAGGTTTATCTCACTGGTCTACTCCTGGTCCTGTGGAAGGTTTATCTCACTGGTCTACTCCTGGTCCTGTGTAAGGTTTATCTCACTGGTCTACTCCTGGTCTAGTGTAAGGTTTATCTCACTGGTCTACTCCTGGTCCTGTGTAAGGTTTATCTCACTGGTCTACTCCTGGTCCTGTGTAAGGTTTATCTCACTGGTCTACTCCTGGTCCTGTGTAAGGTTTATCTCACTGGTCTACTCCTGGTCTAGTGTAAGGTTTATCTCACTGGTCTACTCCTGGTCCTGTGTAAGGTTTATCTCACTGGTCTACTCCTGGTCCTGTGTAAGGTTTATCTCACTGGTCTACTCCTGGTCCTGTGTAAGGTTTATCTCACTGGTCTACTCCTGGTCCTGTGTAAGGTTTATCTCACTGGTCTACTCCTGGTCCTGTGTAAGGTTTATCTCACTGGTCTACTCCTGGTCCTGTGTAAGGTTTATCTCACTGGTCTACTCCTGGTCCAGTGTAAGGTTTATCTCACTGGTCTACTCCTGGTCCTGTGTAAGGTTTACCTCACTGGTCTACTCCTGGTCCTGTGTAAGGTTTATCTCACTGGTCTACTCCTGGTCCTGTGTAAGGTTTATCTCACTGGTCTACTCCTGGTCCTGTGTAAGGTTTATCTCACTGGTCTACTCCTGGTCCTGTGTAAGGTTTATCTCACTGGTCTACTCCTGGTCCTGTGTAAGGTTTATCTCACTGGTCTACTCCTGGTCCTGTGTAAGGTTTACCTCACTGGTCTACTCCTGGTCCTGTGTAAGGTTTATCTCACTGGTCTACTCCTGGTCCTGTGTAAGGTTTATCTCACTGGTCTACTCCTGGTCCTGTGTAAGGTTTATCTCACTGGTCTACTCCTGGTCCTGTGTAAGGTTTATCTCACTGGTCTACTCCTGGTTCAGTGTAAGGTTTATCTCACTGGTCTACTCCTGGTCCTGTGTAAGGTTTATCTCACTGGTCTACTCCTGGTCCTGTGTAAGGTTTATCTCACTGGTCTACTCCTGGTCCTGTGTAAGGTTTATCTCACTGGTCTACTCCTGGTCCTGTGTAAGGTTTATCTCACTGGTCTACTCCTGGTCCTGTGTAAGGTTTATCTCACTGGTCTACTCCTGGTCCTGTGTAAGGTTTATCTCACTGGTCTACTCCTGGTCCTGTGTAAGGTTTATCTCACTGGTCTACTCCTGGTCCTGTGTAAGGTTTATCTCACTGGTCTACTCCTGGTCCTGTGTAAGGTTTATCTCACTGGTCTACTCCTGGTCCTGTGTAAGGTTTATCTCACTGGTCTACTCCTGGTCCAGTGTAAGGTTTATCTCACTGGTCTACTCCTGGTCCTGTGTAAGGTTTACCTCACTGGTCTACTCCTGGTCCTGTGTAAGGTTTATCTCACTGGTCTACTCCTGGTCCTGTGTAAGGTTTATCTCACTGGTCTACTCCTGGTCCTGTGTAAGGTTTATCTCACTGGTCTACTCCTGGTCCTGTGTAAGGTTTATCTCACTGGTCTACTCCTGGTCCTGTGTAAGGTTTATCTCACTGGTCTACTCCTGGTCCTGTGTAAGGTTTATCTCACTGGTCTACTCCTGGTCCTGTGTAAGGTTTATCTCACTGGTCTACTCCTGGTCCTGTGTAAGGTTTATCTCACTGGTCTACTCCTGGTCCTGTGTAAGGTTTATCTCACTGGTCTACTCCTGGTTCAGTGTAAGGTTTATCTCACTGGTCTACTCCTGGTCCTGTGTAAGGTTTATCTCACTGGTCTACTCCTGGTCCTGTGTAAGGTTTATCTCACTGGTCTACTCCTGGTCCTGTGTAAGGTTTATCTCACTGGTCTACTCCTGGTCCTGTGTAAGGTTTATCTCACTGGTCTACTCCTGGTCCTGTGTAAGGTTTATCTCACTGGTCTACTCCTGGTCCTGTGTAAGGTTTATCTCACTGGTCTACTCCTGGTCCTGTGTAAGGTTTACCTCACTGGTCTACTCCTGGTCCTGTGTAAGGTTTATCTCACTGGTCTACTCCTGGTCCTGTGTAAGGTTTATCTCACTGGTCTACTCCTGGTCCTGTGTAAGGTTTACCTCACTGGTCTACTCCTGGTCCTGTGTAAGGTTTATCTCACTGGTCTACTCCTGGTCCTGTGTAAGGTTTATCTCACTGGTCTACTCCTGGTCCTGTGTAAGGTTTACCTCACTGGTCTACCCCTGGTCCTGTGTAAGGTTTATCTCACTGGTCCACTCCTGGTCCTGTGTAAGGTTTATCTTACTGGTCTACTCCTGGTCCTGTGTAAGGTTTACCTCACTGGTCTACTCCTGTTCCTGTGTAAGGTTTATCTCACTGGTCTACTCCTGGTCCAGTGTAAGGTTTATCTCACTGGTCTACTCCTGGTCCTGTGTAGGGTTTATCTCACTGGTCTACTCCTGGTCCTGTGTAAGGTTTATCTCACTGGTCTACTCCTGGTCCTGTGTAGGGTTTATCTCACTGGTCTACTCCTGGTCCTGTGTAAGGTTTATCTCACTGGTCTACTCCTGGTCCTGTGGAAGGTTTATCTCACTGGTCTACTCCTGGTCCTGTGTAAGGTTTATCTCACTGGTCTATTCCTGGTCCTGTGTAAGGTTTATCTCACTGGTCTACTCCTGGTCCTGTGTAAGGTTTATCTCACTGGTCTACTCCTGGTCCTGTGTAAGGTTTATCTCACTGGTCTACTCCTGGTCCTGTGTAAGGTTTATCTCACTGGTCTACTCCTGGTCCTGTGTAAGGTTTATCTCACTGGTCTACTCCTGGTCCTGTGTAAGGTTTATCTCACTGGTCTACTCCTGGTCCTGTGTAAGGTTTATCTCACTGGTCTACTCCTGGTCTAGTGTAAGGTTTATCTCACTGGTCTACTCCTGGTCCTGTGTAAGGTTTATCTCACTGGTCTACTCCTGGTCCTGTGTAAGGTTTATCTCACTGGTCTACTCCTGGTCCTGTGTAAGGTTTACCTCACTGGTCTACTCCTGGTCCTGTGTAAGGTTTATCTCACTGGTCTACTCCTGGTCCTGTGTAAGGTTTATCTCACTGGTCTACTCCTGGTCCTGTGTAAGGTTTATCTCACTGGTCTACTCCTGGTCCTGTGTAAGGTTTATCTCACTGGTCTACTCCTGGTCCTGTGTAAGGTTTATCTCACTGGTCTACTCCTGGTCCTGTGTAAGGTTTAACTCACTGGTCTACTCCTGGTCCAGTGTAAGGTTTATCTCACTGGTCTACTCCTGATTCAGTGTAAGGTTTATCTCACTGGTCTACTCCTGGTCCTGTGTAAGGTTTATCTCACTGGTCTACTCCTGGTCCTGTGTAAGGTTTATCTCACTGGTCTACTCCTGGTCCTGTGTAAGGTTTATCTCACTGGTCTACTCCTGGTCCTGTGTAAGGTTTATCTCACTGGTCTACTCCTGGTCCTGTGTAAGGTTTACCTCACTGGTCTACTCCTGGTCCAGTGTCAGGTTTATCTCACTGGTCTACTCCTGGTCCTGTGTAAGGTTTACCTCACTGGTCTACTCCTGGTCCAGTGTAAGGTTTATCTCACTGGTCTACTCCTGATTCAGTGTAAGGTTTATCTCACTGGTCTACTCCTGGTCCAGTGTAAGGTTTATCTCACTGGTCTACTCCTGGTCCTGTGTAAGGTTTATCTCACTGGTCTACTCCTGGTCCAGTGTAAGGTTTATCTCACTGGTCTACTCCTGGTCCAGTGTAAGGTTTATCTCACTGGTCTACTCCTGATTCAGTGTAAGGTTTAACTCACTGGTCTACTCCTGGTCCAGTGTAAGGTTTATCTCACTGGTCTACTCCTGATTCAGTGTAAGGTTTATCTCACTGGTCTACTCCTGGTCCAGTGTAAGGTTTATCTCACTGGTCTACTCCTGGTCCTGTGTAAGGTTTATCTCACTGGTCTACTCCTGGTCCTGTGTAAGGTTTATCTCACTGGTCTACTCCTGGTCCTGTGTAAGGTTTATCTCACTGGTCTACTCCTGGTCCTGTGTAAGGTTTATCTCACTGGTCTACTCCTGGTCCTGTGTAAGGTTTATCTCACTGGTCCACTCCTGGTCCTGTGTAGGGTTTATCTCACTGGTCTACTCCTGGTCATGTGTAAGGTTTATCTCACTGGTCTACTCCTGGTCCTGTGTAAGGTTTATCGCACAGGTCTACTCCTGGTCCTGTGTAAGGTTTATCTCACTGGTCTACTCCTGGTCCTGTGTAAGGTTTATCTCACTGGTCTACTCCTGGTCCTGTGTAAGGTTTATCTCACTGGTCTACTCCTGGTCCTGTGTAAGGTTTATCTCACTGGTCTACTCTTGGTCCTGTGTAAGGTTTATCTCACTGGTCTACTCCTGGTCCTGTGTAAGGTTTATCTCACTGGTCTACTCCTGGTCCTGTGTAAGGTTTATCTCACTGGTCTACTCCTGGTCCTGTGTAAGGTTTATCTCACTGGTCTACTCCTGGTCCTGTGTAAGGTTTATCTCACTGGTCTACTCCTGGTCCTGTGTAAGGTTTACCTCACTGGTCTACTCCTGGTCCTGTGTAAGGTTTATCTCACTGGTCTACTCCTGGTCCTGTGTAAGGTTTATCTCACTGGTCTACTCCTGGTCCTGTGTAAGGTTTATCTCACTGTTCTACTCCTGGTCCTGTGTAAGGTTTATCTCACTGGTCTACTCCTGGTCCTGTGTAAGGTTTATCTCACTGGTCTACTCCTGGTCCTGTGTAAGGTTTATCTCACTGGTCTACTCCTGGTCCTGTGTAAGGTTTATCTCACTGGTCTACTCCTGGTCCTGTGTAAGGTTTATCTCACTGGTCTACTCCTGGTCCTGTGTAAGGTTTATCTCACTGGTCTACTCCTGATCCTGTGTAAGGTTTATCTCACTGGTCTACTCCTGGTCCTGTGTAAGCTTTATCTCACTGGTCTACTCCTGGTCCTGTGTAAGGTTTATCTCACTGGTCTACTCCTGGTCCTGTGTAAGGTTTATCTCACTGGTCTACTCCTGGTCCTGTGTAAGGTTTATCTCACTGGTCTACTCCAGGTCCTGTGTAAGGTTTATCTCACTGGTCTACTCCTGGTCCTGTGTAAGGTTTATCTCACTGGTCTACTCCTGGTCCTGTGTAAGGTTTATCTCACTGGTCTACTCCTGGTCCTGTGTAAGGTTTATCTCACTGGTCTACTCCTGGTCCTGTGTAAGGTTTATCTCACTGGTCTACTCCTGGTCCTGTGTCTGTAAGGTTTATCTCACTGGTCTACTCCTGGTCCTGTGTAAGGTTTATCTCACTGGTCTACTCCTGGTCCTGTGTAAGGTTTATCTCACGGGTCTACTCCTGGTCCTGTGTAAGGTTTATCTCACTGGTCTACTCCTGGTCCTGTGTAAGGTTTATCTCACTGGTCTACTCCTGGTCCTGTGTCTGTAAGGTTTATCTCACTGGTCTACTCCTGGTCCTGTGTAAGGTTTATCTCACTGGTCTACTCCTGGTCCTGTGTAAGGTTTATCTCACGGGTCTACTCCTGGTCCTGTGTAAGGTTTATCTCACTGGTCTACTCCTGGTCCTGTGTAAGGTTTATCTCACTGGTCTACTCCTGGTCCTGTGTAAGGTTTATCTCACTGGTCTACTCCTGGTCCTGTGTAAGGTTTATCTCACTGGTCTACTCCTGGTCCTGTGTAAGGTTTATCTCACTGGTCTACTCTTGGTCCTGTGTAAGGTTTATCTCACTGGTCTACTCCTGGTCCTGTGTCTGTAAGGTTTATCTCACTGGTCTACTCCTGGTCCTGTGTAAGGTTTACCTCACTGGTCTACTCCTGGTCCTGTGTAAGGTTTATCTCACTGGTCTACTCCTGGTCCTGTGTAAGGTTTATCTCACTGGTCTACTCCTGGTCCTGTGTAAGGTTTATCTCACGGGTCTACTCCTGGTCCTGTGTAAGGTTTATCTCACTGGTCTACTCCTGGTCCTGTGTAAGGTTTATCTCACTGGTCTACTCCTGGTCCTGTGTAAGGTTGATCTCACTGGTCTACTCCTGGTCCTGTGTAAGGTTTATCTCACTGGTCTACTCCTGGTCCTGTGTAAGGTTTATCTCACTGGTCTACTCCTGGTCCTGTGTAAGGTTTATCTCACTGGTCTACTCCTGGTCCTGTGTAAGGTTTATCTCACTGGTCTACTCCTGGTCCTGTGTAAGGTTTATCTCACTGGTCTACTCCTGGTCCTGTGTAAGGTTTATCTCACGGGTCTACTCCTGGTCCTGTGTAAGGTTTATCTCACTGGTCTACTCCTGGTCCAGTGTAAGGTTTATCTCACTGGTCTACTCCTGGTCCTGTGTAAGGTTGATCTCACTGGTCTACTCCTGGTCCTGTGTAAGGTTTATCTCACTGGTCTACTCCTGGTCCTGTGTAAGGTTTATCTCACTGGTCTACTCCTGGTCCTGTGTCATAGAGAGAGTCATAGAGTTATACAGTACAGAAAGAGGCTATTCGGCCCATTGCGTCCACGCCGGCCATCAATCCCTGTCTAATCTAATCCGATTTTCCAGCATTTGGTCCGTAGCCTTGTATGCTATGACATTTCAAGTGCTCATCCAAATGCTTCTTGAATGTTGTGAAGGTTCCTGCCTCTACCACCCTTTCAGGCAGTGAGTTCCAGACTCCAACCACCCTCTGGGTGAAAAGGTTCTTCCTCAAATCCCCTCTAAACCTCCTGCCCCTTACCTTGAATCTATGCCCCCTTGTTCTTGACCCCTCTACTAAGGGAAAAAGTTCCTTTCTATCTACCCTATCTATGCCCCTCATAATTTTGTACACCTCAATCAGGTCCCCCCTCAGCCTTCTCTGCTCCAAGGAAAACAACCCCAGCCTGTCAAGTCTTTCTTCATAGCTGAAGCGCTCCAGCCCAGGTAACATCCTGGTGAATCTCCTCTGCACCCTCTCCAATGCAATCACATCCTTCCTATAGTGTGGCGACCAGAACTGCACACAGTATTCCAGCTGTGGCCTAACCAGCGTTTTGAACAGCTCCATCATAACCTCCCTGCTCTTATATTCTATGCCTCGGCTAATGAAGGCAAGTATCCCATATGCCTTTTTAACCACCTTATCCACCTGTTCTACTGCCTTCAGGGATCTATGTACATGCACACCAAGGTCCCTCTGATCCTCTGTCTTTCCTAGGGTCCTACCATTCATTGTGTATTCCCTTGCCTTGTTAGTCCCTCCAAAATGCATCACCTCACACTTTTCACGGTTAAATTCCATTTGCCACTGTTCCGCCCATCTGACCAACCCATCTATATCATCCTGCAGACTGAGGCTACCCTCCTCGCTATTTACCACCCCACCAATTTTCGTGTCATCTGCGAACATACCTTTTACATTCACATCCAAATAATTAATGTAGACCACAAACAGCAAGGGACCCAGCACCGATCCCTGCGGTACCCCACTGGACACAGGCTTCCAGTCACAAAAACAACCTTCGACCATCACCCTCTGCCTTCTGCCACTAAGCCAGTTTTGGATCCAATGTGCCAAGGCACCCTGGATCCCATGGGCTCTTACCTTCTTGATCAGTCTCCTATGCGGGACGTTATTGAAAGCCTTACTGAAATCCATGTATACCACATCCACTGCACTACCCTCATCCACACACCTAGTCACCCCCTCGAAAAATTCAATCAAATTGGTCAGACATGATCTTCCCATGACAAAGCCATGCTGACTATCCCTGATTAATCCCTGCCTCTCCAAGTGGAGACTAATTCTGTCTCTCAGAATTTTTTCCAATAATTTCCCTACCACTGATGTTAGGCTCACTGGCCTGTAATTCCCTGGTTTATCCCTACTACCCTTCTTGAATAATGGTACTACGTTAGCTGTTCTCCAGTCCTCTGGCACATCCCCTCTGGCCAGAGAGGTTCTGAAAATTTGTGTCAGAGCCCCTGCAATCTCCTCCTTTGCCTAACACAGCAGCCTGGGATACATCTCGTCCGGGCCTGGAGATTTATCCACTTTTAAGCCTGCTAAAACCGCTAGTACCTCCTCCCTCTCGATGCTAATATGTTCAAGTATATCACAGTCCTCCTGCCCGATTTCTATGTCTACATCGTCCTTCTCCATAGTGAACACAGATGCAAAAAATTCATTTAAAACCCCACCTACATCTTCTGGCTCCACACACAGATTGCCACTTTGGTCCCTAATGGGCCCTACTCTTTCCTTAGTTATCCTCTTGCCCTTAATATACTTATAAAACACCTTAGGATTTTCCTTTATTTTGCTCGCCAGTGTTATTTCATGGCCCCTCCTCGCTCTCCTAATTTATTTTTTAAGTATCCCCCTGCACTTTTTATACTCCTCTAGGGCTTCCCCTGTCTTTAGTCCCTTGTATCTGCCAAAAGCCCCCCTTTTTTTCCTAATCCATTCTCGTATATCCCTTGACATCCAAGGTTCCCTGGGCTTGTTGGTCTCACCCTTGACCTTTACGGGAACATGTTGCCATTGTACTCTCTCAATTTCCTTTCTGAAAGACTCCCATTGCTCCGATGTGGATTTTCCTACAAGTAGCTGATCCCAGTCCACTTTGGCCAGATCCTGCCTTATCATAGTAAAATCGGCCTTCCCCCAATTTAGAACGTTTATTTCCGGTCCATCTCTGTCCTTTTCCATGACTACCTTAAATCTCACTGAATTATGGTCACTGTCACCAAAGTGCTCACCTACTAACACTTCTACCACTTGCCCGGCCACATTCCCTAGAATTAGGTCCAGTACCGCCCCCTCTCTTGTAGGACTTTCTACATGCTGGCTCAAAAAGCTCTCCTGGATGCACTTTAAGAATTCTGCACCCTCTAAGCCTTTCACACTCTGACTATCCCAGTTAATATTGGGGAAGTTGAAATCCCCCACTATTATTACCCTATTATTTGCACACTTCTTTGAGATTTGCCTACATATCTGTTCCTCTATCTCCCCCTGACTGTTTGGGGGCCTATAGTACACTCCCAGCAAAGTGCTTGCCCCCTTTTTGTTTTTAAGTTCTACCCATATGGCCTCATTAGAGGAACCTGTTAATATATCATCCCTCCTTACAGCAGTAATTGACTCCTTAATTAATATTGCGACACCCCATCTAAAATCGGGCAGAGGGTGTCCATAGCTAACAATAAAAAATTTAATTAATTACATAGAATGGAGCAGGTGATGTGTTACTGTTGCGAGATGTGGGAGCCGGTGAACCCCATTGAGGCTCACGGTGATTACGTCTGTGACAAGTGTCTGCTGCTACAGGAACTCCAGCTCCGTGTTGATGAGCTGGAGTCTGAGCTTCAGACACTGCGACACATCAGGGAGGGGGAGAAGTACCTGGGCTCTGTGTATCAGGAGGTGGTCACACCTATGAAGTTAATTAATTCAGATGTAGCCCATGGTCAGGGACAGGACGGTGTGACTACGAGTGAGGCAGGTACGGGGATCCAGGAGGTAGAGCTGGAGGAGCCGCAGCCCTTGCTCTTGTCCAACAGGTTCGAGGTTCTTACTCCCTGTGGGGACAGGAGCAGGGACTGCAGGGAGGATGAGCAACCTGGCCACAGCACCGTGGAACGGGGGGCCATTCAAGAGGGGGGAGTAAATAGAAATGTTGTAGTGGTAGGGGATAGTATTATTAGGGGGATAGATAGAGCTCTCTGCAGCCGAGAGCGAGAGTCCCGAAGGCTGTGTTGCCTACCCGGTGCCAGGGTTAAGGACATCTCCTCTGGGCTGGAAAGAAACTTGCAGTGGGAGGGGGTGGATCCAGTTGTCGTGGTCCATGTTGGTACAAACGATGTAGATAGGACTAGGCAGCCGGTTCTGTTAAGGGAGTATGAGCAGCTAGGGGTCAAATTAAAAAACAGAACCTCAAGGGTAATAATGTCTGGATTATTACCTGAGCCACGAGCGAATTTGGCTAGGGTAAATAAAATCAGAGAGTTAAATGCGTGGCTCAAAGACTGGTGTGGGAGAAATGGGTTTTGCTTCCTGGGACACTGGCACCAGTACTGGGGCAGGAGGAAGCTGTTCCGTTGGGACGGGCTTCACTTGGCCAGTGCTGGGACTAGAGTCCTGGCGGATCATATAACTAGGGCTGTAGAGAGGGCTTTAAACTAACTAGTGGGGGGGAGGTTCCTAGAGAGCAAATAATAAAAATGACAACAGAGAAGGTCATAGACTTAGGTAGCAGTGGGGAAATTAAAAACCAGAGCGTGTCAGGAAGGGGCAGAAGGTATGGAGTAAAAGGTAAAGTAATAAAAAGGGCAAAAGCAGGAACTAAGTGTCACAAAACATATTTGAAAGTTCTCTATCTGAATGCACATAGCATTCGTAACAAAATAGACGAGTTAATGGCACAAGTAACTACATATGGGTATGATCTTGTGGCCATTACAGAAACATGGCTGCAGGGTGACAATGCCTGGGAATTAAACATACCAGGTTATTTAATGATCAGGAAGGACAGGCAGGAAGGAAGGGGAAGTAGGGTGGCTATGTTAATAAAGGAAGGAATCACTGTAATACAGAGAAATGATATTGGGTCAAAAGATCAGGATAATGAAACAGTTTGAGTGGAGATAAGGAATATTAAGGGGAAAAAAACACTAGTGGGCGTAGTCTATAGGCCTCCGAACAGTTGCAACTCTGTTGGACGGAGTATCAATCAGGAAATAGTTGAGGCTTGTAATAAGGGAACATCTATAATTATGGGGGATTTTAACTATCATATTAATTGGACAAATCAAATTGGGCAGGGCTGCCTTGAGGATGAGTTCATTGAGTGTATTAGGGATGGGTTTCTTGAGCAGTATGTAACTGAACCGACCAGGGGGCAAGCAACCTTAGATCTGGTCCTGTGTAACGAGACAGGATTAATTAAAAATGTCCTAGTAAAGGATCCCCTTGGAATGAGTGACCATAACATGGTTGAATTCCATATTCAATTAGAGGGTGAGAAGGTTGGATCTCAAACAAGCGTGCTAAGCTTGAATAAAGGAGACTATGAAGGTATGAGAGTGGAATTGAGTAGAGTGGATTGGGGAAATAGATTAAAGGGTAAGACGATACATGATCAGTGGTGTACATTTAAGGAGTTATTTTACAACTTCCAAAAAATATATATTCCACTGAGAAGAAAAGGGTGTAAAAGAAAAGACAGCCATCCGTGGCTAAGTAAAGAAATTAAGGATAGTATTCGACTAAAAACAAGGGCATATAAGGCAGCCAAATCTAGTGGGAGGATAGAGGATTGGGAAAACTTTAAAAGACAGCAAAAAATAACAAAAAGATTGATTAAGAAAGGGAAGATAGATTATGAAAGTAAATTAGCAAAAAATATAAAAACAGATAGTAAGAGTTTTTATAGTTATATAAAAAGAAAAAGGGTGGCTAAAGTAAATGTTGGTCCCTTAGAGGATGAGACCGGGAAATTAATGGTGGGAAATATGGAGATGGCAAAAACACTGAATAAATATTTTGTATCAGTCTTTACAGTAGAGGACACAAAGAATATCCCAACACTGGACAAACAAGGGGCTATAGGGGGGGAGGAGCTAAACATGATCAAAATCACTAAGGAAGTGGTACTCGGTAAAATAATGGGACTCAAGGCGGATGAATCACCTGGACCTGATGGCTTACATCCTAGGGTCTTGAGGGACGTGGCGGTAGGGATTGTGGATGCATTGGTAATAATTTTCCAAAACTCCCTGGACTCAGCAAAGGTCCCGGCAGACTGGAAAACTGCTAATGTAACACCCTTATTTAAAAAGGGCAGCAGACAGAAGGCTGGAAACTATAGACCGGTTAGCCTAACATCTGTGGTAGGTAAAATTTTGGAGTCCATTATTAAGGAGACAGTAACAGGACATTTGGATAATCATAATTTAATAGGACAAAGTCAGCATGGTTTTATGAAGGGGAAGTCATGTTTGACAAATTTGCTGGAGTTCTTTGAGGAAGTAACGTATAGGGTGGATAAAGGGGAACCAGTGGACGTAGTGTATTTAGACTTCCAAAAGGCATTTGACAAGGTGCCACACAAAAGATTATTACTTAAGATAAAAAATCACGGGATTGGGGGTAATATTCTAGCATGGATAGAGGATTGGCTATCTAACAGAAGGCAGAGAGTTGGGATAAATGGTTCATTCTCAGACTGGCAATCAGTAACTAGTGGTGTTCCGCAGGGGTCAGTGCTGGGTCCCCAACTCTTTACAATCTATATTAACGATTTGGAGGAGGGGACCGAGTGTAACATATCAAAGTTTGCAGATGATACTAAGATGGGAGGGAAAGTAGTGAGTGAAGAGGACATAAAAAACCTGCAAGGGGACATAGACAGGCTAAGTAAGTGGGCAGAGATTTGGCAGATGGAATACAATACTGGAAAGTGTGAGGTTATGCACTTTGGCAGGAAAAATCGTAGAGCAAGTTATTATCTTAATGGCAAGAAACTGGAAAGTACTGAAGTACAAAGGGATCTGGGGGTCCTGGTGCACGAAATTCAAAAGGTTAGTATGCAGGTGCAGCAAGTGATTAAGAAGGCCAATGTTGGCTTTCATTGCTAGGGGGATAGAATATAAAAATAGGGAGGTATTGCTTCAGTTGTGCAAGGTATTGGTGAGACCGCACCTGGAATACTGCATACAGTTTTGGTGTCCATACTTAAGAAAAGACATACTTGCTCTCGAGTCAGTACAAAGAAGGTTCACTCGGTTAACCCCGGGGATGAGGGGATGGACATATGAGGAGAGGTTGAGTAGATTGGGACTCTACTCATTGGAGTTCAGAAGAATGAGAGGCGATCTTATTGAAACATATAAGATTGTGAAGGGGTTGGATCGGGTGGATGCGGGGAGGATGTTCCCGATGATGGGTGAAACTAGAACTAGGGGGCATAGTCTTAGAATAAGGGGCTGCTCTTTCAAAACTGAGATGAGGAGGAACTACTTCACTCAGAGGGTGGTAGGTCCATGGAATATGCTGCCCCAAAAAGCTGTAGAAGCTACATCATTACATAAATTTAAAACAGAAATAGACAGTTTCCTAGAAGTAAAGGGAATTAAGGGTTACGGGGAGCGGGCAGGCATTTGGACATGAGTCTAGGTTCGGATCGGACATGGCCCTGTGGGTAGCAGAGCGGGCCCAGGGGCCGTGTAGCCTGATCCTGCTCCTATTTCGTGTGTCTAATTCTGTTAGATTCAGGAGATGGTTCTGTGATAGTAGATTGGCGGTTAGGATCAGATCAGCCATGATCTCATTGAACGGCGGAGCGGGCTCGAGGGGCCGATTGGCCTACTCCTGCTCCTATTTCTTATGTTCTTATGTTCCTCTTTTACCCCTCCTCTGTCTCGCCTAAAGATTCTATACCCCGGAATATTGAGCTGCCAGTCTTGCCCCTCCCTCAACCATGTCTCCGTAATAGCAACAATATCATACTCCCATGTGTTCATCAACACCTTCAGTTCGTCCACTTTATTCGCAAGACTCCTTGCATAAAAAATACCATCCAGCCTTGCCCTACTCCCTTGTGCCGTTACATATTTGCTCTGCCTTCCAAGCTGACTTGTTTTTTCCTCTATATTTGGCTGTACATCACCCCCTATTATAGCTCCACTCTGTATCCCATCCCCCTGCCAAGTTAGTTTAAACCCCCCCCAACAGTGCTAGCAAACCTCCCCGCAAGGATATTTGTCCCGTTCTGGTTCAGGTGCAACCCGTCCGACTTGTACAGGTCCCACCTTCCCCAGAAGCAGACCCAGTGATCCAGGAAACTAAAGCCCTCCCTCCTGCACCAACTCTTGAGCCACGCATTCATCTGCTCTATCCTCCTATTCCTATACTCACTAGCACGTGGCACCGGGAGTAATCCAGAGATTACAACCTTTGAGGTCCTGCTCTTTAATCTGCTACCTAGCTCCCTAAATTCTTGCTGCAGGACCTCATCCCTCTTCCTACCCATGTCGTTGGTCCCAATGTGAACCACGACCTCTGACTGTTCACCCTCCCCCTTCAGTGTCTGTAAGGTTTATCTCACTGGTCTACTCCTGGTCCTGTGTAAGGTTTATCTCACTGGTCTACTCCTGGTCCTGTGTAAGGTTTATCTCACTGGTCTACTCCTGGTCCTGTGTAAGGTTTATCTCACTGGTCTACTCCTGGTCCAGTGTAAGGTTTATCTCACTGGTCTACTCCTGGTCCTGTGTAAGGTTTATCTCACTGGTCTACTCCTGGTCCTGTGTCTGTAAGGTTTATCTCACTGGTCTACTCCTGGTCCTGTGTAAGGTTTATCTCACTGGTCTACTCCTGGTCCTGTGTAAGGTTTATCTCACTGGTCTACTCCTGGTCCTGTGTCTGTAAGGTTTATCTCACTGGTCTACTCCTGGTCCTGTGTAAGGTTTATCTCACTGGTCTACTCCTGGTCCTGTGTAAGGTTTATCTCACTGGTCTACTCCTGGTCCAGTGTAAGGTTTATCTCACTGGTCTACTCCTGGTCCTGTGTAAGGTTTATCTCACTGGTCTACTCCTGGTCCTGTGTAAGGTTTATCTCACGGGTCTACTCCTGGTCCAGTGTAAGGTTTATCTCACTGGTCTACTCCTGGTCCTGTGTAAGGTTTATCTCACTGGTCTACTCCTGGTCCAGTGTAAGGTTTATCTCACTGGTCTACTCCTGGTCCTGTGTAAGGTTTACCTCACTGGTCTACTCCTGGTCTAGTGTAAGGTTTATCTCACTGGTCTACTCCTGGTCCTGTGTAAGGTTTATCTCACTGGTCTACTCCTGGTCCTGTGTAAGGTTTATCTCACTGGTCTACTCCTGGTCCTGTGTAAGGTTTATCTCACTGGTCTACTCCTGGTCCAGTGTAAGGTTTATCTCACTGGTCTACTCCTGGTCCTGTGTAAGGTTTATCTCACTGGTCTACTCCTGGTCCTGTGTAAGGTTTATCTCACTGGTCTACTCCTGGTCCTGTGTAAGGTTTATCTCACTGGTCTACTCCTGGTCCTGTGTAAGGTTTACCTCACTGGTCTACTCCTGGTCCTGTGTAAGGTTTATCTCACTGGTCTACTCCTGGTCCAGTGTAAGGTTTACCTCACTGGTCTACTCCTGGTTCAGTGTAAGGTTTATCTCACGGGTCTACTCCTGGTCTAGTGTAAGGTTTATCTCACTGGTCTACTCCTGGTCCAGTGTAAGGTTTATCTCACTGGTCTACTCCTGGTCCTGTGTAAGG
Organism: Somniosus microcephalus; assembly: GCF_052327205.1. Classification (NCBI taxonomy): domain Eukaryota; kingdom Metazoa; phylum Chordata; class Chondrichthyes; order Squaliformes; family Somniosidae; genus Somniosus; species Somniosus microcephalus. The sequence goes on along the minus strand of NC_141005.1, from coordinate 81,274,233 downwards.
TTTATCTCACTGGTCTACTCCTGGTCCTGTGTAAGGTTTATCTCACTGGTCTACTCCTGGTCCTGTGTAAGGTTTATCTCACTGGTCTACTCCTGGTCCAGTGTAAGGTTTATCTCACTGGTCTACTCCTGGTCCTGTGTAAGGTTTATCTGACTGGTCTACTCCTGGTCCAGTGTAAGGTTTATCTCACTGGTCTACTCCTGGTCCAGTGTAAGGTTTATCTCACTGGTCTACTCCTGGTCCTGTGTAAGGTTTATCTCACTGGTCTACTCCTGGTCCTGTGTAAGGTTTATCTCACTGGTCTACTCCTGGTCCTGTGTAAGGTTTATCTCACTGGTCTACTCCTGGTCCTGTGTAAGGTTTATCTCACTGGTCTACTCCTGGTCCTGTGTAAGGTTTACCTCACTGGTCTACTCCTGGTCCAGTGTAAGGTTTATCTCACTGGTCTACTCCTGGTCCTGTGTAAGGTTTACCTCACTGGTCTACTCCTGGTCCAGTGTAAGGTTTATCTCACTGGTCTACTCCTGGTCCTGTGTAAGGTTTATCTCACTGGTCTACTCCTGGTCCTGTGTGAGGTTTATCTCACTGGTCTACTCCTGGTCCTGTGTAAGGTTTATCTCACTGGTCTACTCCTGGTCCAGTGTAAGGTTTATCTCACTGGTCTACTCCTGGTCTAGTGTAAGGTTTATCTCACTGGTCTACTCCTGGTCCTGTGTAAGGTTTATCTCACTGGTCTACTCCTGGTCCTGTGTAAGGTTTATCTCACTGGTCTACTCCTGGTCCTGTGTAAGGTTTATCTCACTGGTCTACTCCTGGTCCTGTGTAAGGTTTATCTCACTGGTCTACTCCTGGTCCAGTGTAAGGTTAGGTCTCACTGGTCTACTCCTGGTCCTGTGTAAGGTTTATCTGACTGGTCTACTCCTGGTCCAGTGTAAGGTTTATCTCACTGGTCTACTCCTGGTCCAGTGTAAGGTTTATCTCACTGGTCTACTCCTGGTCCTGTGTAAGGTTTATCTCACTGGTCTACTCCTGGTCCTGTGTAAGGTTTATCTCACTGGTCTACTCCTGGTCCTGTGTAAGGTTTATCTGACTGGTCTACTCCTGGTCCAGTGTAAGGTTTATCTCACTGGTCTACTCCTGGTCCTGTGTAAGGTTTATCTCACTGGTCTACTCCTGGTCCTGTGTAAGGTTTATCTCACTGGTCTACTCCTGGTCCTGTGTAAGGTTTATCTCACTGGTCTACTCCTGGTTCAGTGTAAGGTTTATCTCACTGGTCTACTCCTGGTCCTGTGTAAGGTTTATCTCACTGGTCTACTCCTGGTCCTGTGTAAGGTTTACCTCACTGGTCTACTCCTGTTCCTGTGTAAGGTTTATCTCACTGGTCTACTCCTGGTCCTGTGTAAGGTTTATCTCACTGGTCTACTCCTGGTCCTGTGTAAGGTTTATCTCACTGGTCTACTGGTCCTGTGTAAGGTTTATCTCACTGGTCCACTGGTCCTGTCTGTAAGGTTTACCTCACTGGTCTACTCCTGGTCCAGTGTAAGGTTTATCTCACTGGTCTACTCCTGGTCCTGTGTAAGGTTTACCTCACTGGTCTACTCCTGGTCCAGTGTAAGGTTTATCTCACTGGTCTACTCCTGGTCCTGTGTAAGGTTTATCTCACTGGTCTACTCCTGGTCCTGTGTAAGGTTTATCTCACTGGTCTACTCTTGGTCCTGTGTAAGGTTTATCTCACTGGTCTACTCCTGGTCCTGTGTAAGGTTTATCTCACTGGTCTACTCCTGGTCCTGTGTAAGGTTTATCTCACTGGTCTACTCCTGGTCCTGTGTAAGGTTTATCTCACTGGTCTACTCCTGGTCCTGTGTAAGGTTTATCTCACTGGTCTACTCCTGGTCCTGTGTAAGGTTTATCTCACTGGTCTACTCCTGGTCCTGTGTAAGGTTTATCTCACTGGTCTACTCCTGGTCCTGTGTAAGGTTTATCTCACTGGTCTACTCCTGGTCCTGTGTAAGGTTTATCTCACTGGTCTACTCCTGGTCCTGTGTAAGGTTTATCTCACTGGTCTACTCCTGGTCCTGTGTACGGTTTATCTCACTGGTCTACTCCTGGTCCTGTGTAAGGTTTATCTCACTGGTCTACTCCTGGTCCTGTGTAAGGTTTATCTCACTGGTCTACTCCTGGTCCAGTGTAAGGTTTATCTCACTGGTCTACTCCTGGTCCTGTGTAAGGTTTATCTCACTGGTCTACTCCTGGTCCTGTGTAAGGTTTATCTCACTGGTCTACTCCTGGTCCTGTGTAAGGTTTATCTCACTGGTCTACTCCTGGTCCTGTGTAAGGTTTATCTCACTGGTCTACTCCTGGTCCTGTGTAAGGTTTATCTCACTGGTCTACTCCTGGTCCAGTGTAAGGTTTATCTTACTGGTCTACTCCTGGTCCTGTGTAAGGTTTATCTCACTGGTCTACTCCTGGTCCTGTGTAAGGTTTATCTCACTGGTCTACTCCTGGTCCTGTGTAAGGTTTATCTTACTGGTCTACTCCTGGTCCTGTGTAAGGTTTATCTCACTGGTCTACTCCTGGTCCTGTGTAAGGTTTACCTCACTGGTCTACTCCTGGTCCTGTGTAAGGTTTATCTCACTGGTCTACTCCTGGTCCTGTGTAAGGTTTATCTCACTGGTCTACTCCTGGTCCTGTGTAAGGTTTATCTCACTGGTCTACTCCTGGTCCAGTGTAAGGTTTATCTCACTGGTCTACTCCTGGTTCAGTGTAAGGTTTATCTCACTGGTCTACTCCTGGTCCTGTGTAAGGTTTATCTCACTGGTCTACACCTGGTCCTGTGTAAGGTTTATCTCACTGGTCTACTCCTGGTCTAGTGTAAGGTTTATCTCACTGGTCTACTCCTGGTCCTGTGTAAGGTTTATCTCACTGGTCTACTCCTGGTCCTGTGTAAGGTTTATCTCACTGGTCTACTCCTGGTCCTGTGTAAGGTTTATCTCACTGGTCTACACCTGGTCCAGTGTAAGGTTTATCTCACTGGTCTACTCCTGGTCCTGTGTAAGGTTTATCTCACTGGTCTACTCCTGGTCCAGTGTAAGGTTTATCTCACTGGTCTACTCCTGGTCCTGTGTAAGGTTTATCTCACTGGTCCACTCCTGGTCCAGTGTAAGGTTTATCTCACTGGTCTACTCCTGGTCCTGTGTAAGGTTTATCTCACTGGTCCACTCCTGGTCCAGTGTAAGGTTTATCTCACTGGTCTACTCCTGGTCCTGTGTAAGGTTTATCTCACTGGTCTACTCCTGGTCCTGTGTAAGGTTTATCTCACTGGTCTACTCCTGGTCCTGTGTAAGGTTTATCTCACTGGTCTACTCCTGGTCCAGTGTAAGGTTTATCTCACTGGTCTACTCCTGGTCCTGTGTAAGGTTTACCTCACTGGTCTACTCCTGGTCCTGTGTAAGGTTTATCTCACTGGTCTACTCCTGGTCCTGTGTAAGGTTTATCTCACTGGTCTACTCCTGGTCCTGTGTAAGGTTTACCTCACTGGTCTACTCCTGGTCCTGTGTAAGGTTTATCTCACTGGTCTACTCCCTGGTCCTGTGTAAGGTTTATCTCACTGGTCTACTCCTGGTCCTGTGTAAGGTTTACCTCACTGGTCTACTCCTGGTCCTGTGTAAGGTTTATCTCACTGGTCTACTCCTGGTCCTGTGTAAGGTGTATCTCACTGGTCTACTCCTGGTCCTGTGTAAGGTGTATCTCACTGGTCTACTCCTGGTCCAGTGTAAGGTTTATCTCACTGGTCTACTCCTGGTCCTGTGTAAGGTTTATCTCACTGGTCTACTCCTGGTCCTGTGTAAGGTTTACCTCACTTGTCTACTCCTGGTCCTGTGTAAGGTTTATCTCACTGGTCTACTCCTGGTCCTGTGTAAGGTTTATCTCACTGGTCTACTCCTGGTCCTGTGTAAGGTTTACCTCACTTGTCTACTCCTGGTCCTGTGTAAGGTTTATCTCACTGGTCTACTCCTGGTCCTGTGTAAGGTTTATCTCACTGGTCTACTCCTGGTCCTGTGTAAGGTTTACCTCACTTGTCTACTCCTGGTCCTGTGTAAGGTTTATCTCACTGGTCTACTCCTGGTCCTGTGTAAGGTTTATCTCACTGGTCTACTCCTGGTCCTGTGTAAGGTTTACCTCACTGGTCTACTCCTGGTCCAGTGTAAGGTTTATCTCACTGGTCTACTCCTGGTCCAGTGTAAGGTTTATCTCACTGGTCTACTCCTGGTCCTGTGTAAGGTTTATCTCACTGGTCTACTCCTGGTCCTGTGTAACGTTTATCTCACTGGTCTACTCCTGGTCCTGTGTAAGGTTTATCTCACTGGTCTACTCCTGGTCCTGTGTAAGGTTTATCTCACTGGTCTACTCCTGGTCCTGTGTAAGGTTTATCTCACTGATCTACTCCTGGTCCTGTGTAAGGTTTATCTCACTGGTCTACTCCTGGTCCTGTGTAAGGTTTATCTCACTGGTCTACTCCTGGTCCTGTGTAAGGTTTACCTCACTGGTCTACTCCTGGTCCTGTGTAAGGTTTATCTCACTGGTCTACTCCTGGTCCAGTGTAAGGTTTATCTCACTGGTCTACTCCTGGTCCTGTGTAAGGTTTATCTCACTGGTCTACTCCTGGTCCTGTGTAAGGTTTATCTCACTGGTCTACTCCTGGTCCAGTGTAAGGTTTACCTCACTGGTCTACTCCTGGTCCTGTGTAAGGTTTATCTCACTGGTCTACTCCTGGTCCTGTGTAAGGTTTATCTCACTGGTCTACTCCTGGTCCAGTGTAAGGTTTATCTCACTGGTCTACTCCTGGTCCTGTGTAAGGTTTATCTCACTGGTCTACTCCTGGTCCTGTGTAAGGTTTATCTCACTGGTCTACTCCTGGTCCTGTGTAAGGTTTATCTCACTGGTCTACTCCCTGGTCCTGTGTAAGGTGTATCTCACTGGTCTACTCCTGGTCCTGTGTAAGGTTTATCTCACTGGTCTACTCCTGGTCCTGTGTAAGGTCTATCTCACTGGTCTACTCCTGGGTCCTGTGTAAGGTTTATCTCACTGGTCTACTCCTGGTCCTGTGTAAGGTTTATCTCACTGGTCTACTCCTGGTCCTGTGTAAGGTTTATCTCACTGGTCTACTCCTGGTCCTGTGTAAGGTTTATCTCACTGGTCTACTCCTGGTCCAGTGTAAGGTTTATCTCACTGGTCTACTCCTGGTCCTGTGTAAGGTTTATCTCACTGGTCTACTCCTGTTCCTGTGTACGGTTTATCTCACTGGTCTACTCCTGGTTCCAGTGTAGGGTTTATCTCACTGGTCTACTCCTGGTCCAGTGTAAGGTTTATCTCACTGGTCTACTCCTGGTCCTGTGTAAGGTTTATCTCACTGGTCTACTCCTGGTCCTGTGTAAGGTTTATCTCACTGGTCTACTCCTGGTTCAGTGTAGGGTTTATCTCACTGGTCTACTCCTGGTCCAGTGTAAGGTTTATCTCACTGGTCTACTCCTGGTCCTGTGTGAGGTTTATCTCACTGGTCTACTCCTGGTCCTGTGTAGGGTTTATCTCACTGGTCTACTCCTGGTTCAGTGTAGGGTTTATCTCACTGGTCTACTCCTGGTCCAGTGTAAGGTTTATCTCACTGGTCTACTCCTGGTCCTGTGTGAGGTTTATCTCACTGGTCTACTCCTGGTCCTGTGTAGGGTTTATCTCACTGGTCTACTCCTGGTCCAGTGTAAGGTTTATCTCACTGGTCTACTCCTGGTCCTGTGTAAGGTTTATCTCACTGGTCTACTCCTGGTCCAGTGTAAGGTTTACCTCACTGGTCTACTCCTGGTCCTGTGTAAGGTTTATCTCACTGGTCTACTCCTGGTCCTGTGTAAGGTTTATCTCACTGGTCTACTCCTGGTCCTGTGTAAGGTTTATCTCACTGGTCTACTCCTGGTCCAGTGTAAGGTTTATCTCACTGGTCTACTCCTGGTCCAGTGTAAGGTTTATCTCACTGGTCTACTCCTGGTCCTGTGTAAGGTTTATCTCACTGGTCTACTCCTGGTCCTGTGTAAGGTTTATCTCACTGGTCTACTCCTGGTCCTGTGTAAGGTTTATCTCACGGGTCTACTCCTGGTCCTGTGTAAGGTTTATCTCACTGGTCTACTCCTGGTCCTGTGTAAGGTTTACCTCACTGGTCTACTCCTGGTCCAGTGTAAGGTTTATCTCACTGGTCTACTCCTGGTCCAGTGTAAGGTTTATCTCACTGGTCTACTCCTGGTCCTGTGTAAGGTTTACCTCACTGGTCTACTCCTGGTCCTGTGTAAGGTTTACCTCACTGGTCTACTCCTGGTCCTGTGTAAGGTTTATCTCACTGGTCTACTCCTGGTCCAGTGTAAGGTTTACCTCACTGGTCTACTCCTGGTCCTGTGTAAGGTTTACCTCACTGGTCTACTCCTGGTCCTGTGTAAGGTTTATCTCACTGGTCTACTCCTGGTCCAGTGTACGGTTTATCTCACTGGTCTACTCCTGGTCCTGTGTAAGGTCTATCTTACTGGTCTACTCCTGGTCCTGTGTAAGGTTTACCTCACTGGTCTACTCCTGGTCCAGTGTACGGTTTATCTCACTGGCCTACTCCTGGTCCTGTGTAAGGTTTATCTCACTGGTCTACTCCTGGTCCTGTGTAAGGTCTATCTTACTGGTCTACTCCTGGTCCTGTGTAAGGTTTACCTCACTGGTCTACTCCTGGTCCAGTGTACGGTTTATCTCACTGGCCTACTCCTGGTCCTGTGTAAGGTTTATCTCACTGGTCTACTCCTGGTCCAGTGTAAGGTTTATCTCACTGGCCTACTCCTGGTCCTGTGTAAGGTTTACCTCACTGGTCTACTCCTGGTCCAGTGTAAGGTTTATCTCACTGGTCTACTCCTGGTCCTGTGTAAGGTTTACCTCACTGGTCTACTCCTGGTCCTGTGTAAGGTTTATCTCACTGGTCTACTCCTGGTCCAGTGTAAGGTTTATCTCACTGGTCTACTCCTGGTCCTGTGTAAGGTTTATCTCACTGGTCTACTCCTGGTCCTGTGTAAGGTTTATCTCACTGGTCTACTCCTGGTCCTGTGTAAGGTTTATCTCACTGGTCTACTCCTGGTCCTGTGTAAGGTTTATCTCACTGGTCTACTCCTGGTCCTGTGTAAGGTTTATCTCACTGGTCTACTCCTGGTCCTGTGTAAGGTTTACCTCACTGGTCTACTCCTGGTCCTGTGTAAGGTTTACCTCACTGGTCTACTCCTGGTCCTGTGTAAGGTTTATCTCACTGGTCTACTCCTGGTCCAGTGTAAGGTTTATCTCACTGGTCTACTCCTGGTCCTGTGTAAGGTTTATCTCACTGGTCTACTCCTGGTCCAGTGTAAGGTTTATCTCACTGGTCTACTCCTGGTCCTGTGTAAGGTTTATCTCACTGGTCTACTCCTGGTCCTGTGTAAGGTTTATCTCACTGGTCTACTCCTGGTCCTGTGTAAGGTTTATCTCACTGGTCTACTCCTGGTCCTGTGTAAGGTTTATCTCACTGGTCTACTCCTGGTCCTGTGTAAGGTTTATCTCACTGGTCTACTCCTGGTCCTGTGTAAGGTTTATCTCACTGGTCTACTCCTGGTCCTGTGTAAGGTTTATCTCACTGGTCTACTCCTGGTCCTGTGTAAGGTTTATCTCACTGGTCTACTCCTGGTCCAGTGTAAGGTTTATCTCACTGGTCTACTCCTGGTCCTGTGTAAGGTTTACCTCACTGGTCTACTCCTGGTCCTGTGTAAGGTTTACCTCACTGGTCTACTCCTGGTCCTGTGTAAGGTTTATCTCACTGGTCTACTCCTGGTCCAGTGTAAGGTTTATCTCACTGGTCTACTCCTGGTCCTGTGTAAGGTTTATCTCACTGGTCTACTCCTGGTCCAGTGTAAGGTTTATCTCACTGGTCTACTCCTGGTCCTGTGTAAGGTTTATCTCACTGGTCTACTCCTGGTCCTGTGTAAGGTTTATCTCACTGGTCTACTCCTGGTCCTGTGTAAGGTTTATCTCACTGGTCTACTCCTGGTCCTGTGTAAGGTTTATCTCACTGGTCTACTCCTGGTCCTGTGTAAGGTTTATCTCACTGGTCTACTCCTGGTCCAGTGTAAGGTTTATCTCACTGGTCTACTCCTGGTCCTGTGTAAGGTTTATCTCACTGGTCTACTCCTGGTCCTGTGTAAGGTTTATCTCACTGGTCTACTCCTGGTCCAGTGTACGGTTTATCTCACTGGTCTACTCCTGGTCCAGTGTAAGGTTTATCTCACGGGTCTACTCCTGGTCCTGTGTAAGGTCTATCTCACTGGTCTACTCCTGGTCCTGTGTAAGGTTTATCTCACTGGTCTACTCCTGGTCCTGTGTAAGGTTTATCTCACTGGTCTACTCCTGGTCCAGTGTAAGGTTTATCTCACTGGTCTACTCCTGGTCCTGTGTAAGGTTTATCTCACTGGTCTACTCCTGGTCCTGTGTAAGGTTTATCTCACTGGTCTACTCCTGGTCCTGTGTAAGGTTTATCTCACTGGTCTACTCCTGGTCCTGTGTAAGGTTTATCTCACTGGTCTACTCCTGGTCCTGTGTAAGGTTTATCTCACTGGTCTACTCCTGGTCCTGTGTAAGGTTTATCTCACTGGTCTACTCCTGGTCCTGTGTAAGGTTTATCTCACTGGTCTACTCCTGGTCTAGTGTAAGGTTTATCTCACTGGTCTACTCCTGGTCCTGTGTAAGGTTTATCTCACTGGTCTACTCCTGGTCCTGTGTAAGGTTTATCTCACTGGTCTACTCCTGGTCCTGTGTAAGGTTTATCTCACGGGTCTACTCCTGGTCCTGTGTAAGGTTTATCTCACTGGTCTACTCCTGGTCCTGTGTAAGGTTTATCTCACTGGTCTACTCCTGGTCCTGTGTAAGGTTTATCTCACTGGTCTACTCCTGGTCCTGTGTAAGGTTTATCTCACTGGTCTACTCCTGGTCCTGTGTAAGGTTTATCTCACTGGTCTACTCCTGGTCCTGTGTAAGGTTTATCTCACTGGTCTACTCCTGGTCCTGTGTAAGGTTTATCTCACTGGTCTACTCCTGGTCCAGTGTAAGGTTTATCTCACTGGTCTACTCCTGGTCCTGTGTAAGGTTTATCTCACTGGTCTACTCCTGGTCCTGTGTAAGGTTTATCTCACTGGTCTACTCCTGGTCCTGTGTAAGGTTTATCTCACTGGTCTACTCCTGGTCCTGTGTAAGGTTTATCTCACTGGTCTACTCCTGGTCCTGTGTAAGGTTTATCTCACTGGTCTACTCCTGGTCCTGTGTAAGGTTTATCTCACTGGTCTACTCCTGGTCCAGTGTAAGGTTTATCTCACTGGTCTACTCCTGGTCCAGTGTAAGGTTTATCTCACTGGTCTACTCCTGGTCCTGTGTAAGGTTTATCTCACTGGTCTACTCCTGGTCCTGTGTAAGGTTTATCTCACTGGTCTACTCCTGGTCCAGTGTAAGGTTTATCTCACTGGTCTACTCCTGGTCCTGTGTAAGGTTTATCTCACTGGTCTACTCCTGGTCCTGTGGAAGGTTTATCTCACGGGTCTACTCCTGGTCCTGTGTAAGGTTTATCTCACTGGTCTACTCCTGGTCCAGTGTAAGGTTTATCTCACTGGTCTACTCCTGGTCCTGTGTAAGGTTTATCTCACTGGTCTACTCCTGGTCCTGTGTAAGGTTTATCTCACTGGTCTACTCCTGGTCCTGTGGAAGGTTTATCTCACGGGTCTACTCCTGGTCCTGTGGAAGGTTTATCTCACGGGTCTACTCCTGGTCCTGTGTAAGGTTTATCTCACTGGTCTACTCCTGGTCCTGTGTAAGGTTTATCTCACTGGTCTACTCCTGGTCCTGTGTAAGGTTTATCTCACTGGTCTACTCCTGGTCCTGTGTAAGGTTTATCTCACTGGTCTACTCCTGGTCCTGTGTAAGGTTTATCTCACTGGTCTACTCCTGGTCCTGTGTAAGGTTTATCTCACTGGTCTACTCCTGGTCCAGTGTAAGGTTTATCTCACTGGTCTACTCCTGGTCCTGTGTAAGGTTTATCTCACTGGTCTACTCCTGGTCCAGTGTAAGGTTTATCTCACTGGTCTACTCCTGGTCCAGTGTAAGGTTTATCTCACTGGTCTACTCCTGGTCCAGTGTAAGGTTTATCTCACTGGTCTACTCCTGGTCCTGTGTAAGGTTTATCTCACTGGTCTACTCCTGGTCCAGTGTAAGGTTTATCTCACTGGTCTACTCCTGGTCCTGTGTAAGGTTTATCTCACTGGTCTACTCCTGGTCCAGTGTAAGGTTTATCTCACTGGTCTACTCCTGGTCCTGTGTAAGGTTGATCTCACTGGTCTACTCCTGGTCCTGTGTAAGGTTTATCTCACTGGTCCACTCCTGGTCCTGTGTAAGGTTTATCTCACGGTACCTCTTCTCCTCGACGGTCGATACTGGGCAGTTCATTGGTTTCAGTTTCCTGGTTGAAGTGCTCGACTCCTTTGTAATGAGACCTGCCGTACAAATACTGTATCCCTTGTTTGTCGTCCTCTGCCAGACTTAGTGGGTAGCGGAAAGTATAATAAGGTGACATCAAGGATTTTGGGACTCTGGAGTGCTGCAGGCCAAGGGCGTGGCCAAACTCGTGAGCTGCTACTTGAAGGAGGTCAGTACCTGTCCACAGAACAGAGGCAAGAACGTCATCATCATCTGATGCCCAATAGACAGGCATGGTAACTTTTACAGCAATCTTTGTCCCATCTCCTGATTATCCGCCTCTCCTGAAGGCCCCAGTAGCTCTCCGATACCCTTGCCCAATTAGCACTTTTCATGCACGAACCTAGAAGTGAGCATCAATGAGCTATTCAACCAAGCGAGCCAGACACACACACATAGTCCCTTCCAGCAGGATCCCTGGCTGATTCCTCCCCCTCGCCCCTCCCAGTCCAGGGCTCTGAACTGGGCAGATGGTTTCGACTCTTGTCCCAATGTGATCCAATATTGGCCTGGAATGGCAGGATTCTTCAACAATGCCCAAGTCCTCACTTCTGAAATAATGAGACTATTTTACAGATCCTGCTAAAGATTTATCTGCTGTCCCATGTCAAACAGAGGTCGACGGTTGGAGCAAGTGTCTGCTCCTGGACTGGTGTACGATTTAGGGCAGGTGCTGTGTGGTGGTGCCCCAGTGCAGACCCTCATCCGGTGGGAGAGCCGAGGAGGGTCCGAGACCTGCCCCATGCTGCCAGAAAGGCCCCATGTGCGGCCCTCGCTGCACAACTTCAGCCTTCTTGTTGGTCTGAATTCACTGGCGGTACTTGGGGCGGGGGTGGGGTGGGGGGCAGGGGGGGGTTGGGGCCTCTCGGTGGTCTACTCGGAGGATATCAGGACGCCCCCCTGGTGATCTCGATGTATTATGGCTGGTTGCGAACCCACCTACCCTTATTACTGTCAGTGGTCCACAGCTCGTCATAGTCAAAGTGAATGTCTCCAGCCCGAGGGGTTTGGGGGTAGAAGGCGTGTGCCAGCACCCCGCCAGGGCCATCGAACGGCAGGTTATCTCCGTGCCAATACCTGCAAGGTGAAAAGGGAGAACCTGGCGTCATTCGTTCGAGACGCTGATAAATCGCTTTCCAACAAACTCACAACACTGACCTGAGAATCATCCAGGAGGTCCGCGGGATTCCCAGATCAGCGTCGCCATGAAAACCCACCAATCTCCTTACAGTCCAGTATCAATGGAGTGACCGGGATTCCTGGGGTCAGCTCACTGCCGAGGGAGGGAGGGAGGGAGGATTTGGAGGAGGAAGGAGGTGATAACTGCCTTTTGGAAAAATTTGACGATGATGATGCCCATCCCACTCCACAGGTGGACCTTGATTTCACCACCTTCGTCAGAACCTTCTCTGTCCCCCACACCAGCTCAGAAACTATCACCCGGTGGGTGGGAGCAGTAGGGGTGAGGAAAGTACATCTGGGTAGACATCATGCCCGAATCCACAGCCCTCCTGTGCAGCAACATTAGGGAAACTTTATCTTCACTGTAGACGTCACTGGAGTCTGTGATCCTGTCATGCGCACCCCCCTCCCCTCCAGTGGTAGTCCTGGGGACTGGTTTGGGGGAGGCCTCCATTCCAGCTTTCTGACACTGGGACCAGTTTATGGGAGATCCTCTCTCGGGACTTTAAGGAGCAGGTAGGAACCGTTAGATTAGCAAAAATGGCACACAGAATTGGAGGGAACCTTGTGGTATGGGTTGGGAATTGTTTGGGAGGCGGGACACAGAGCAGGGATAAAGGGGTGTACTCTGATTGTGGGGATGTGACGAGTGCTGCTTTCCAGGGGCCTGCAGTGGGGCCTCAGCTTTTCACTCTATTTATCAATGACGTAGATGAAGGAATCGAGAGTTTTATATCCAAGTTTGCTGATGACACCAAATTAGGTGGCACAGTAAGTCGTGTAGAGGGGAGCAGAAAGTTGCAAAGGGACATTGAGCAATTCAGTGAGTCGACAAAACTCACACAGCTGGAGTTCAATGTGGGGAAGTGTGAGGTCATCCATTTGGACCTAAGAACATAAGAACATAAGAACATAAGAAATAGGAGCAGGAGTAGGCCAATCGGCCCCTCGAGCCTGCTCCGCCATTCAATAAGATCATGGCTGATCTGATCCTAACCGCCAATCTACTATCACAGAACCATCTCCTGAATCTAACAGAATTAGACACACGAAATAGGAGCAGGATCAGGCTACACGGCCCCTGGGCCCGCTCCGCTACCCACAGGGCCATGTCCGATCCGAACCTAGACTCATGTCCAAAGTCCTGCCCGCTCCCCGTAACCCTTAATTCCCTTTACTTCTAGGAAACTGTCTATTTCTGTAATGATGTAGCTTCTACAGCTTTTTGGGGCAGCATATTCCATGGACCTACCACCCTCTGAGTGAAGTAGTTCCTCCTCATCTCAGTTTTGAAAGAGCAGCCCCTTATTCTAAGACTATGCCCCCTAGTTCTAGTTTCACCCATCATCGGGAACATCCTCCCCGCATCCACCCGATCCAACCCCTTCACAATCTTATATGTTTCAATAAGATCGCCTCTCATTCTTCTGAACTCCAATGAGTAGAGTCCCAATCTACTCAACCCCTCCTCATATGTCCATCCCCTCATCCCCGGGATTAACCGAGTGAACCTTCTTTGTACTGACTCGAGAGCAAGTATGTCTTTTCTTAAGTATGGACACCAAAACTGTATGCAGTATTCCAGGTGCGGTCTCACCAATACCTTGTACAACTGAAGCAATACCTCCCTATTTTTATATTCTATCCCCCTAGCAATGAAAGCCAACATTCCATTGGCCTTCTTAATCACTTGCTGCACCTGCATACTAACCTTTTGAGTTTCGTGCACCAGGACCCCCAGATCCCTTTGTACTTCAGTACTTTCCAGTTTCTTGCCATTAAGATAATAACTTGCTCTACGATTTTTCCTGCCAAAGTGCATAACCTCACATTTTCCAGTATTGTATTCCATCTGCCAAATCTCTGCCCACTTACTTAGCCTGTCTATGTCCCCTTGCAGGTTTTTTATGTCCTCCTCACTCACTACTTTCCCTCCCATCTTAGTATCATCTGCAAACTTTGACATGTTACACTCGGTCCCCTCCTCCAAATCGTTAATATAGATTGTAAAGAGTTGGGGACCCAGCACTGACCCCTGCGGAACACCACTAGTTACTGATTGCCAGTCTGCGAATGAACCATTTATCCCAACTCTCTGCCTTCTGTTAGAGCCAATCCTCTATCCATGCCAGAGTATTACCCCCAATCCCGTGATTTTTCGATCAGAGTATTTTCTAAAAGATAGTGAACAGATACAAAAAGCAATCAAAAAGGCTAATGTAATGTTGGCCTTTATCTAAAGGGGGCTGGAATACAAGGGGAGGAAGTGAGGCTTCAGTTGTACCGAGCTCTGGTCAGACCCCATCTGTAGCAGTGTTCCGTTTTGGGCACCGCACCCAAGGAAGGATATATTGGCCTTGGAGGAGGGGCAGCACAGATTCACCAGAATATTCTCATCCTGGTTTTCAAATCCCTCCATGGCCTCGACCCTCCCTATCTCTGCAACCTGCTCCAGCCCTGCAACACTCCGATATATCTGCACTCCTTCAATTCTGGCCTCTTGAGCATCCCCTATTTTAATCGCTCCACAATTGGTGGCCGTGCCTTCAGCTGCCTAGGCCCTAAACTCTGGAATTCCCTCCCTAAACGTCTCCGCCTCTCTCTCCTCTTTTAAGATGCTCCTTAAAACCTATCTCTGTGACCAAGCTTTTGGTCACCTGTCCTAATATCTCCTTATGTGGCTCGGTGTCAAATTTTGTTCTATAATACTGTGAAGCGCCGTGGGACGTTTTACTATGTTAAAAGCGCTATATAAATGCAAGTAGTTGTGCTAAAAAGATTTGATAGGGTAGATACGGAAAAACTATTTCCTCTGATGGGGGAGTCCAGAACAAGGGGGCATAATTAAAATGAGAGCCAGGCCGTTCAGGGTGATGTCGGAAACACTTCTTCACACAAAGGGTAGTAGAAATCTGGAACTCTCTCCCCCAAAAGGCTGTGGATGCTGAGTGTCAATTGGAGCTTTCAAGAAGAGACTGACAGATTTTTGTTAAGGATAACAAGGGACATGGACCTAAGGTGGGTAAATGGAGTGGAGGACAGATTGTCATGAATCTTATCATGACTCATGAAGTAACACTGGGCGGCCAGCTGGTGGCGCCATCCAAGAAGTATAAATACTCGGGCCTGGGCCCAGCTTGCTCAGGATGTTTCTGTAACCAGGAACTAGTGATTGTAACTAGAAATCTCATGGTTTTGAAACAGTTGATTAAAGCCTTGTTTTATACTCAAACCGAGCTCTCAGTAGTCTTCATACATCAGTGATCAGCCATGATCTGATTGAATGGTGGGGCAGGCCCAAAGGGCTGAATGGCCTCCTCCGGTTCCTAATAGCACAGTGGAGATATGGGGCAGCACCGCTCCCTTTGAGGGGGTAGGGTTGGAGGTCATGCTGCAGGTGGTGCACCCACGGCCGGTGATCCTGGTTGGGGGCTAAAGACCATCGTCCAGTAAAAGCACAGGAGCCTTCTGCATGGTGGGAAGTCCCTGGCTGAGCCAATGGAGACACAAAGCTCTCTCCTACCTGGCCGCAAATGAGGAAGAGATGTGTTGGCATCAGGAGGAAGGCGAGTGCGCTCCTCACTCTTGTGTGATCCAATAAACCCAGCACAATCCTACACTGGGAGGTGCAGCCTCTCCGGGAGATGCCATTCCAAGCTCTGTACACAACCAATGTCCTTTGGCAAAAGCTCTGATTGTGCGGTTCATAGAAATTACAAACCGGAAACAGGCTGTTTGGCCCAACCTATCCATGTTGGTGTCTATCCCTCCCCACCCACCCTCACAACCCTCCCCACCCACCCTCACAACCCTCCCCACCCCACCCCCCTCACAACCCTCCCCACCCCACTCCCCTCCCCAACCCTGCCCTCCCCACTCCCCTCCCCAACCCTGCCCTCCCTCCACACCCCCTCACAACCTTCCCCACCCCACTCCCCTCCCCAACCCTGCCCTCCCCACTCCCCTCCCCAACCCTGCCCTCCCTCCACAACCCCCTCACAACCCTCCCCACCCCACTCCCCTCCCCAACCCTGCCCACTCCCCTCCCCAACCCTGCCCTCCCCTCCCCACCCCCCTCACAACCCTCCCCACCCCCCTCCCCAACCCTGCCCTCCCCACTCCCCTCCCCAACCCTGCCCTCCACACCCCTCCCCACCCCCCCTCACAACCCTCCCCACCCCACTCCCCTCCCTCCACACCCCTCCCCTCCCTCCACACCCTCCCCTCCTCACCCCAACCCTGCCCTCCCCAACACTGCCCTCCCCTCCCCTCCCCACACCTCCCTCCTCGCATCCCCTCCCCCCGCCCCTCCCCCCACACCCTCCCCTCCCCTCCTCCCCACCCCTCCCCTCCCTCCACACCCTCCCCTCCCCTCCCTCCACACTCCTCCCACCCCTCCCGTCCCCACCCCTCTCCTGCCCTTCCCACCCTCCCCACCCCACTCTCCCCTCCTGCCTTCCCCACCCCTCTCCTCCCCAGTTGGTGTCTATCCTCTATACAAGCAGTCGTCCTAATCCCATGTTTCCGCTCAAATTGTTTTATTGCTGACACCAGTCAAATTTGGATCTTTACCTAGGAGTGTTCACCCACCAGGACCAGCCCTCCGGGGAGCATTTTATACTTGTTAAAAGGGCTGACAATTTCCAACGTGGAGTGATGGGGCTGTGGAGTGACGGGGTGTCGGGGTCACAGGGTGACAGGGTCGTGGGGTCACGGTGCAGTCAGGTGGACCTTGAAATGGCAGCCGGCAATCCAGGTGAAACAGAAGGGAGCCTTATTAAAATATGAGTCAGATTCCGTCAGTGCTTGGTTGTAAGATCCCCACACAGATTCCAGATACCATCGGCGGAGTGTGCCACCCCCTTTAAATGCTTACTGCCAGCTGGCTCCACACAGAGTGCCTGGATCCTCCTCACCCCTCACCCCGATCGCAGAGCCGCCTCCCAGTACCCGTTCAGTTGCTCTGTGAGGGGCTAGTGGGATGACTTCTCCCCTCACACTGGTTCTGAGCCCAGGTTCAGGGTGGCCACTGATTAGCGGAAGAGCAGATCAAATAGTTCCCACCAAAGGTTTATCACATCTAGATTATGGTGAGGAGCGTTAAACAGAGGGCTAGCTCACCCCCACTCCCCTCCCTCCCCTGCTCTCTCCTCCCCTCCCCTGCTCTCTCCTCCCCTCCCCTGCTCTCCCCTCCCCTGCCCTGCCCTCTCCTCCCCTCCCCTGCTCTCCCCTCCCCTGCCCTCCCTCCCCTGCCCTCCCCTCCCCTCCTCTCCCCTGCCCTCTTCTCCCCTCCCCTGCCGTGCTGTCCCCTCCCCTGCCCTCCCCTCCTCTCCCCTGCCCTCCTCTCCCCTCCCCTGCCCTGCTGTCCCCTCCCCTCCCCTCCCCTCCCCTGCCCTGCTCTCCCCTCCCCTCCTCTCCCCTGCCCTCCCCTCCTCTCCCCTTACCTCCCCTGCCCTCCTCTCCCCTCCCCTCCCCTCCTCTCCCCTCCCCTCCCCTGCCCTGCTCTCCCCTCCCCTCCTCTCCCCTCCCCTCCCCTGCCCTGCTCTCCCCTCCCCTCCTCTCCCCTGCCCTCCCCTCCTCTCCCCTTACCTCCCCTCCCCTGCTCTCCCCTCCCCTCCTCTCCCCTCCCCTGCCCTCCTCTCCCTTCCCCTGCCCTCCCCTCCTCTCTCCTCCTCTCCTCTCCCCTCCTCTCCCCTGCCCTCCTCTTCCCTGCCCTCCTCTCCCCTGCCCTCCCCTCTCCTCCCCAGCTCTCTCCTCCCCTCCCCTCCTCTCCCCTCCTCTCCCTTCCCCTGCCCTCCCCTCCTCTCTCCTCCTCTCCTCTCCCCTCCTCTCCTCTTCCCTGCCCTCCCCTCCCCTCCCCAGCTCTCTCCTCCCCTCCCCTCCCCTCCTCTCCCCTGCCCTCCTCTCCCCTCCCCTCCTCTCCCCTGCCCTCCTCTCCCCTGCCCTCCCCTCCCCAGCTCTCCCCTGCCCTGCTCTCCCCTCCCCCCACCCCCGCCCCAGTAACTCTTACCGTGTAAACTCGATGATGATGTCAGCGCTGGTGTCCTGTACCTCGGTAAACGTTAAGGGGGTCACCTCACTCCACACCCTGACTGCCTCAGCAATGGTGCGTCTTACTTTCACTTTGCTCAGTTGCCAAGGAAACCGCACAATTCTAGAAGGAAAAAAATGAAAACTGAGATTGGGAGGGGTTGTCAGACATGCTGAAATCACCAGGCCAGTCACAGTAAATCTCACCACTTTATCTGTCTCTACAATTGAGCTGCAGATGTAAAAGTCCCAGACACAGTGGTTGTCATATGGCTTTCGTTGTACTGCTCTTAGGCTTCATTGGTTGTGGGGTTTTTTTCAAATCAAATCAACTTTATTGTCATTGTTAGTGCACAAGTGCAGTACAACGAAATGTAGGCTTGCGGCTCCCGAGAGTGTACATTTAGATTAAGACATTTAAACATTCAACATACATTTGGCTTGTAATACATTAACATAAACATAACCATAATAAAGTGCATTGGCAGATGTGCAGGCTTTAGAGTTTGTTTGTGGAGTTCAGTAGGATGACAGCCCTGGGAAAGAAGCTGTTCCTAAATCTGGTCGTACGGGTGCGAATGCATCTGTAGCGTCTCCCAGATGGCAGGGGGGCGAACAGACTGTGGCTGGGGTGGGTAGGGTCTTTGATGATGGTCCGTGACCTCCGTAGACAGCGTTTCTGGTATATGTGCTCTATGGTCGGTAGCCGGGTGCCGGTAATGCATTGGGCAGTTTTGACTTCGGTCAAGTTTGAAGGGGGTATCCTTTCTCTCCTAGCAGTCACCCTTTAACTCTGCTTGCAGGTCCAAAGAGGTCGGTGAGCTTGGACTGCCACAGGATGAAAGCATCACGGCAGTTTCCCAGGAATCTGGCGCACACCTGCATAAACCTTTTCTTATGGTTGCACACCAGCTGCACATTGGTGGAATGGAACCCCTTGTGCAGACCCTTGTTCAACTACAAAGCTTTACTCTTCCTCTTCCTACCACTCCTACATGGTGCAACCCCTGTGGCTTGAGCAGAGGTCAGGGCAGGCTGCTCAGATCCCTGCTCTGACTGCTCGACGCCCTCTGTGTTTTGGAGCTTGTGAGAGTCCCACCAAAGACTGCTCCACCTGCACCTGTGCAGGTCCAGGCTCGGCCATCAGATGAGGCAGCATGTGGGCCAAGGGGGGCGTGGGGGGGGCAACAGGTGAGTAGTGAATGCCCTTTGAGTGGAGTCAACACTTCCATGCCCCCTTTCGCCATCATCCCTCTCATGGGCCAGCTCCACTTCCCTCCTATCACAATGCTGGAGAGCAGCTTGGTGCAGATCAGTGACATGCTGTAAGGCCAAGGACCAAGGGTAAGGTGGCCAACATCCTATTTAAGGCGCCAGACATGTTGGCATCCAGAGTCTGCACGGCCGTGGTCGAGGCCTACATGGACTCATCTGATTGCCGTGATTGATGTTCCACAGAGCTGGCCACTCTATCCATGGAAGAAGACATCCTCGCAATGACCTGCAACATCAACCTACTCGTGCTTGAGGTGGACGCCTCCATTCCCTGCAATCGTGGACAGTGTGTGTGTGGAAGGCCTGTCAGTACATCGCACATTCTCTGCTGCTGCTCAAGGATTCTCCGTTTCATCGGTGGCCCCCGGGGTTCAGCATCCGTGTCCGGCTGAGCGGAGCTTGGAGAGGGCTGTGCCCCCCCCCGAGCCGGGCTCTCCACTGCTGTCCCTGCCTCCACTGTCAGCTCTTGCTCACTTGTGAACTGTGAGTCACCAGGTGAAAATCCAACTATCTGTCTAACTGGACCCACCAAAGTGTGAGAATCTGAGCTGGTGCCCGGTAAGCAGGAGTCCTGTGACGGTGCGCCCTCAGGAGGAATCAGCTCCTCTGTGGATCCGTCGTCCCTGAGGTCCAGTGACTGCTGCTGCATGTGTAAAGGTGCTGACGCAGGGAAACTAGATGCTTGGTACTGGCAAGGTAAGAATGTTGCAACGTATGAAGATGATCAGATTTAACTCACTGCTGAAACCAAGTCAACATGACATCTGGGTCGACGATAGTTAATTCTGCCACCAGGTAGCTAGGAGGTCCGCATCTCTGATGGCCAGGCATGCCAAGACGTGTAATTCCCCGGGGTACGGTCAGTATACGGTGTAATCCCGTGTAATTCCCCGTGGTACGGTCAGCGTACGGTGTAATCCCGTGTAATTCCCCGTGGTACGGTCAGCGTACGGTGTAATCCCGTGTAATTCCCCGCGGTACGGTCAGTGTACGGTGTAATCCCGTGTAATTCCCTGCGGTACGGTCAGTGTACGGTGTAATCCCATGTAATTCCCCGCGGTACGGTCAGTGTACGGTGTAATCCCGTGTAATTCCCCGCGGTACGGTCAGTGTAATCCTGTGCAATTCCCCGCGGTACGGTCAGTGTAATCCCGTGTAATTCCTCGAGGTACGGTCAGTGTACGGTGTAATCCTGTGTAATTCCCCGCGGTACGGTCAGTGTACGGTGTAATCCTGTGCAATTCCCCGCGGTACGGTCAGTGTAATCCCGTGTAATTCCTCGAGGTACGGTCAGTGTACGGTGTAATCCCGTGTAATTCCCCGTGGTACGGTCAGTATACGGTGTAATCCCGTGTAATTCCCCTCGGTACGGTCAGTGAGCGGTGTAATCCCGTGTGATTCCCCGTGGGACGGTCAGCGTACGGTGTAATACCGTGTAATTCCCCTCGGTACGGTCAGTGAGCGGTGTAATCCCGTGCAATGCCCGGCGGTACGGTCAGCGTACGGTGTAATCCCGTGTAATTCCCCATGTTACGGTCAGTGTATGGTGTAATCCTGTGTAATTCCCCATGGTACGGTCAGTGTACGGTGTAATCCCGTGTAATTCCCCGAGGTACGGTCAGTGTAATCCTGTGTAATTCCCCGCGGTACGGTCAGTGTATGGTGTAATCCCGTGTAATTCCTCGAGGTACGGTCAGTGTATGGTGTAATCCCGTGTAATTCCCCGCGGTACGGTCAGTGTACAGTGTAATCCCGTGTAATTCCACGCGGTACGGTCAGTATATGGTGTAATCCCGTGTAATTCCCCTCGGTACGGTCAGTGAGCGGTGTAATCCCGTGTAATTCCCCTCGGTACGGTCAGTGAGCGGTGTAATCCCGTGTAATTCCCCTCGGTACGGTCAGTGAGCGGTGTAATCCCGTGTAATTCCCCTCGGTACGGTCAGTGAGCGGTGTAATCCCGTGCAATTCCCGGCGGTACGGTCAGCGTACGGTGTAATCCCGTGTAATTCCCCATGTTACGGTCAGTGTACGGTGTAATCCTGTGTAATTCCCCACGGTACGGTCAGTGTACGGTGTAATCCCGTGTAAATCCCCGCGGTACGGTCAGCGCACGGAGTAATCCTGTGTAATTCCCCGCGGTACGGTCAGCGTACGGTGTAATCCCGTGTAAATTCCCCGCGGTACGGTCAGCTTACAGTGTAACCCGTGTAATTCCCATGGTATGGTCAGTGTATGGTGTAATCCCGTGTAATTCCCCACGGTACGGTCAGCGTAATCCCGTGTAATTCCCTGCAGTACAGTCAGTGTACGGTGTCATCCCGTGTAATTCCCCGTGGTACAGTCAGTGTACAGTGTAATTCCATGTAAATCCCCGCGGTATGGTCAGTGTATGGTGTAATCCCGTGTAAATACCCGCGGTACGGTCAGTGTACGGTGTAATCCCGTCTAATTCCCCGCAGTACGGTCAGTGTACAGTGTAAAACCGTGTAATTTCCCGCGGTATGGTCAGCGTACGGTGTAATCCTGTCTAATTCCCCGCGGTACGGTCAGTATACGGTGTAATCCCGTGTAATTCCCAGTGGTACGGTCAGCCTACGGTGTAATCCCGTGTAATTCCCCGCGGTACGTTCAGCGTACGGTGTAATCCCGTGTAATTCCCCGTGGTGCGGGCAGCGTACGGTGGAATCCCGTGTAAGTCCCCGCGGTACGGTCAGCGTACAGTGTAATCCCATGTAGTTCCCCGCGGTGCGGTCATCATACGGTGCAATCCCGTGTATTTCCCCGCGATACGGTCAGTGTATGGTGTAATCCCGTGTAATTCCCCACGGGACGGTCAGTGTGCGGTGTAATCCCGTGTAATTCCCCGCGGTACGGTCAGTGTACGGAGTAATCCCGTGTAATTCCCCGCGTTACGGTCAATGTACAGAGTAATCCCGTGTAATTCCTCGCGGTATGGTCAGTGTATGGTGTAATCCCGTGTAATTCTCCGCGGTACAGTGAGTGTACGGTGTAATCCCGTGGAATTCCCCGCGGGACGGTCAGTGTACGGTGTAATCCGGTGTAATTTCCCGCGGTACGGTCAGTGTATGGTGCAATCCCGTGTAATTCCCCGCGGTATGGTCAGTGAGCGGTGTAATCCCGTGTAATTCCCCGCGGTACGGTCAGTGTACGGTGTAATCCTGTGTAATTCCCCACGGTACAGTCAGTGTACGGTGTAATCCCGTGTAATTCCCTGCGGTACGGTCAGTGAGCGGTGTAATCCTGTGTAATTCCCCGCGGTACGGTCAGTGTACGGTGTAATCCCGTGTAATTCCCCGCAGTACGGTCAGTGTACGGTGTAATCCCGTGTAATTCCCTGCGGTACGGTCAGTGAGCGGTGTAATCCTGTGTAATTCCCCGTGGTACGGTCAGTGTACGTTGTAATCCCGTGTAATTCCCCACGGTACGGTCAGTGTAATCCCGTGTAATTCCTCGCGGTACGGTCAGTGTACGGTGTAATCCCGTGTAATTCCCCGTGGTACGGTCAGTGTACGGTGTAATCTCGTGTAATTCCCCGCGGTACGGTCAGTGTACGGTGTAATCCCGTGTAATTCCCCGCGGTACGGTCAGTGTAATCCTGTGTAATTCCTCGCGGTACGGTCAGTGTATGGTGTAATCTCGTGTAATTCCCTGCAGTACGGTCAGTGTATGGTCTAATCCCGTGTAATTCCTCACGGTAAGGACAGTGTACGGTGTAATCCGGTGTTATTCTCCGCGGTACGGTCAGTCTACGGTGTAATCCCGTGTAATTCCCCACGGTATGGTCAGCTGACAGTGTAATCCCGTGTAATTCCCTGCGGTACGGTCAGTGTACGGTGTAATCCCGTGTAATTCCCCACGGAACTGTCAGTGTACAGTGTAATCCCGTGCAATTCCCCGCGGTACGGTCAGTGTACTCCCGTGTAATTCCCCACGGAACTGTCAGCGTACGGTGTAATCCCGTGTAATTCCCCATGGTACGGTCAGTGTACGGTGTACTCCTGTGTAATTCCCCATGGTACGGTCAGCGTACGGTGTAATCTCGTGTAATTCCCCGCGGTATGGTCAGTGTACGGTGTAATCTCGTGTAATTCCCCGCGGTACGGTCAGTGTATGGTGTAATCTCGTGTAATTCTCCGCGGTACGGTCAGTGTATGGTGTAATCTCGTGTAATTCCCCGCAGTACGGTCAGCGCACGGTGTAATCCCGTGTAATTCCCTGTGGTATGGTCAGTGTACGGTGTAATCCCATGTAATTCCCCGCGGTACGGTCAGTGTATGGTGTAATCTCGTGTAATTCTCCGCGGTACGGTCAGTGTATGGTGTAATCTCGTGTAATTCCCCGCGGTACGGTCAGCGTACGGTGTAATCCCGTGTAATTCCCCACGGTACGGTCAGTGTACGGTGTAATCCCGTGTAATTCCCCGGGGTATGGTCAATGTACGGTGTAATTCCGTGTAATTCTCCGCGGTATGGTCAGTGTAATCCCGTGTAATTCCCCACGGTACGGTCAGTGTACGCTGTAATCCCGTGTAATTCCCCGCGGTATGGTCAGTGTATGGTGTAATCCCATGTAATTCCCCGCGGTACAGTCAGTGTACGGTGTAATCCCGTGTAATTCCCTGCGGTACGGTCAGTGTACGGTGTAATCCCGTGTAATTTCCGGCATTACGTTCAATGTACAGAGTAATCCCGTGTAATTCCCCGCGGTACGGTCAGTGTACGGTGTAATCCCGTGTAATTCCCCGCGGTACCGTCAGTGTACGGTGTAATCCCGTGTAATTCCCCGCGGTACGGTCAGTGTACGGTGTAATCCCGTGTATTTCCTCGCGGTACGGTCAGCGTACGGTGTAATCTGCTGTAATTTCCCGCGGTACGGTCAGTGTACGGTGCAATCCCGTGTATTTCCTCGCGGTACGGTCAGCGTACGGTGTAATCCTGTGTAATTCCTCGCAGTACGGTCAGTGTATAGAAACACTTGCAGGGAGTGCCTGGCGTTGCCAGGGCAATTTTGGGCTGCGCGGTCTCCCTGCCCGTGTCTGTCCCCTCTCTCTCTCCCTCCCTCTCCCCCTCTCTCTGTCCCTCCCTCCCGTCTCCCTGCGTAGCGCGTCAGGCCCGGTGCTGTTGTGATACCGGCAGTGCAGGGCCTAGTGGTTGAGGGCCGGCTGGGATCTCGGGCGGAGACGGACCCGAGCTGAGCTCCCCAGGGGATCGCGCGGTTGACAGCCGGCAGCTGCAGCTCCCCCGCCCGTTGCGTGTCTGGGGCCTAGCGCTTGAGGCCCGGCCGGGCTCTCGGGGCGAGACGTACCCGAGCTGAGCTCCCCCGCGGGTGGCGCGGTTGAAGGGTGGCCACTGAGGATGACCCGCCCGCTGTGTGGAAACTCACCTGCCACTCCCGGAGTCGCAATGTGGGGGTCTGTTTTGTCGCTGTGGGGATGAAAAAAATGGCGGCGAAGTTTAGGGAGACTCGAGTATTAGGTCCTGCCCATGGCGCATGGATTGGTCAACCATCAGGTCACTGAACTGTAGGATTGGTCAAGCAGCACGTCACTCAACGCTAATGAGAGGTAGGATTGGTCAACCGGTAATGAGTGGATTTTTGAGGATTTTTGAACCTTTTTTGTATACTGTCGGGACAATCTTTGTCTGACGAAAAAGTAAATATGCCTATGAGAGTCCCCTAATGATAAGCTTTCTTTTGATATAACATATGTGTAGGTACGCTCTATAACTTTTGATTGTATAGCCGGACAGACAGAGAGACGGAAAGACAGACGGAAAGACAGAGGGAAAGACATACCGTTTTATATATATAGATAGAAACATAGAAGATAGGAGCAGGAGTAGGCCATTCGGCCCCTCGAGCCTGCTCCGCCATTCAATGAGATCATGGCTGATCATCCAAACTCAGTACCCCGTACCTGCCTTCTCCCCATATCCCTTGATGCCTTTAGCTCTAAGAAATATATCTAACTCCTTCTTGAATATATTTAAAGACTTGGCCTCAACCGCCTTCTGTGGTAGAGAATTCCACAGGTTCACCACTCTCTGGGTGAAGAAATTCTTCCTCATCTCTGTCCGAAATGGCTTACATAGATACATAGATACATAGAAGATAGGAGCAGGAGTAGGCCATTCGGCCCTTCGTGCCTGCTCCGCCATTTAATGAGATCATGGCTGATCCTTTAATTCAGTATCCCGTCCCCGCCTTCTCTCCGTAACCCTTAACCCCTTTTGCCCGTAGAAATATATCTAATTCCCTCTTAAATATATTTAATGAGTTGGCGTACACTGCCCTCTGTGGCAATGAGTTCCACAGGTTCACCACTCTCTGAGTGAAGAAATTCCCCCTCATCTCTGTCCTAAATGGTTTAGCCCTTATCCTTAAATTATGTCCTCTAGTTCTGTTCTCACCCGCCAAGGGAAACATTCCTTCTGCATCCAGTCTGTCTAGACCTGTCAGAATTTTATACACTTCTATGAGGTCCCCTCTCAATCTTCTAAACTCCAGTGTGTACATCCCTAAACTACATAGTCTCTCCTCATAGGTCATTCCCGCCATTCCTGGTATCAGCCTGGTGAATCGCCGCTGCACCCCCTCCATGGCAAGAACATCCTTCCTCAGATGAGGCGACCAAAACTGCACACAGTACTCAAGGTGTGGTCTCACCAAGGCCCTGTACAACTGCAGCAGGACATCCTTGCTCCTGTACTCAAACCCTTTCGCTATGAAGGCCAACATACCATTTGCCTTCTTCACCGCCTGCTGCACCTGCATGCTTACCTTCAGCGACTGGTGCACAAGGACACCCAGGTCTCGTTGCACTTCCCCTTCTCCCAATCTATTGCCATTCAGATAATAGTCTGCCTTTCTGTTTTTGACACCAAAGTGGATAACCTCGCATTTATCCACGTTATATGGCATCTGCCACGCTTCTGCCCAATCACCCAACCTGTCCAAATCATCCGGGAGTTTCTCGGTATCCTCCTCACAGCACACACGCCCACCCAGCTTTGTGTCATCTGCAAACTTGGAGATATTACATCTAGTTCCCTTATCTAGATCATTAATGTATATATTGTGAATAGCTGGGGTCCAAGGACCAATCCCTGCGGGACCCCACTAGTCACTGCCTGCCACTCGGAAAAAGACCCGTTTATTCCAACTCTTTGCTTTCTGTCCGCCAACCAGTTCTCTATCCAAGTCAATACCTTGCCCCCAATCCCATGTGCCTTAACTTTACACGCTAATCTCTTATGCGGGACCTTATCGAAAGCCTTTTGAAAGTCCAAATACACCACATCTACTGGTTATCCCTTATCTATTTCCCCAGTTACATCCACAAAAAATTCTAGTAGATTAGTCAAGCACGATTTACCTTTTGTAAATCCATGTTGACTTTATCCGATCCTGTCACTGTTTTCCAGGTGTAATCCTGTGTAATTCCTCGTGGTACGGTCAGTGTACGGTGTAATCCCGTGTAATTCCTCGCGGTACGGACAGCGTATGGTGTAACCCCGTGTAATTCCCCGCGGTACGGTCAGCGTACGGTGTAATCCCATGTAATTCCCCGTGGTACGGTCAGTGTATGGTGTAATCCCGTGTAATTCCCCGCGGTACGGTCAGCGTATGATGTAATCCCATGTAATTCCCCGCAGTACGGTCAGTTTATGGTGTAAGTCCGTGTAATTCCCCGTGGTACGGTCAGTGTACGGTGTAATCCCGTGTAAGTCCCTGCGGTACGGTCAGTGTACGGTGTAATCCCGTGTAAGTCCCTGCGGTACGGTCAGTATATGGTGTAATCCCGTCTAATTGCCCGTGGTACGGTCAATGTACGCTGTACTCCCGTGTAATTCCCCGTGGTACGGTCAGAGTACGGTGTAATCCCATGTAATTCCCCGCGGTACGATCAGTGTATGGTGTAATCCCGTGTAATTCCCCGCGGAACGATCAGTGTACGGTGTAATCCCGTGTAATTCCCTGCGGTACTGTCAGTGTACGGTGTAATCCCGTCAAATTGCCCGTGGTACGGTCAATGTACGCTGTACTCCCGTGTAATTCCACGAGGTATGGTAAGCGTATGGTGTAATCCTGTGTAATTCCCCGCGGTACGGTCAGTGTACGGTGTAATCCCGTGTAATTCCCCGCAGTACGGTCATTGTACGGTGTAATCCCATGTAATTCCCAGCGGTAACGTCAGCGTACGGTGTAATCCCGTGTAATTCCCCACAGCACGGTCAGCGTACGGTGTAATCCCGTGTAATTCCCCGCGGTATGGTCAGTGTAATCCCGTGTAATTCCCCACGGTACGGTCAGTGTACGATGTAATCCCGTGTAGATCCCCGCAGTACGGTCAGCGTACGGTGTAATCTGCTGTAATTTCCCGCGGTACGGTCAGTGTACGGTGCAATCCCGTGTAATTCCCCGCGGTATGGTCAGTGAGCGGTGTAATCCCGTGTAATTCCCCGCGGTATGGTCAGTGTACGGTGTAATCCTGTGTAATTCCCCACGGTACAGTCAGTGTACGGTGTAATCCCGTGTAATTCCCTGTGGTACGGTCAGTGAGTGGTGTAATCCTGTGTAATTTGCCGCGGTACGGTCAGTGTACGGTGTAATCCCGTGTAATTCCCCGCAGTACGGTCAGTGTACGGTGTAATCCCGTGTAATTTACCGTGGTACGGTCAGTGTACGGTGTAATCCCGTGTAATTCCCCACGGTACGGTCAGTGTAATCCCGTGTAATTCCTCGCGGTACGGTCAGTGTACGGTGTAATCCCGTGTAATTCCCCGTGGTACGGTCAGTGTACGGTGTAATCCCGTGTAATTCCCCGCGGTACAGTCAGTGTACGGTGTAATCCCGTGTAATTCCCCGTGGTACGGTCAATGTAATCCCGTGTAATTCCCCGCGGTACAGTCAGTGTACGGTGTAATCCCGTGTAATTCCCCGCGGTACGGTCAGTGTATGGTGTAATCTCGTGTAATTCCCCGCAGTACGGTCAGTGTATGGTCTAATCCCGTGTAATTCCTCACGGTAAGGACAGTGTACGGTGTAATCCGGTGTTATTCTCCGCGGTACGGTCAGTGTACGGTGTATTCCCGTGTAATTCCCCACGGTATGGTCAGCTGACAGTGTAATCCCGTGTAATTCCCTGCGGTACGGTCAGTGTACGGTGTAATCCCATGTAATTCCCCACGGAACTGTCAGTGTACAGTGTAATCCCGTGCAATTCCCCGCGGTACGGTCAGTGTACTCCCGTGTAATTCCCCGCGGTATGGTCAGTGTACGGTGTAATGCCGTGTAATTCCCCACGGTACGGTCAGTGGACGGTGTAATCCCGTGTAATTCCCCATGGTACGGTCAGTGTACGGTGTAATCCCGTGTAATTCCCCGTGGTACGGTCAGTGTACGGTGCAATCCTGTGTAATTCCCCACGGTACGGTCAGTGTACGGTGTAATCCTGTGTAATTCCCCGCGGTACGGTCAGTGTACGGTGTAATCTCGTGTAATTCCCCGCGGTACGGTCAGTGTATGGTGTAATCTCGTGTAATTCCCCGCGGTACGGTCAGTGTACGGTGTAATCCTGTGTAATTCCCCGCGGTACGGTCAGTGTATGGTGTAATCTCGTGTAATTCCCCACGGTACGGTCAGTGTATGGTGTAATCTCGTGTAATTCCCCGCGGTGCGGTCAGTGTACGGTGTAATCTCGTGTAATTCCCCGCGGTACGGTCAGTGTATGGTGTAATCTCGTGTAATTCTCCGCGGTACGGTCAGTGCATGGTGTAATCTCGTGTAATTCCCCGCAGTACGGTCAGTGTATGGTCTAATTTCGTGTAATTCCCCATGGTACGATCAGTGTATGGTGTAATCCTGTGTAATTCCCCGCGGTACGGCCAGTGTACGGTGTAATCCCATGTAATTCCCCGCGGTACGGTCAGCGTATGCTGTAATCCCGTGTAATTCCCCACGGTACGGTCAGTGTACGGTGTAATCCCATGTAATTCCCCGGGGTATGGTCAGTGTACAGTGTAATCCTGTGTAATTCCCCACGGTACGGTCAGTGTACGGTGTAATCCCGTGTAATTCCCCGCGGTATGGTCAGTGTAATCCCGTGTAATTCCCCGCGGTACGGTCAGCGTATGCTGTAATCCCATGTAATTCCCCACGGTACGGTAAGTGTACGGTGTAATCCCGTGTAATTCCCCGGGGTATGGTCAATGTACAGTGTAATCCCGTGTAATTCCCCGCGGTACGGTCAGTGTACGTTGTAATCCCGTGTAATTCCCAGCGGTATGGTCAGTGTATGGTGTAATCCCGTGTAATTCCCTGCGGTACAGTCAGTGTACGGTGTAATCCCGTGTAATTCCCCGCGTTATGGTCAGTGTACGGTGTAATCCCATGTAATTCCCCGCGGTACCGTCAGTGTACGATGTAATCCCATGTAATTCCCCGCGGTACCGTCAGTGTACGATGTAATCCCGTGTAATTCCCCACGGTGCGGTCAGTGTACGGTGTAATTCCGTGTAATTGCCCGCAGTACGGTGAGTGTACGGTGTAATCCCATGTAATTACCCGCAGTACGGAGAGCCTACGGTGTAATCCCGTGTTATTCCCCGCCGTACGGTCAGCGTATGGTGCAATCCTGTGAAATTCCCCGCAGTATGGTCAGTGTACGGTGTAATCCCGTGTAACTCCCCGCGGTATGGTCAGTGTACGGTGTAATCCCGTGTAATTCCCCACGGTGCGGTCAGTGTACGGTGTAATCCCGTGTAATTCCCCGCGGTACGGTCAGTGTACGGTGTAATCCCGTGTAATTCCCTGCGGTACGGTCAGCGCACGGTCTAACCCCGGGGTAATTCCCCGCATTACGGTCAGTATACGGAGTAATCCCGTGTAATTCCCCGCAGTACGGTCAGCGTATGATGTAATCTCGTGTAATTCCCCGCAGTACGGTCAGTTTACGGTGTAATCCCGTGTAATTCCCCGAGGTACGGTCAGTGTACGGTGTAATCCCATGTAATTCCCCGCGGTACGTTCAGTTTATGGTGTAATCCCATGTAATTCCCCGAGGTACGGTCAGTGTACGGTGTAATCCCGTGTAATTCACCGCGGTACGATCAGTGTACAGTGTAATCCCATGTAATTCCCCGCGGTACGGTCAGGGTATGGTGTAATCCCGTGTAATTCCCCGCGGTACGGTCAGTGTACAGTGTGATCCCATGTAATTCCCCGCGGTACGGTCACGTGCGGTGTAATCCCGTGTAATTCACCGCAGTACGGTCAGTGTACAGTGTAATCCCATGTAATTCCCTGCGGTACGGTCAGTGTACAGTGTAATCCCATGTAATACCCCACGGTACGGTCAGCGTACGGTGTAATCCCATATAATTCCCCACGGTATGGTCAGTGTACGGTGTAATCCCGTGTAATTCCCCGCAGTACGGTCAGTGAACGGTGTAATCCCATGTAATTACCCGCAGTACGGACAGCGTACGGTGTAATCCCGTGTAATTCCCCGCGGTATGGTCAGTGTACGGTGTAATCCCGTGTAACTCCCCGTGGTATGGTCAGTGTACGGTGTAATCCCGTGTAATTCCCCGCGGTACAGTCAGTGTACAGTGTAATCCCATGTAATTCCCCGCGGTACGGTCACGTACGGTGTAATCCCGTGTAATTCCCCGCCGTACGGTCAGCGTATGGTGTAATCCTGTGAAATTCCCCGCAGTATGGTCAGTGTACGGTGTAATCCCGTGTAACTCCCCGCGGTATGGTCAGTGTATGGTGTAATCCTGTGTTAATTCCCGCGGTACGGTCAGTGTATGGTGTAATCCCGTGTAATTCCCCGCGGTACGGTCAGTGTACGGTGTAATCCCGTGTAATTCCCCGCGTTATGGTCAGTGTACGGTGTAATCCCATGTAATTCCCCGCGGTACCGTCAGTGTACGATGTAATCCTGTGTAATTCCCCACGGTGCGGTCAGTGTACGGTGTAATTCCGTGTAATTGCCCGCAGTACGGTGAGTGTACGGTGTAATCCCATGTAATTACCCGCAGTACGGACAGCCTACGGTGTAATCCCGTGTTATTCCCCGCCGTACGGTCAGCGTATGGTGCAATCCTGTGAAATTCCCCGCAGTATGGTCAGTGTACGGTGTAATCCCGTGTATCTCCCCGCGGTATGGTCAGTGTACGGTGTAATCCCGTGTAATTCCCCACGGTGCGGTCAGTGTACGGTGTAATCCCGTGTAATTCCCCGCGGTACGGTCAGTGTACGGTGTAATCCCGTGTAATTCCCTGCGGTACGGTCAGCGCACGGTCTAACCCCGGGTAATTCCCCGCGTTACGGTCAGTATACGGAGTAATCCCGTGTAATTCCCCGCAGTACGGTCAGCGTATGATGTAATCTCGTGTAATTCCCCGCGGTACGGTCAGTTTACGGTGTAATCCCGTGTAATTCCCCGAGGTACGGTCAGTGTACGGTGTAATCCCATGTAATTCCCCGCGGTACGTTCAGTTTATGGTGTAATCCCATGTAATTCCCCGAGGTACGGTCAGTGTATGGTGTAATCCCATGTAATTCTCCACGGTACGGTCAGTGTACGGTGTAATCCCGTGTAATTCACCGCGGTACGATCAGTGTACAGTGTAATCCCATGTAATTCCCCGCGGTACGGTCAGGGTATGGTGTAATCCCGTGTAATTCCCCGCGGTACGGTCAGTGTACAGTGTGATCCCATGTAATTCCCCGCGGTACGGTCACGTACGGTGTAATCCCGTGTAATTCACCGCAGTACGGTCAGTGTACAGTGTAATCCCATGTAATTCCCTGCGGTACGGTCAGTGTACAGTGTAATCCCATGTAATTCCCCGCGGTACGGTCACGTACGGTGTAATCCCGTGTAATTCCCCGCCGTACGGTCAGCGTATGGTGTAATCCTGTGAAATTCCCCGCAGTATGGTCAGTGTACGGTGTAATCCCGTGTAATTCCCCACGGTACGGTCAGTGTACGGTGTAATCCCGTGTAATTCCCCGCGGTACGTTCAGTTTACGGTGTAATCCCGTGTAACTCCCCGCTGTATGGTCAGTGTACGGTGTAATCCCGTGTAATTCCCCACGGTACGGTCATCGCACGGTCTAATCCCGCGTAATTCCCCGCGTTACGGTCAGTATACGGAGTAATCCCGTGTAATTCCCCGCGGTACGTTCAGTTTACGGTGTAATCCCGTGTAATTCCCCGAGATACGGTCAGTGTACGGTGTAATCCCGTGTAATTCCCCGCGGTACGGTCAGTGTACGGTGTAATCCCGTGTAATTCCCCGCGGTACGGTCACGTACGGTGTAATCCCGTGTAATTCATCGTGGTACGGTCAGTGTACAGTGTAATCCCATGTAATTCCCCACGGTACGGTCAGTGTACAGTGTAATCCCATGTAATACCCCACGGTATGGTCAGTGTACGGTGTAATCCCGTGTAACTCCCCGTGGTATGGTCAGTGTACGGTGTAATCCCGTGTAATTCCCCGAGGTATGGTCAGTGTACGGTGTAATCCCGTGTAACTCCCCGTGGTATGGTCAGTGTACGGTGTAATCCCGTGTAATTCCCCACGGTACGGTCAGTGTACGGTGAAATCCCGTGTAAATCCCCGCGGTACGGTCAGTGTACAGTGTAATCCCATGTAATTACCCGCGGTACGGTCAGTGTCCGGTGTAATCCCATGTAATACCCCACGGTACGGTCAGTGTACGGTGTAATCCCGTGTAATTCCCCGCAGTACGGTCAGTGAACGGTGTAATCCCATGTAATTACCCACAGTACGGACAGCGTACGGTGTAATCCCGTGTAATTCCCCGCCGTACGGTCAGCGTATGGTGTAATCCCGTGTAATTCCCCGAAGTACGGTCAGTGTACGGTGTAATCCCGTGTAATTCCCCGAGGTACGGTCAGTGTATGGTGTAATCCCGTGTAACTCCCCGCGGTATGGTCAGTGTACGGTGTAATCCCATGTAATTCCCCACGGTACGGTCAGTGTACGGTGTAAGCCCGTGTAATTCCCTGCGGTACGGTCAGCACATGGTCTAATCCCATGTAACTCCCCGCGTTACGGTTAGTGTACGGAGTAATCCCATGTAATTTCCGGCGTTGCGGTCAATGTACAGAGTAATCCCGTGTAATTCCCCGCAGTACGGTCAGCGTATGATGTAATCTAGTGTAATTCCCCGCGGTACGGTCAGTGTACGGTGTAATCCAGTGTAATTCACCGCGGTACGGTCAGTATACGGTGTAATCCCATGTCATTCCCCGCGGTACGTTCAGTTTACGATGTAATCCCGTGTAATTCCCCGAGGTACGGTCAGTGTACGGTGCAATCCCATGTAATTCTCCGCGGTGCGGTCAGTGTACGGTGTAATCCCGTGTAATTCACTGCGGTACGCTCAGTGTACAGTGTAATCCCATGTAATTCCCCGCGGTACGGTCACGTACGGTGTAATCCCGTGTAATTCACCGCGGTACGGTCAGTGTACGGTGTAATCCCATGTAATATCCCACGGTACGGTCAGCGTACGGTGTAATCCCGTGTAATTCCCCACGGTACGGTCAGTGTACGGTGT
Source organism: Somniosus microcephalus (assembly GCF_052327205.1). Lineage (NCBI taxonomy): Eukaryota > Metazoa > Chordata > Chondrichthyes > Squaliformes > Somniosidae > Somniosus > Somniosus microcephalus. The sequence goes on along the minus strand of NC_141005.1, from coordinate 81,240,564 downwards.
AATCACGTGTAATTCCCCGCAGTACGGTCAGTGAACGGTGTAATCCCATGTAATTACCCGCAGTACGGACAGCGTACGGTGTAATCCCGTGTAATTCCCCGCCGTACGGTCAGCGTATGGTGTAATCCTGTGTAATTCCCCACGGTATGGTCAGTGTACGGTGTAATCCCATGTAACTCCCCGTGGTATGGTCAGTGTACGGTGTAATCCCGTGTAATTCCCCACGGTACGGTCAGTGTACGGTGTAATCCCATGTAATTCCCCGTGGTACGGTCAGTGTACGGTGTAATCCCGTGTAATTCCCTGCGGTACGGTCAGCGCACGGTCTAATCCCGTGTAATTCCCCGTGTTACGGTCAGTGTACAGAGTAATCCCGTGTAATTTCCGGCGTTACGGTCAATGTACAGAGTAATCCCGTGTAATTCCCCGCGGTACGGTCAGTGTATGGTGTAATCCCGTGTAATTCCCCATGGTAAGGTCACTGTACGGTGTAATCCTGTGTAATTCCTCGCGGTACGGTCACTGTACGGTGTAATCCTGTGTAATTCCCCGCGGTACGGTCAGTATACGGAGTAATCCCGTGTAATTCCCCGCAGTACGGTCAGCGTATGATGTAATCTCGTGTAATTCCCTGCGGTACGGTCAGTTTACGGTGTAATCCCGAGTAATTCCCCGAGGTACGGTCAGTGTACGGTGTAATCCCGTGTAATTCACCGTGGTATGGTCAGTACACGGTGTAATCCCATGTAATTCCCCGCGGTACGGTCAGTTTACGGTGTAATCCCGTGTAATTCCCCGAGGTACGGTCAGTGTACGGTGTAATCCCGTGTAATTCTCCGCGGTACGGTCAGTGCACGGTGTAATCCCGTGTATTTCCCCGCGGTACGGTCAGTGAACAGTGTAATCCCATGTAATTCCCCGCGGTACGGTCACGTACGGTGTAATCCCGTGTAATTTCCCACGGTACGGTCAGTGTACGGTGTAATCCCAAGTAATACCCCACGGTACGGTCAGTGCACGGTGTAATCCTGTGTATTTCCCCGCGGTACGGTCACGTACGGTGTAATCCCGTGTAATTTCCCACGGTACGGTCAGTGTACGGTGTAATCCCAAGTAATACCCCACGGTACGGTCAGTGCACGGTGTAATCCTGTGTATTTCCCCGCGGTACGGTCAGTGTACAGTGTAATCCCATGTAATTCCCCGCGGTACAGTCACGTACGGTGTAATCCCGTGTAATTTCCCATGGTACGGTCAGTGTACGGTGTAATCCCATGTAATACCCCACGGTACGGTCAGCGTACGGTGTAACCCCATGTAATTCCCCACGGTACGGTCAGTGTACAGTGTAATCCCAAGTAATACCCCACGGTACGGACAGCGTACAGTGTAATCCCGTGTAATTCCCCGCGGTACGGTCAGTGTACAGTGTAATCCCATGTAATTCCCCATGGTACGGTCACGTATGGTGTAATCCCGTGTAATTCACCGCGGTACGGTCAGTGTACAGTGTAATCCCATGTAATTACCTGCGGTACGGTCAGTGTACAGTGTAATCCCATGTAATACCCCACGGTACGGTCAGTGTACGGTGTAATCCCGTGTAATTCCCCGCAGTACGGTCAGTGAACGGTGTAATCCCATGTAATTACCCACAGTACGGACAGCGTACGGTGTAATCCCGTGTAATTCCCTGCGGTACGGTCAGCACATGGTCTAATCCCATGTAACTCCCCGCGTTACGGTTAGTGTACGGAGTAATCCCATGTAATTTCCGGCGTTGCGGTCAATGTACAGAGTAATCCCGTGTAATTCCCCGCGGTACGGTCAGTGTACGGTGTAATCCAGTGTAATTCACCGCGGTACGGTCAGTATACGGTGTAATCCCATGTCATTCCCCGCGGTACGTTCAGTTTACGATGTAATCCCGTGTAATTCCCCGAGGTACGGTCAGTGTACGGTGCAATCCCATGTAATTCTCCGCGGTGCGGTCAGTGTACGGTGTAATCCCATGTAATTCACTGCGGTACGCTCAGTGTACAGTGTAATCCCATGTAATTCCCCGCGGTACGGTCACGTACGGTGTAATCCCGTGTAATTCACCGCGGTACGGTCAGTGTACGGTGTAATCCCATGTAATACCCCACGGTACGGTCAGCGTACGGTGTAATCCCGTGTAATTCCCCACGGTACGGTCAGTGTACGGTGTAATCACGTGTAATTCCCCGCAGTACGGTCAGTGAACGGTGTAATCCCATGTAATTACCCGCAGTACGGACAGCGTACGGTGTAATCCCGTGTAATTCCCCGCCGTACGGTCAGCGTATGGTGTAATCCCGTGTAATTCCCCGCGGTATGGTCAGTGTACGGTGTAATCCCATGTAACTCCCCGTGGTATGGTCAGTGTACGGTGTAATCCCGTGTAATTCCCCACGGTACGGTCAGTGTACGGTGTAATCCCATGTAATTCCCCGTGGTACGGTCAGTGTACGGTGTAATCCCGTGTAATTCCCTGCGGTACGGTCAGCGCACGGTCTAATCCCGTGTAATTCCCCGCGTTACGGTCAGTGTACAGAGTAATCCCGTGTAATTTCCGGCGTTACGGTCAATGTACAGAGTAATCCCGTGTAATTCCCCGCGGTACGGTCAGTGTATGGTGTAATCCCGTGTAATTCCCCATGGTAAGGTCACTGTACGGTGTAATCCTGTGTAATTCCTCGCGGTACGGTCACTGTACGGTGTAATCCTGTGTAATTCCCCGCGGTACGGTCAGTGTACGGAGTAATCCCGTGTAATTCCCCGCAGTACGGTCAGCGTATGATGTAATCTCGTGTAATTCCCTGCGGTACGGTCAGTTTACGGTGTAATCCCGAGTAATTCCCCGAGGTACGGTCAGTGTACGGTGTAATCCCGTGTAATTCACCGTGGTATGGTCAGTACACGGTGTAATCCCATGTAATTCCCCGCGGTACGGTCAGTTTACGGTGTAATCCCGTGTAATTCCCCGAGGTACGGTCAGTGTACGGTGTAATCCCATGTAATTCTCCGCGGTACGGTCAGTGCACGGTGTAATCCCGTGTATTTCCCCGCGGTACGGTCAGTGTACAGTGTAATCCCATGTAATTCCCCGCGGTACGGTCACGTACGGTGTAATCCCGTGTAATTTCCCACGGTACGGTCAGTGTACGGTGTAATCCCAAGTAATACCCCACGGTACGGTCAGTGCACGGTGTAATCCCGTGTATTTCCCCGCGGTACGGTCAGTGTACAGTGTAATCCCATGTAATTCCCCGTGGTACAGTCACGTACGGTGTAATCCCGTGTAATTTCCCATGGTACGGTCAGTGTACGGTGTAATCCCATGTAATACCCCACGGTACGGTCAGCGTACGGTGTAACCCCATGTAATTCCCCACGGTACGGTCAGTGTACAGTGTAATCCCATGTAATACCCCACGGTACGGACAGCGTACAGTGTAATCCCGTGTAATTCCCCGTGGTATGGTCAGTGTACGGTGTAATCCCGTGTAATTCCCCGCAGTACGGCAGTGTATGGTGTAATCCCGTGTAACTCCCCGCGGTATGGTCAGTGTACGGTGTAATCCAGTGCAATTCCCCACGGTACATTCAGCGTACGGTGTAATCGCGTGTAATTCCCCACGGAACGGTCAGCGTACGGTGTAATCCCGTGTAACTCCCCGTGGTATGGTCAGTGTACGGTGTAATCCCGTGTAATTCCCCACGGTACGGTCAGTGTAGGGTGTAATCCCGTGTAATTCCCCGCGGTACGGTCAGTGTACAGTGTAATCCCATGTAATTCCCCGCGGTACGGTCACGTACGGTGTAATCCCGTGTAATTCCCCGCCGTACGGTCAGCATATGGTGTAATCCTGTGAAATTCCCCGCAGTATGGTCAGTGTACGGTGTAATCCCGTGTAACTCCCCGCGGTATGGTCAGTGTACGGTGTAATCCCGTGTAATTCCCCAAGGTACGGTCAGTGTACGGTGTAATCCCGTGTAACTCCCCGCGGTATGGTCAGTGTACGGTGTAATCCCGTGTAATTCCCCACGGTACGGTCAGTGTACGGTGTAATCCCGTGTAATTCCCCGCGGTACGGTCAGTGTACGGTGTAATCCCGTGTAATTCCCTGCGGTACGGTCAGCGCACGGTCTAATCCCGTGGAATTCCCCGCGTTACGGTCAGTATACGGAGTAATCCCGTGTAATTCCCCGCAGTACGGTCAGCGTATGATGTAATCTCGTGTAATTCCCCGCGGTACGGTCAGTTTACGGTGTAATCCCGTGTAATTCCCCGAGGTACGGTCAGTGTACGGTGTAATCCCATGTAATTCCCCGCAGTACGTTCAGTTTACGGTGTAATCCTGTGTAATTCCCCGAGGTACGGTCAGTGTATGGTGTAATCCCATGTAATTCTCCACGGTACGGTCAGTGTATGGTGTAATCCCGTGTAATTCACCGCGGTACGCTCAGTGTACAGTGTAATCCGATGTAATTCCCCGCGGTACGGTCAGTGTATGGTGTAATCCTGTGTAATTCCCCGCGGTACGGTCAGTGTACAGTGTGATCCTATGTAATTCCCCGCGGTACGGTCACGTACGTTGTAATCCCGTGTATTTCCTCGCAGTACGGTCAGTGTACGGTGTAATCCTGTGTAATTCCTCGCAGTACGGTCAGTGTATAGAAACACTTGCAGGGAGTGCCTGGCGTTGCCAGGGCAATTTTGGGCTGCGCGGTCTCCCTGCCCGTGTCTGTCCCCTCTCTCTCTCCCTCCCTCTCGCCCTCGCTCTGTCCCTCCCTCCCGTCTCCCTGCGTAGCGCGTCAGGCCCGGTGCTGTTGTGATACCGGCAGTGCAGGGCCTAGTGGTTGAGGGCCGGCTGGGATCTCGGGCGGAGACGGACCCGAGCTGAGCTCCCCAGGGGATCGCGTGGTTGACGGCCGGCAGCTGCAGCTCCCCCGCCCGTTGCGTGTCTGGGGCCTAGCGCTTGAGGCCCGGCCGGGCTCTCGGGGTGAGACGTACCCGAGCTGAGCTCCCCCGCGGGTGGCGCGGTTGAAGGGCGGCCGCTGAGGATGACCCGCCCGCTGTGTGGAAACTCACCTGCCACTCCCGGAGTCGCAATGTGGGGGTCTGTTTTGTCGCTGTGGGGATGAAAAAAATGGCGGCGAAGTTTAGGGAGACTCGAGTATTAGGTCCTGCCCATGGCGCATGGATTGGTCAACCATCAGGTCACTGAACTGTAGGATTGGTCAAGCAGCACGTCACTCAACGCTAATGAGAGGTAGGATTGGTCAACCGGTAATGAGTGGATTTTTGAACCTTTTTTGTATACTGTCGGGACAATTTTTGTCTGACGAAAAAGTAAATATGCCTATGAGAGTCCCCTAATGATAAGCTTTCTTTTGATATAACATATGTGTAGGTACGCTCTATAACTTTTGATTGTATAGCCGGACAGACAGAGAGACGGAAAGACAGACGGAAAGACAGACGGAAAGACAGAGGGAAAGACATACCGTTTTATATATATAGATAGAAACATAGAAGATAGGAGCAGGAGTAGGCCATTCGGCCCCTCGAGCCTGCTCCGCCATTCAATGAGATCATGGCTGATCATCCAAACTCAGTACCCCGTACCTGCCTTCTCCCCATATCCCTTGATGCCTTTAGCTCTAAGAAATATATCTAACTCCTTCTTGAATATATTTAAAGACTTGGCCTCAACCGCCTTCTGTGGTAGAGAATTCCACAGGTTCACCACTCTCTGGGTGAAGAAATTCTTCCTCATCTCTGTCCTAAATGGCTTACCCCTTATCCTTAGACTATGACCCCTGGTTCTGGACTCTCCGACCATCGGGAACATTCTACCTGCATCTAGTTTGTCCAGACCTGTCAAAATTTTATAAGTTTCGATGAGATCCCCTCTCATTCTTCTAAACTCCAGCGAGTATAAGCCCAATCGACCCAATCTCTCCTCATACGTCATTCCTGCAATCCCAGGGATCAGCCTTGTGAAACTTCGCTGAACTCCTTCCATGGCAAGAACATCCTTGCTCAGATAAGGCGACCAAAACTGCACACAGTACTCAAGGTGTGGTCTCACCAAGGCCCTGTACAACTGCAGCAGGACATCCTTGCTCCTGTACTCAAACCCTTTCGCTATGAAGGCCAACATACCATTTGCCTTCTTCACCGCCTGCTGCACCTGCATGCTTACCTTCAGCGACTGGTGCACAAGGACACCCAGGTCTCGTTGCACTTCCCCTTCTCCCAATCTATTGCCATTCAGATAATAGTCTGCCTTTCTGTTTTTGACACCAAAGTGGATAACCTCGCATTTATCCACGTTATATTGCATCTGCCACGCTTCTGCCCAATCACCCAACCTGTCCAAATCATCCGGGAGTTTCTCGGTATCCTCCTCACAGCACACACGCCCACCCAGCTTTGTGTCGTCTGCAAACTTGGAGATATTACATCTAGTTCCCTTATCTAGATCATTAATGTATATATTGTGAATAGCTGGGGTCCAAGGACCGATCCCTGCGGTACCCCACTAGTCACTGCCTGCCACTCGGAAAAAGACCCGTTTATTCCAACTCTTTGCTTTCTGTCCGCCAACCAGTTCTCTATCCAAGTCAATACCTTGCCCCCAATCCCATGTGCCTTAACTTTACACGCTAATCTCTTATGCGGGACCTTATCGAAAGCCTTTTGAAAGTCCAAATACACCACATCTACTGGTTATCCCTTATCTATTTTCCCAGTTACATTCTCAAAAAATTCTAGTAGATTAGTCAAGCACGAATTACCTTTTGTAAATCCATGTTGACTTTGTCCGATCCTGTCACTGTTTTCCAGGTGTAATCCTGTGTAATTCCTCGTGGTACGGTCAGTGTACGGTGTAATCCCCCGCGGTACGGACAGCGTATGGTGTAACCCCGTGTAATTCCCCACGGTACGGTCACTGTACGGTGTAATCCCATGTAATTCCCTGCAATACGGTCAGTGTATGGTGTAATCCAGTGTAATTCCCCGCGGTACGGTCAGCGTATGATGTAATCCCGTGTAATTCCCCGCAGTACGGTCAGTTTATGGTGTAGGTCCGTGTAATTCCCCGCGGTACGGTCAGTGTACGGTGTAATCCCGTGTAAGTCCCTGCAGTACGGTCAGTATATGGTGTAATCCCGTCTAATTGCCCGTAGTACGGTCAATGTACGCTGTACTCCCGTCTAATTGCCCGTAGTACGGTCAGTGTACAGTGTAATCCCGTGTAATTCCCCGCGGTACGGCCAGCGTACGTTGTAATCCCGTGTAATTCCCCACGGTACGGTCAGTGTACGGTGTAGTCCCGTGTAATTCCCCGCAGTACGGTCATTGTACGGTGTAATCCCGTGTAATTCCCCACGGTACGGTCAGTGTACGATGTAATCCCGTGTAGATCCCCGCAGTACGGTCAGCGTACGGTGTAATCCGCTGTAATTTCCCGCGGTACGGTCAGTGTACGGTGCAATCCCGTGTAATTCCCCGCGGTATGGTCAGTGAGCGGTGTAATCCCGTGTAATTCCCCGCGGTACGGTCAGTGTACGGTGTAATCCTGTGTAATTCCCCACGGTACAGTCAGTGTATGGTGTAATCCTGTGTAATTTCCCGCGGTACGGTCAGTGTACGGTGTAATCCCGTGTAATTCCCCACGGTACGGTCAGTGTAATCCCGTGTAATTCCTCGCGGTACGGTCAGTGTACGGTGTAATCCCGTGTAATTCCCCGTGGTACGGTCAGTGTACGGTGTAATCCTGTGTAATTCCCCACGGTACAGTCAGTGTACGGTGTAATCCCGTGTAATTCCCCGCAGTACGGTCAGTGTACAGTGTAATCCCGTGTAATTCCCCACGGTACGGTCAGTGTAATCCCGTGTAATTCCTCGCGGTACGGTCAGTGTACGGTGTAATCCCGTGTAATTCCCCGTGGTACGGTCAGTGTACGGTGTAATCCCGTGTAATTCCCCGCGGTACAGTCAGTGTACTGTGTAATCCCGTGTAATTCCCCGTGGTACGGTCAGTGTACGGTGTAATCCCGTGTAATTCCCCGCGGTACAGTCAGTGTATGGTGTAATCCCGTGTAATTCCCCGCGGTACAGTCAGTGTATGGTGTAATCCCGTGTAATTCCCCGTGGTACGGTCAATGTAATTCCGTGTAATTCCTCGCGGTACGGTCAGTGTATGGTGTAATCTCATGTAATTCCCCGCAGTACGGTCAGTGTATGGTCTAATCCCGTGTAATTCCTCACGGTAAGGACAGTGTACGGTGTAATCCGGTGTTATTCTCCTGGGTACGGTCAGTGTACGGTGTAATCCCGTGTAATTCCCCACGGAACTGTCAGTGTACAGTGTAATTCCGTGCAAATCCCCGCGGTACGGTCAGTGTACTCCCGTGTAATTCCCCGCGGTATGGTCAGTGTACGGTGTAATGCCGTGTAATTCCCCGCGGTACGGTCAGCGTACGGTGTAATCCTGTGTAATTCCCCATGGTACGGTCAGTGTACGGTGTAATCCCGTGTAATTCCCCGTGGTACGGTCAGTGTACGGTGCAATCCTGTGTAATTCCCCACGGTACGGTCAGTGTATGGTGTAATCTCGTGTAATTCCCCGCGGTACGGTCAGTGTACGGTGTAATCCTGTGTAATTCACCGCGGTACGGTCAGCGTACGGTGTAATCTCGTGTAATTCCCCGTGGTACTGTCAGTGTACGGTGTAATCTCGTGTAATTCCCCGTGGTACGGTCAGTGTACGGTGTAATCTCGTGTAATTCCCCGCGGTACGGTCAGTGTAATCTCGTGTAATTCCCCGCGGTACGGTCAGTGTATGGTCTAATTTCGTGTAATTCCCCGTGGTACGATCAGTGTACGGTGTAATCCTGTGTAATTCCCCGCGGTACGGTCAGCGCACGGTGTAATCCCATGTAATTCCCTGTGGCACGGTCAGTGTGCGGTGTAATCCTGTGTAATTCCCCGCGGTACGGCCAGTGTACGGTGTAATCCCATGTAATTCCCCGCGGTACGGTCAGCGTATGCTGTAATCCCGTGTAATTCCCCGCGGTACGGTCAGTGTACGGTGTAATCCTGTGTAATTCCCCACGGTACGGTCAGTGTATGGTGTAATCTCGTGTAATTCCCAACGGTACGGTAAGTGTACGGTGTAATCCCGTGTAATTCCCCGCGGTATGGTCAGTGTAATCCCGTGTAATTCCCCGCGGTACGGTCAGCGTATGCTGTAATCCCGTGTAATTCCCCACGGTACGGTAAGTGTACGGTGTAATCCCGTGTAATTCCCCGCGGTATGGTCAGTGTAATCGCGTGTAATTCCCCGCGGTACGGTCAGTGTACGCTGTAATCCCGTGTAATTCCCCGCGGTATGGTCAGTGTACGGTGTAATCCCATGTAATTCCCCGCGGTACAGTCAGTGTATGGTGTAATCCCGTGTAATTCCCTGCGGTACGGTCAGTGTACGGTGTAATCCTGTGTAATTTCCGGCATTACGTTCAATGTACAGAGTAATCCCGTGTAATTCCCCGCGGTACGGTCAGTGTATGGTGTAATCCTGTGTTAATTCCCGCGGTACGGTCAGTGTATGGGGTAATCCCGTGTAATTCCCCGCGGTACGGTCAGTGTACGGTGTAATCCCGTGTAATTCCCCGCGTTATGGTCAGTGTACGGTGTAATCCCATGTAATTCCCCGCGGTACCGTCAGTGTACGATGTAATCCCGTGTAATTCCCCACGGTGCGGTCAGTGTACGGTGTAATTCCGTGTAATTCCCCGCAGTACGGTCAGTGTACGGTGTAATCCCATGTAATTACCCGCAGTATGGACAGCGTACGGTGTAATCCCGTGTTATTCTCCGCGGTACGGTCAGCGTACGGTGTAATCTCGTGTCATTCCCTGCAGTACGGTCAGTGTATGGTCTAATCCCGTGTAATTCCTCACGGTAAGGAGAGTGTACGGTGTAATCCGGTGTTATTCTCCGCGGTACGGTCAGTCTACGGTGTATTCCCGTGTAATTCCCCATGGTATGGTCAGCTGACAGTGTAATCCCGTGTAATTCCCTGCGGTACGGTCAGTGTACGGTGTAATCCCGTGTAATTCCCCACGGTACGGTCAGTGTGCGGTGTAATCCCATGTAATTCCCCGTGATATGGTCAGTGTACGGTGTAATCCCGTGAAATTCCCCGTGGTACGGTCAGTGTACGGTGTAATCCCGTGTAATTACCCGCGGTACGGTCAGTGTAATCCCGTGTAATTCCCCGCGGTACGGTCAGCATACGGTGTAATCCTGTGCAATTCCCCGCGGTACGGTCAGCGTAAGGGGTAATCCCGTGTAATTCCCCGTGGTACGGTCAATGTACGCTGTAATCCCGTGTAAATCGCCGCGGTACGGTCAGCGTACGGTGTAATCCCGTGTAATTTCCCGCGGTATGGTAAGTGTACGGTGTAATCCCGTGTATTTCCATGCGGTACGTTCCGTGTACGGTGTAATCCTGTGTAATTGCCCGTGGTATGGTCAGCGTACGGTGTAATCCTGTGTAATTCCCCGTGGTACGGTCAGTGTAATCCCGTGTAATTCCCCGTGGTACGGTCAGTGTAATCCCGTGTAATTCCCCGTGGTACGGTCAGAGTATGGTGTAATCCCGTGTAATTCACTGCGGTAAGGTCAGCGTAACGTGTAATCCCGTGTAATTCCCCGCGGTACGGTCAGCGTATGGTGTAATACCGTGTAATTCCCCGCGGTACGGTCAGTGTACGGTGTAATCCCGTGTAATTCCCCGAGGTACGGTCAGTGTACGGTGTAATCCCGTGTAATTCCCCATGGTACAGTCAGTGTACGGTGTAATCCCGTGTAATTCCCCGTGGTACGGTCAGCGTACGATGTAATCCCGTGTAAATCCCTACGGTACGGTCAGTGTACAGTGTAATCCCAGTAATTCCCTGCGGTACGGTCAGCGTATGGTGTAATCCTGTGTAATTCCCCGCGGTACGATCAGTGTACGGTGTAATCCCGTGTAATACCCCGTGGTACGGTAAGTGTATGGTGTAATCCCGTGTAATTCCCCGTGGGACGGTCAGTGTACGGTGTAATCCCGTGTAATTCCCCGCGGTACGGTCAGTGTACGGTGTAATCCCGTGTAATTCCCCACGGTATGGTCAGTGTACGGTGTAATCCCGTGTAATTCCCCACGGTACGGTCAGTATACGGTGTAATCCCATGAAATTCCCCGCAAAACGGTCAGCGTATGATGTAATCCCGTGTAATTCCCCGCGGTACGATCAGCGTACGGAGTAATCCCGTGTAATTCCCCGCGGTACGGTCAGCGTATGGTGTAATCCCGTGTAATTCCCTGCGGTACGGTCAGTGTACGGTGTAATCCCGTGTAATTCCCCACGGTACGGTCAGTGTACGGTGTAATCCCGTGTAATTCCCCACGGTACGGTCAGTTTACGGTGTAATCCCGTGTAATTCCCCGCGGTACGGTCAGTGTACAGTGTAAGCCCGTGTAATTCTCCACGGTACGGTCAGTGTACGGTGTAATCCCGTGTAATTCCCCACGGTACGGTCAGTTTACGGTGTAATCCCGTGTAATTCCCTGCGGTATGCTCAGTTTATGGTGTAATCCTGTGTAATTCCCCGCGGTACGGTCAGTGTACGGTGTCATCCCGTGTAATTCCCCGCGGTACGGTCAGCGTATGGAGTAACGCCGTGTAATTCTCCGCGGTACGGCCAGCGTACGGGGTAATCCTGTGTAATTCTTCGCGGTACGGTCAGTGTATGGTGTAATCCTGTGTAATTCCTCACAGTACGGTCAGTGTACGGTGTAATCCCATTTAATTACCCGTGGTACGGAAAACGCACGGTGTAATCCTGTGTAATTCCCCGCGGTACGGTCAGTGTACGGTGTAACCCAGTGTAATTCCCCGCGGTACAGACAGCATACGGTGTAATCCTGTGTAATTCCCCGTGGTATGGTCAGTGTACGGTGTAATCCCGTGTAATTCCCCGCGGTATGGTCAGTGTACGGTCATTGTAATCCCATGTAATTCCTCGCGGTACGGTCAGTGTAATCCCGTGTCATTCTCCGTGGTACGATCAGTGTACGGTGTAATCCCGTGAAATTCCCAGTGGTACGGTCGGCGTACGGTGTAATCCCATGTAATTCCCCGCGGTACGGTCATCGTATGGTGTAATCCCGTGTAATTCCCCGCGGCACGGTCAGTGTATGGTGTAATACCGTGTACTTCCCCGCGGTACATTCGGTGTATGGTGTAATCCCGTGTAATTCCCCGCGGTACGGTCAGCGTAAGGTGTAATCCCGTGTAATTCCCCGTGGTATGGTCAGTGTACGGTGTAATCCCATGTAATTCCCCGTGGTACGGTCACTGTACGGTGTAATCCCTTGTAATTCCCCGTGGTATGGTCAGCGTACGGTGTAATCCCTTGTAATTCCCCGCAGTACGGTCAGTGTACGGTGTAATCCCGTGTAATTCCCCGCGGTACGGTCAGTGTACGGTGTAATCCCGTGTAATTCCCCGCGGTACAGTTAGCGTACGGAGTAATCCCGTGTAATTCGCCACGGTCCGGTCAGCGTATGGTGTAATCCTGTGTAATTCCTCGTGGTACGGTCAGTGTATGGTGTAATCCTGTGTAATTCCTCACGGTACGGTCAGTGTACGGTGTAATCCCATGTAATTCCCCGCGGTACGGTCAGCGTATGATGTAATCCCGTGTAATTCCCCGTGGTGCGGTCAGCGTATGATATAATGCCGTGTAATACCCCACGGTACAGTAAGCCTACGGTGTATTCCCGTGTAATTCCCCACGATATGATCAATGTACGGTGTAATCCCGTGTAATTCCCCACGGTACGGTCAGCGTACAGTGTAATCTCGTGTAATTCCACGCGGTACGGTCAGTGTACGGTGTAATCCCGTGTAATTTCACGCGGTATGGTCAGTGTACGGTGTAACCCCGTGTAATTCCCCGCGGTACTGTCAGTGTACGGTGTAATCCCATGTAAATTCCCGCGGTACGGTCAGTGTACGGGGTAATCCCGTGTAATTCCCCGCGGTACAGTCAGTGTACGGTGTAATCCCGTGTAATTACCCGTGGTACGGTCAGCGTACGGTGTAATCCCGTGTAATTCCCCGCGGTATGGTCAGTATACGGTCAGTGTAATCCCGTATAATTCCCCTCAGTACGGTCAGTGCACGGTGTCATCCCACGGTGTCATCCCGTGTAATTTCTCGCAGTGCGATCAGTGTACGGTGTAATCGCGTGTAATTCCCCGCGGTACGGTCAGCGTACGGTGTAATCCCGTGTAATTCCCCGTGGTACGTTCAGCGTACCGTGTAATCCTGTGTAATTGCCCGTGGTACGGTCAGTGTACGGTGTAATCCCGTGTAATTCCCCGCGGTACGGTCAGTGTACGGTGTAATCCTGTGTAATTCCCCGCGGCACGGTCAGTGTATGGTGAAATCCCGTGAAATTCCCCGCGGTTCACTCAGTGTACGGTGTAATCCCGTGTAATTGCCTGCGGTATGGTCAGTGTATGGTGTAATCCCGTGAAATTCCCCGCGGTTCGCTCAGTGTACGGTGTAATCCCGTGTAATTGCCTGCGGTATGGTCAGCGTATGGTGTAATCCTGTGTAATTCCTCATGGTACGGTCAGTGTACGGTGTAATCCCGTGTAATTCCCCGTGGTACGTTCAGTGTACAGTGTAATCCCGTGTAATTCCCCGCGGTACGGTCAGCGTACGGTGTAATCCCGTGTAATTCCCCGCTGTATGGTCAGTGTACGGTGTAATCTCATGTAATACCCCGCGGTTCGGTCAGTGTATGGTGTAATCCCATGTAAGTCCCCGTGGTACGGTCAGCGTACGGTGTAATCCCGTGTAATTCCATGCCGGACGGTCAGCGTAATGTGTAATCCCGTGTAATTCCCCGCGGTCAGCGTACCGTGTAAATCCCGTGTCATTCCCCGCCGTACGGTCAGCGTACGGTGAAATCCCGTGTAATTCCCCGCGATACGGTCAGTGTACGGTGTAACCCCGTGTAATTCCCCACGGTACTGTCAGTGTACGGTGTAATCCCATGTAAATTCCCACGGTACGGTCAGTGTACGGTGTAATCCCATGTAATTCCCCGCGGTATGGTCAGTATACGGTCAGTGTAATCCCGTGTAATTCCCCTCAGTACGGTCAGTGTACGGTGACATCCCGTGTAATTTCTCGCGGTGCGATCAGTGTGCGGTGTAATCGCGTGTAATTGCCCGCGGTACGGTCAGCGTACCATGTAATCCTGTGTAATTGCCCGTGGTACGGTCAGTGTACGGTGTAATCCCGTGTAATTCCCCGCGGTACGGTCAGTGTACGGTGTAATCCTGTGTAATTCCCCGCGGCACGGTCAGTGTATGGTGTAATCCCGTGAAATTCCCCGCGGTTCGCTCAATGTACGGTGTAATCCCGTGTAATTGCCTGCGGTATGGTCAGCGTATGGTGTAATACCGTGTAATTCCTTGCGGTACGGTCAGTGTAATCCCATGTAATTCTCCGTGGTACGGTGAGTGTACGGTGTAATCCCGTGTAATTTCCCGCGGTACGGTCAGCGTACGGTGTAATCCCGTGTAATTCCCCGCGGTACGGTCAGTGTGCGGTGTAATCCCATGTAATTCCCCGTGATATGGTCAGTGTACGGTGTAATCCCGTGAAATTCCCCGTGGTACGGTCAGTGTACGGTGTAATCCCGTGTAATTACCCGCGGTACGGTCAGCGTAAGGGGTAATCCCGTGTAATTCCCCGTGGTACGGTCAGAGTATGGTGTAATCCCGTGTAATTCACTGCGGTAAGGTCAGCGTAACGTGTAATCCCGTGTAATTCCCCGCGGTACGGTCAGCGTATGGTGTAATACCGTGTAATTCCCCGCGGTACGGTCAGTGTACGGTGTAATCCCGTGTAATTCCCCGAGGTACGGTCAGTGTACGGTGTAATCCCGTGTAATTCCCCATGGTACAGTCAGTGTACGGTGTAATCCCGTGTAATTCCCCGTGGTACGGTCAGCGTACGATGTAATCCCGTGTAAATCCCTACGGTACGGTCAGTGTACAGTGTAATCCCAGTAATTCCCTGCGGTACGGTCAGCGTATGGTGTAATCCTGTGTAATTCCCCGCGGTACGATCAGTGTACGGTGTAATCCCGTGTAATACCCCGTGGTACGGTAAGTGTATGGTGTAATCCCGTGTAATTCCCCGCGGGACGGTCAGTGTACGGTGTAATCCCGTGTAATTCCCCGCGGTACGGTCAGTGTACGGTGTAATCCCGTGTAATTCCCCACGGTATGGTCAGTGTACGGTGTAATCCCGTGTAATTCCCCACGGTACGGTCAGTATACGGTGTAATCCCATGAAATTCCCCGCAAAACGGTCAGCGTATGATGTAATCCCGTGTAATTCCCCGCGGTACGATCAGCGTACGGAGTAATCCCGTGTAATTCCCCGCGGTACGGTCAGCGTATGGTGTAATCCCGTGTAATTCCCTGCGGTACGGTCAGTGTACGGTGTAATCCCGTGTAATTCCCCACGGTACGGTCAGTGTACGGTGTAATCCCGTGTAATTCCCCACGGTACGGTCAGTTTACGGTGTAATCCCGTGTAATTCCCCGCGGTACGGTCAGTGTACAGTGTAAGCCCGTGTAATTCTCCACGGTACGGTCAGTGTACGGTGTAATCCCGTGTAATTCCCCACGGTACGGTCAGTTTACGGTGTAATCCCGTGTAATTCCCCGCGGTATGCTCAGTTTATGGTGTAATCCTGTGTAATTCCCCGCGGTACGGTCAGTGTACGGTGTCATCCCGTGTAATTCCCCGCGGTACGGTCAGCGTATGGAGTAACGCCGTGTAATTCTCCGCGGTACGGCCAGCGTACGGGGTAATCCTGTGTAATTCTTCGCGGTACGGTCAGTGTATGGTGTAATCCTGTGTAATTCCTCACAGTACGGTCAGTGTACGGTGTAATCCCATTTAATTACCCGTGGTACGGAAAACGCACGGTGTAATCCTGTGTAATTCCCCGCGGTACGGTCAGTGTACGGTGTAACCCAGTGTAATTCCCCGCGGTACAGACAGCATACGGTGTAATCCTGTGTAATTCCCCGTGGTATGGTCAGTGTACGGTGTAATCCCGTGTAATTCCCCGCGGTATGGTCAGTGTACGGTCATTGTAATCCCATGTAATTCCTCGCGGTACGGTCAGTGTAATCCCGTGTCATTCTCCGTGGTACGATCAGTGTACGGTGTAATCCCGTGAAATTCCCAGTGGTACGGTCACTGTACGGTGTAATCCCTTGTAATTCCCCGTGGTATGGTCAGCGTACGGTGTAATCCCGTGTAATTCCCCGCAGTACGGTCAGTGTACGGTGTAATCCCGTGTAATTCCCCGCGGTACGGTCAGCGTATGGTGTAATCCTGTGTAATTCCTCGTGGTACGGTCAGTGTATGGTGTAATCCTGTGTAATTCCTCACGGTACGGTCAGTGTACGGTGTAATCCCATGTAATTCCCCGCGGTACGGTCAGCGTATGATGTAATCCCGTGTAATTCCCCGTGGTGCGGTCAGCGTATGATATAATGCCGTGTAATACCCCACGGTACAGTAAGCCTACGGTGTATTCCCGTGTAATTCCCCACGATATGATCAATGTACGGTGTAATCCCGTGTAATTCCCCACGGTACGGTCAGCGTACAGTGTAATCTCGTGTAATTCCACGCGGTACGGTCAGTGTACGGTGTAATCCCGTGTAATTTCACGCGGTATGGTCAGTGTACGGTGTAACCCCGTGTAATTCCCCGCGGTACTGTCAGTGTACGGTGTAATCCCATGTAAATTCCCGCGGTACGGTCAGTGTACGGGGTAATCCCGTGTAATTCCCCGCGGTACAGTCAGTGTACGGTGTAATCCCGTGTAATTACCCGTGGTACGGTCAGCGTACGGTGTAATCCCGTGTAATTCCCCGCGGTATGGTCAGTATACGGTCAGTGTAATCCCGTGTAATTCCCCTCAGTACGGTCAGTGCACGGTGTCATCCCACGGTGTCATCCCGTGTAATTTCTCGCAGTGCGATCAGTGTACGGTGTAATCGCGTGTAATTCCCCGCGGTACGGTCAGCGTACGGTGTAATCCCGTGTAATTCCCCGTGGTACGTTCAGCGTACCGTGTAATCCTGTGTAATTGCCCGTGGTACGGTCAGTGTACGGTGTAATCCCGTGTAATTCCCCGCGGTACGGTCAGTGTACGGTGTAATCCTGTGTAATTCCCCGCGGCACGGTCAGTGTATGGTGAAATCCCGTGAAATTCCCCGCGGTTCACTCAGTGTACGGTGTAATCCCGTGTAATTGCCTGCGGTATGGTCAGTGTATGGTGTAATCCCGTGAAATTCCCCGCGGTTCGCTCAGTGTACGGTGTAATCCCGTGTAATTGCCTGCGGTATGGTCAGCGTATGGTGTAATCCTGTGTAATTCCTCATGGTACGGTCAGTGTACGGTGTAATCCCGTGTAATTCCCCGTGGTACGTTCAGTGTACAGTGTAATCCCGTGTAATTCCCCGCGGTACGGTCAGCGTACGGTGTAATCCCGTGTAATTCCCCGCTGTATGGTCAGTGTACGGTGTAATCTCATGTAATACCCCGCGGTTCGGTCAGTGTATGGTGTAATCCCATGTAAGTCCCCGTGGTACGGTCAGCGTACGGTGTAATCCCGTGTAATTCCATGCCGGACGGTCAGCGTAATGTGTAATCCCGTGTAATTCCCCGCGGTCAGCGTACCGTGTAAATCCCGTGTCATTCCCCGCCGTACGGTCAGCGTACGGTGAAATCCCGTGTAATTCCCCGCGATACGGTCAGTGTACGGTGTAACCCCGTGTAATTCCCCACGGTACTGTCAGTGTACGGTGTAATCCCATGTAAATTCCCACGGTACGGTCAGTGTACGGTGTAATCCCATGTAATTCCCCGCGGTATGGTCAGTATACGGTCAGTGTAATCCCGTGTAATTCCCCTCAGTACGGTCAGTGTACGGTGACATCCCGTGTAATTTCTCGCGGTGCGATCAGTGTGCGGTGTAATCGCGTGTAATTGCCCGCGGTACGGTCAGCGTACCATGTAATCCTGTGTAATTGCCCGTGGTACGGTCAGTGTACGGTGTAATCCCGTGTAATTCCCCGCGGTACGGTCAGTGTACGGTGTAATCCTGTGTAATTCCCCGCGGCACGGTCAGTGTATGGTGTAATCCCGTGAAATTCCCCGCGGTTCGCTCAATGTACGGTGTAATCCCGTGTAATTGCCTGCGGTATGGTCAGCGTATGGTGTAATACCGTGTAATTCCTTGCGGTACGGTCAGTGTAATCCCATGTAATTCTCCGTGGTACGGTGAGTGTACGGTGTAATCCCGTGTAATTTCCCGCGGTACGGTCAGCGTACGGTGTAATCCCGTGTAATTCCCCGCGGTACGGTCAGTGTGCGGTGTAATCCCATGTAATTCCCCGTGATATGGTCAGTGTACGGTGTAATCCCGTGAAATTCCCCGTGGAACGGTCAGTGTACGGTGTAATCCCGTGTAATTACCCGCGGTACGGTCAGCGTAAGGGGTAATCCCGTGTAATTCCCCGTGGTACGGTCAATGTACGCTGTAATCCCGTGTAAATCGCCGCGGTACGGTCAGCGTACGGTGTAATCCCGTGTAATTTCCCGCGGTATGGTAAGTGTACGGTGTAATCCCGTGTATTTCCATGCGGTACGTTCCGTGTACGGTGTAATCCTGTGTAATTGCCCGTGGTACGGTCAGCGTACGGTGTAATCCTGTGTAATTCCCCGTGGTACGGTCAGTGTAATCCCGTGTAATTCCCTGTGGTACGGTCAGTGTAATCCCGTGTAATTCCCCTCGGTACGCTCAGTGTACGGTGTAATCCCATGTAATTCTCAGCGGTACGGTCAGTGTACGGTGTAATCCCGTGTAATTCCCAGCGGTATGGTCAGAGTATGGTGTAATCCCGTGTAATTCCCCGTGGTACGGTCAGAGTATGGTGCAATCCCGTGTAATTCACTGCGGTAAGGTCAGCGTAACGTGTAATCCCGTGTAATTCCCCGCGGTACAGTCAGTGTACGGTGTAATCCCGTGTAATTCCCCGTGGTACAGTCAGTGTACGGTGTAATCCCGTGTAATTCCCCACGGTACAGTCAGTGTACGGTGTAATCCCGTGTAATTCCCCGTGGTACGGTCAGCGTACGATGTAATCCCGTGTAAATCCCTACGGTACGGTCAGTGTACAGTGTAATCCCAGTAATTCCCTGCGGTACGGTCAGCGTATGGTGTAATCCTGTGTAATTCCCCGCGGTACGATCAGTGTATGGTGTAATCCCGTGTAATACCCCGTGGTACGGTAAGTGTATGGTGTAATCCCGTGTAATTCCCCGCGGGA
Source organism: Somniosus microcephalus (assembly GCF_052327205.1). Classification (NCBI taxonomy): domain Eukaryota; kingdom Metazoa; phylum Chordata; class Chondrichthyes; order Squaliformes; family Somniosidae; genus Somniosus; species Somniosus microcephalus. Next base: position 81,221,032 of record NC_141005.1, on the reverse strand, counting down.
CGGTCAGTGTACGGTGTAATCCCGTGTAATTCCCCGCGGTACGGTCAGTGTACGGTGTAATCCCGTGTAATTCCCCACGGTATGGTCAGTGTACGGTGTAATCCCGTGTAATTCCCCACGGTACGGTCAGTATACGGTGTAATCCCATGAAATTCCCCGCAAAACGGTCAGCGTATGATGTAATCCCGTGTAATTCCCCGCGGTACGATCAGCGTACGGAGTAATCCCGTGTAATTCCCCGCGGTACGGTCAGCGTATGGTGTAATCCCGTGTAATTCCCTGCGGTACGGTCAGTGTACGGTGTAATCCCGTGTAATTCCCCACGGTACGGTCAGTGTACGGTGTAATCCCGTGTAATTCCCCACGGTACGGTCAGTTTACGGTGTAATCCCGTGTAATTCCCCGCGGTACGGTCAGTGTACAGTGTAAGCCCGTGCAATTCTCCACGGTACGGTCAGTGTACGGTGTAATCCCGTGTAATTCCCCACGGTACGGTCAGTTTACGGTGTAATCCCGTGTAATTCCCTGCGGTATGCTCAGTTTATGGTGTAATCCTGTGTAATTCCCCGCGGTACGGTCAGTGTACGGTGTCATCCCGTGTAATTCCCCGCGGTACGGTCAGCGTATGGAGTAACCCCGTGTAATTCTCCGCGGTACGGCCAGCGTACGGGGTAATCCTGTGTAATTCTTCGCGGTACGGTCAGTGTATGGTGTAATCCTGTGTAATTCCTCACGGTACGGTCAGTGTACGGTGTAATCCCATTTAATTACCCGTGGTACGGAAAACGCACGGTGTAATCCTGTGTAATTCCCCGCGGTACGGTCAGTGTACGGTGTAACCCAGTGTAATTCCCCGCGGTACAGACAGCATACGGTGTAATCCTGTGTAATTCCCCGTGGTATGGTCAGTGTACGGTGTAATCCCGTGTAATTCCCCGCGGTATGGTCAGTGTACGGTCATTGTAATCCCATGTAATTCCTCGCGGTACGGTCAGTGTAATCCCGTGTCATTCTCCGTGGTACGATCAGTGTACGGTGTAATCCCGTGAAATTCCCAGTGGTACGGTCGGCGTACGGTGTAACCCCATGTAATTCCCCGCGGTACGGTCATCGTATGGTGTAATCCCGTGTAATTCCCTGCGGCACGGTCAGTGTATGGTGTAATACCGTGTACTTCCCCGCGGTACATTCGGTGTATGGTGTAATCCCGTGTAATTCCCCGTGGTACGGTCAGCGTAAGGTGTAATCCCGTGTAATTCCCCGTGGTATGGTCAGTTTACGGTGTAATCCCATGTAATTCCCCGTGGTACGGTCACTGTACGGTGTAATCCCTTGTAATTCCCCGTGGTACGGTCAGCGTACGGTGTAATCCCGTGTAATTCCCCGCAGTACGGTCAGTGTACGGTGTAATCCCGTGTAATTCCCCGCGGTACGGTCAGTGTACGGTGTAATCCCGTGTAATTCCCCGCGGTGCAGTTAGCGTACGGAGTAATCCCGTGTAATTCGCCACGGTCCGGTCAGCGTATGGTGTAATCCTGTGTAATTCCTCGTGGTACGGTCAGTGTATGGTGTAATCCTGTGTAATTCCTCACGGTACGGTCAGTGTACGGTGTAATCCCGTGTAATTCCCCGCGGTACGGTCAGCGTATGATGTAATCCCGTGTAATTCCCCGTGGTGCGGTCAGCGTATGATATAATGCCGTGTAATACCCCACGGTACAGTAAGCCTACGGTGTATTCCCGTGTAATTCCCCACGATATGATCAATGTACGGTGTAATCCCGTGTAATTCCCCACGGTACGGTCAGCGTACAGTGTAATCTCGTGTAATTCCACGCGGTACGGTCAGTGTACAGTGTAATCCCGTGTAATTTCACGCGGTATGGTCAGTGTACGGTGTAACCCCGTGTAATTCCCCGCGGTACTGTCAGTGTACGGTGTAATCCCATGTAAATTCCCGCGGTACGGTCAGTGTACGGGGTAATCCCGTGTAATTCCCCGCGGTACAGTCAGTGTACGGTGTAATCCCGTGTAATTACCCGTGGTACGGTCAGTGTACGGTGTAATCCCGTGTAATTCCCCGCGGTATGGTCAGTATACGGTCAGTGTAATCCCGTGTAATTCCCCTCAGTACGGTCAGTGCACGGTGTCATCCCGTGTAATTTCTCGCAGTGCGATCAGTGTACGGTGTAATCGCGTGTAATTCCCCGCGGTACGGTCAGCGTACGGTGTAATCCCATGTAATTTCCCACGGTACGGACAGCGTACGGTGTAATCCCGTGTAATTCCCCGTGGTACGTTCAGCGTACCGTGTAATCCTGTGTAATTGCCCGTGGTACGGTCAGTGTACGGTGTAATCCCGTGTAATTCCCCGCGGTACGGTCAGTGTACGGTGTAATCCTGTGTAATTCCCCGCGGCACGGTCAGTGTATGGTGAAATCCCGTGAAATTCCCCGCGGTTCACTCAGTGTACGGTGTAATCCCGTGTAATTGCCTGCAGTATGGTCAGTGTATGGTGTAATCCCGTGAAATTCCCCGCGGTTCGCTCAGTGTACGGTGTAATCCCGTGTAATTGCCTGCGGTATGGTCAGCGTATGGTGTAATCCTGTGTAATTCCTCATGGTACGGTCAGTGTACGGTGTAATCCCGTGTAATTCCCCGTGGTACGTTCAGTGTACAGTGTAATCCCGTGTAATTCCCCGCGGTACGGTCAGCGTACAGTGTAATCCCGTGTAATTCCCCGCTGTATGGTCAGTGTACGGTGTAATCTCATGTAATACCCCGTGGTACGGTCAGCGTACGGTGTAATCCCGTGTAATTCCCCGCTGTATGGTCAGTGTACGGTGTAATCTCATGTAATACCCCGCGGTTCGGTCAGTGTACGGTGTAATCCCATGTAATTCCCCGTGGTACGGTCAGCGTACGGTGTAATCCCGTGTAATTCCATGCCGGACGGTCAGCGTAATGTGTAATCCCGTGTAATTCCCCGCGGTCAGCGTACCGTGTAAATCCCGTGTCATTCCCCGCCGTACGGTCAGCGTACGGTGAAATCCCGTGTCATTCCCCGCGATACGGTCAGTGTACGGTGTAATCCCATGTAAATTCCCCGCGGTATGGTCAGTATACGGTCAGTGTAATCCCGTGTAATTCCCCTCAGTACGGTCAGTGTACGGTGACATCCCGTGTAATTTCTCGCGGTGCGATCAGTGTGTGGTGTAATCACGTGTAATTGCCCGCGGTACGGTCAGCGTACCATGTAATCCTGTGTAATTGCCCGTGGTACGGTCAGTGTACGGTGTAATCCCGTGTAATTCCCCGCGGTACGGTCAGTGTACGGTGTAATCCTGTGTAATTCCCCGCGGCACGGTCAGTGTATGGTGTAATCCCGTGAAATTCCCCGCGGTTCGCTCAATGTACGGTGTAATCCCGTGTAATTACCTGCGGTATGGTCAGCGTATGGTGTAATACCGTGTAATTCCTTGCGGTACGGTCAGTGTAATCCCATGTAATTCTCCGTGGTACGGTGAATGTACGGTGTAATCCCGTGTAATTTCCCGCGGTACGGTCAGCGTACGGTGTAATCCCGTGTAATTCCCCGCGGTACGGTCAGTGTGCGGTGTAATCCCATGTAATTCCCCGTGATATGGTCAGTGTACGGTGTAATCCCGTGAAATTCCCCGTGGTACGGTCAGTGTACGGTGTAATCCCGTGTAATTACCCGCGGTACGGTCAGCGTAAGGGGTAATCCCGTGTAATTCCCCGTGGTACGGTCAATGTACGCTGTAATCCCGTGTAAATCGCCGCGGTACGGTCAGCGTACGGTGTAATCCCGTGTAATTTCCCGCGGTATGGTAAGTGTACGGTGTAATCCCGTGTATTTCCATGCGGTACGTTCCGTGTATGGTGTAATCCTGTGTAATTGCCCGTGGTACGGTCAGCGTACGGTGTAATCCTGTGTAATTCCCCGTGGTACGGTCAGTGTAATCCCGTGTAATTCCCTGTGGTACGGTCAGTGTAATCCCGTGTAATTCCCCTCGGTACGCTCAGTGTACGGTGTAATCCCATGTAATTCTCAGCGGTACGGTCAGTGTACGGTGTAATCCCGTGTAATTCCCAGCGGTATGGTCAGAGTATGGTGTAATCCCGTGTAATTCCCCGTGGTACGGTCAGAGTATGGTGCAATCCCGTGTAATTCACTGCGGTAAGGTCAGCGTAACGTGTAATCCCGTGTAATTCCCCGCGGTACGGTCAGCGTATGGTGTAATACCGTGTAATTCCCCGCGGTACAGTCAGTGTACGGTGTAATCCCGTGTAATTCCCCGTGGTACAGTCAGTGTACGGTGTAATCCCGTGTAATTCCCCACGGTACAGGCAGTGTACGGTGTAATCCCGTGTAATTCCCCGTGGTACGGTCAGCGTACGATGTAATCCCGTGTAAATCCCTACGGTACGGTCAGTGTACAGTGTAATCCCAGTAATTCCCTGCGGTACGGTCAGTGTACGGTGTAATCCTGTGTAATTTCCCAAGGTACGGTCAGTGTACGGTGTAATCCCGTGTAATTCCCCACGGTACGGTCAGTGTACGGTGTAATCCCGTGTAATTCCCCACGGTACGGTCAGCGTACGATGTAATCCCGTGTAATTCCCCGCGGTACGGTCAGTGTACAGTGTAATCCCAGTATTTCTCAGCGGTACGGTCAGCGTACGGTGTAATCCCGTGTAATTCCCCGTGGTACGATCAGTGTACGGTGTAATCCCGTGTAATACCCCGTGGTACGGTAAGTGTATGGTGTAATCCCGTGTAATTCCCCGCGGGACGGTCAGTGTACGGTGTAATCCCGTGTAATTCCCCGCGGTACGGTCAGTGTACGGTGTAATCCCGTGTAATTCCCCACGGTATGGTCAGTGTACGGTGTAATCCCGTGTAATTCCCCACGGTACGGTCAGTATACGGTGTAATCCCATGAAATTCCCCGCAAAACGGTCAGCGTATGATGTAATCCTGTGTAATTCCCCGCGGTACGATCAGCGTACGGTGTAATCCCGTGTAATTCCCCGCGGTAGGGTCAGTGTACGGTGTAATCCCGTGTAATTCCCCGCACTACAGTTAGCGTACGGAGTAATCCCGTGTAATTCGCCACGGTCCGGTCAGCGTATGGTGTAATCCTGTGTAATTCCTCGTGGTACAGTCAGTGTATGGTGTAATCCTGTGTAATTCCTCACGGTACGGTCAGTGTACGGTGTAATCCCATGTAATTCCCCGCGGTGCGGTCAGCGTATGATGTAATCCCGTGTAATTCCCCGCGGTGCGGTCAGCGTATGATATAATGCCGTGTAATACCCCACGGTACGGTAAGCCTACGGTGTATTCCCGTGTAATTCCCCACGATATGATCAATGTACGGTGTAATCCCGTGTAATTCCCCACGGTACGGTCAGCGTACAGTGTAATCTCGTGTAATTCCACGCGGTACGGTCAGTGTACGGTGTAATCCCGTGTAATTTCCCGCGTATCGTCAGTGTACGGTGTAACCCCGTGCAATTCCCCGCGGTACTGTCAGTGTATGGTGTAATCCCATGTAAATTCCCGCGGTACGGTCAGTGTACGGGGTAATCCCGTGTAATTCCCCGCGGTATAGTCAGTGTACGGTGTAATCCCGTGTAATTACCCGTGGTACGGTCAGTGTACGGTGTAATCCCGTGTAATTCCCCGCGGTATGGTCAGTATACGGTCAGTGTAATCCCGTGTAATTCCCCTCAGTACGGTCAGTGCATGGTGTCATCCCGTGTAATTTCTCGCAGTGCGATCAGTGTACGGTGTAATCGCGTGTAATTCCCCGCGGTACGGTCAGCGTACGGTGTAATCCCATGTAATTTCCCACGGTACGGACAGCATACGGTGTAATCCCGTGTAATTCCCCGTGGTACGTTCAGCGTACCGTGTAATCCTGTGTAATTGCCCGTGGTACGGTCAGTGTACGGTGTAATCCCATGTAATTCCCCGCGGTACGGTCAGTGTACGGTGTAATCCTGTGTAATTCCACGCGGCACGGTCAGTGTATGGTGAAATCCCGTGTAATTCCCCGCGGTACGGTCAGCGTACGGTGTAATCCCATGTAATTTCCCACGGTACGGACAGCATACGGTGTAATCCCGTGTAATTCCCCGTGGTACGTTCAGCGTACCGTGTAATCCTGTGTAATTGCCCGTGGTACGGTCAGTGTACGGTGTAATCCCGTGTAATTCCCCGCGGTACGGTCAGTGTACGGTGTAATCCTGTGTAATTCCCCGCGGCACGGTCAGTGTATGGTGAAATCCCGTGTAATTCCCCGCGGTACGGTCAGCGTACGGTGTAATCCCATGTAATTTCCCATGGTACGGACAGCATACGGTGTAATCCCGTGTAATTCCCCGTGGTACGTTCAGCGTACCGTGTAATCCTGTGTAATTGCCCGTGGTACGGTCAGTGTACGGTGTAATCCTGTGTAATTCCCCGCGGCACGGTCAGTGTATGGTGAAATCCCGTGAAATTCCCCACGGTACAGGCAGTGTACGGTGTAATCCCGTGTAATTCCCCGTGGTACGGTCAGCGTACGATGTAATCCCGAGTAAATCCCTACGGTACGGTCAGTGTACAGTGTAATCCCAGTAATTCCCTGCGGTACGGTCAGTGTACGGTGTAATCCTGTGTAATTTCCCAAGGTACGGTCAGTGTACGGTGTAATCCCGTGTAATTCCCCACGGTACGGTCAGTGTACGGTGTAATCCCGTGTAATTCCCCACGGTACGGTCAGCGTACGATGTAATCCCGTGTAATTCCCCGCGGTACGGTCAGTGTACAGTGTAATCCCAGTATTTCTCAGCGGTACGGTCAGCGTACGGTGTAATCCCGTGTAATTCCCCGTGGTACGATCAGTGTACGGTGTAATCCCGTGTAATACCCCGTGGTACGGTAAGTGTATGGTGTAATCCCGTGTAATTCCCCGCGGGACGGTCAGTGTACGGTGTAATCCCGTGTAATTCCCCGCGGTACGGTCAGTGTACGGTGTAATCCCGTGTAATTCCCCACGGTATGGTCAGTGTACGGTGTAATCCCGTGTAATTCCCCACGGTACGGTCAGTATACGGTGTAATCCCATGAAATTCCCCGCAAAACGGTCAGCGTATGATGTAATCCTGTGTAATTCCCCGCGGTACGATCAGCGTACGGTGTAATCCCGTGTAATTCCCCGCGGTAGGGTCAGTGTACGGTGTAATCCCGTGTAATTCCCCGCACTACAGTTAGCGTACGGAGTAATCCCGTGTAATTCGCCACGGTCCGGTCAGCGTATGGTGTAATCCTGTGTAATTCCTCGTGGTACAGTCAGTGTATGGTGTAATCCTGTGTAATTCCTCACGGTACGGTCAGTGTACGGTGTAATCCCATGTAATTCCCCGCGGTGCGGTCAGCGTATGATGTAATCCCGTGTAATTCCCCGCGGTGCGGTCAGCGTATGATATAATGCCGTGTAATACCCCACGGTACGGTAAGCCTACGGTGTATTCCCGTGTAATTCCCCACGATATGATCAATGTACGGTGTAATCCCGTGTAATTCCCCACGGTACGGTCAGCGTACAGTGTAATCTCGTGTAATTCCACGCGGTACGGTCAGTGTACGGTGTAATCCCGTGTAATTTCCCGCGGTATCGTCAGTGTACGGTGTAACCCCGTGCAATTCCCCGCGGTACTGTCAGTGTATGGTGTAATCCCATGTAAATTCCCGCGGTACGGTCAGTGTACGGGGTAATCCCGTGTAATTCCCCGCGGTATAGTCAGTGTACGGTGTAATCCCGTGTAATTACCCGTGGTACGGTCAGTGTACGGTGTAATCCCGTGTAATTCCCCGCGGTATGGTCAGTATACGGTCAGTGTAATCCCGTGTAATTCCCCTCAGTACGGTCAGTGCACGGTGTCATCCCGTGTAATTTCTCGCAGTGCGATCAGTGTACGGTGTAATCGCGTGTAATTCCCCGCGGTACGGTCAGCGTACGGTGTAATCCCATGTAATTTCCCACGGTACGGACAGCATACGGTGTAATCCCGTGTAATTCCCCGTGGTACGTTCAGCGTACCGTGTAATCCTGTGTAATTGCCCGTGGTACGGTCAGTGTACGGTGTAATCCCATGTAATTCCCCGCGGTACGGTCAGTGTACGGTGTAATCCTGTGTAATTCCACGCGGCACGGTCAGTGTATGGTGAAATCCCGTGTAATTCCCCGCGGTACGGTCAGCGTACGGTGTAATCCCATGTAATTTCCCACGGTACGGACAGCATACGGTGTAATCCCGTGTAATTCCCCGTGGTACGTTCAGCGTACGGTGTAATCCTGTGTAATTGCCCGTGGTACGGTCAGTGTACGGTGTAATCCCGTGTAATTCCCCGCGGTACGGTCAGTGTACGGTGTAATCCTGTGTAATTCCCCGCGGCACGGTCAGTGTATGGTGAAATCCCGTGTAATTCCCCGCGGTACGGTCAGCGTACGGTGTAATCCCATGTAATTTCCCATGGTACGGACAGCATACGGTGTAATCCCGTGTAATTCCCCGTGGTACGTTCAGCGTACCGTGTAATCCTGTGTAATTGCCCGTGGTACGGTCAGTGTACGGTGTAATCCTGTGTAATTCCCCGCGGCACGGTCAGTGTATGGTGAAATCCCGTGAAATTCCCCGTGGTTCGCTCAGTGTACGGTGTAATCCCGTGTAATTGCCTGCGGTATGGTCAGTGTATGGTGTAATCCCGTGAAATTCCCCGCGGTTCGCTCAGTGTACGGTGTAATCCCGTGTAATTGCCTGCGGTATGGTCAGCGTAATGGTGTAATCCTGTGTAATTCCTCACGGTACGGTCAGTGTACGGTGTAATCCCGTGTATTCCCCGTGGTACGGAAACGCACGGTGTAATCCTGTGTAATTCCCCGTGGTACGGTCAGTGTACGGTGTAACCCTGTGTAATTCCCCGCGGTACGGACAGCATACGGTGTAATCCTGGTGTAATTCCCCGTGGTATGGTCAGTGTACGGTGTAATCTCCGTGTAATTCCCTGCGGTACGGTCAGCGTATGATGTAATCCCGTGTAATTCCCCGCGGTACGGTCAGCGTATGATGTAATCCCGTGTAATTCCCCGCGGTATGGTCAGTTTACGGTATAATCCTGTGTAATTCCCCTCGGTATGCTCAGGTGTACGGTGTAATCCCATGTAATTCTCAGCGGTACGGTCAGTGTACGGTGTAATCCCGTGTAATTCCCAGCGGTATGGTCAGAGTATGGTGTAATCCCGTGTAATTCCCCGTGGTACGGTCAGAGTATGGGTGTAATCCCGTGTAATTCACTGCGGTAAGGTCAGCGTAACGTGTAATCCCGTGTAATTCCCCGCGGTACGGTCAGCGTATGGTGTAATACCGTGTAATTCCCCGCGGTACGGTCAGTGTACGGTGTAATCCCGTGTAATTCCCCGAGGTACGGTCAGTGTACGGTGTAATCCCGTGTAATTCCCCACGGTACAGTCAGTGTACGGTGTAATCCCGTGTAATTCCCCGTGGTACGGTCAGCGTACGATGTAATCCCGTGTAAATCCCTACGGTACGGTCAGTGTACAGTGTAATCCCAGTAATTCCCTACGGTACGGTCAGCGTATGGTGTAATCCTGTGTAATTCCCCGCGGTATGGTCAGTGTACGGTGTAATCCCGTGTAATTCCCCGCGGTACGATCAGTGTACGGTGTAATCCTGTGTAATTCCCCGAGGTACGGTCAGTGTACGGTGTAATCCTGTGTAATTTCCCAAGGTACGGTCAGTGTACGGTGTAATCCCGTGTAATTCCCCACGGTACGGTCAGTGTACGGTGTAATCCCGTGTAATTCCCCATGGTACGGTCAGCGTACGATGTAATCCCGTGTAATTCCCCGCGGTATGGTCAGTGTACAGTGTAATCCCAGTAATTCCCTACGGTACGGTCAGCGTATGGTGTAATCCTGTGTAATTCCCCGCGGTATGGTCAGTGTACGGTGTAATCCCGTGTAATTCCCCGCGGTACGATCAGTGTACGGTGTAATCCTGTGTAATTCCCCGAGGTACGGTCAGTGTACGGTGTAATCCTGTGTAATTTCCCAAGGTACGGTCAGCGTACGGTGTAATCCCGTGTAATTCCCCGCGGTACGATCAGTGTACGGTGTAATCCCGTGTAATACCCCGTGGTACGGTAAGTGTATGGTGTAATCCCGTGTAATTCCCCGCGGGACGGTCAGTGTACGGTGTAATCCCGTGTAATTCCCCGCGGTACGGTCAGTGTACGGTGTAATCCCGTGTAATTCCCCACGGTATGGTCAGTGTACGGTGTAATCCCGTGTAATTCCCCACGGTACGGTCAGTATACGGTGTAATCCCATGAAATTCCCCGCAAAACGGTCAGCGTATGATGTAATCCCGTGTAATTCCCCGCGGTACGATCAGCGTACGGTGTAATCCCGTGTAATTCCCCGCGGTACGGTCAGTGTACGGTGTAATCCCGTGTAATTCCCCGCGGTACAGTTAGCGTACGGAGTAATCCCGTGTAATTCGCCACGGTCCGGTCAGCGTATGGTGTAATCCTGTGTAATTCCTCGTGGTACGGTCAGTGTATGGTGTAATCCTGTGTAATTCCTCACGGTACGGTCAGTGTATGGTGTAATCCCGTGTAATTCCCCGCGGTACGATCAGTGTACGGTGTAATCCTGTGTAATTCCCCGAGGTACGGTCAGTGTACGGTGTAATCCTGTGTAATTCCCCGCGGCACGGTCAGTGTATGGTGAAATCCCGTGAAATTCCCCGTGGTTCGCTCAGTGTACGGTGTAATCCCGTGTAATTGCCTGCGGTATGGTCAGTGTATGGTGTAATCCCGTGAAATTCCCCGCGGTTCGCTCAGTGTACGGTGTAATCCCGTGTAATTGCCTGCGGTATGGTCAGCGTATGGTGTAATCCTGTGTAATTCCTCACGGTACGGTCAGTGTACGGTGTAATCCCGTGTAATTCCCCGTGGTACGGAAAACGCACGGTGTAATCCTGTGTAATTCCCCGTGGTACGGTCAGTGTACGGTGTAACCCTGTGTAATTCCCCGCGGTACGGACAGCATACGGTGTAATCCTGTGTAATTCCCCGTGGTATGGTCAGTGTACGGTGTAATCCCGTGTAATTCCCTGCGGTACGGTCAGCGTATGATGTAATCCCGTGTAATTCCCCGCGGTACGGTCAGCGTATGATGTAATCCCGTGTAATTCCCCGCGGTATGGTCAGTTTACGGTATAATCCTGTGTAATTCCCCTCGGTATGCTCAGTGTACGGTGTAATCCCATGTAATTCTCAGCGGTACGGTCAGTGTACGGTGTAATCCCGTGTAATTCCCAGCGGTATGGTCAGAGTATGGTGTAATCCCGTGTAATTCCCCGTGGTACGGTCAGAGTATGGTGTAATCCCGTGTAATTCACTGCGGTAAGGTCAGCGTAACGTGTAATCCCGTGTAATTCCCCGCGGTACGGTCAGCGTATGGTGTAATACCGTGTAATTCCCCGCGGTACGGTCAGTGTACGGTGTAATCCCGTGTAATTCCCCGAGGTACGGTCAGTGTACGGTGTAATCCCGTGTAATTCCCCACAGTACAGTCAGTGTACGGTGTAATCCCGTGTAATTCCCCGTGGTACGGTCAGCGTACGATGTAATCCCGTGTAAATCCCTACGGTACGGTCAGTGTACAGTGTAATCCCAGTAATTCCCTACGGTACGGTCAGCGTATGGTGTAATCCTGTGTAATTCCCCGCGGTATGGTCAGTGTACGGTGTAATCCCGTGTAATTCCCCGCGGTACGATCAGTGTACGGTGTAATCCTGTGTAATTCCCCGAGGTACGGTCAGTGTACGGTGTAATCCTGTGTAATTTCCCAAGGTACGGTCAGTGTACGGTGTAATCCCGTGTAATTCCCCACGGTACGGTCAGTGTACGGTGTAATCCCGTGTAATTCCCCATGGTACGGTCAGCGTACGATGTAATCCCGTGTAATTCCCCGCGGTATGGTCAGTGTACAGTGTAATCCCAGTATTTCTCAGCGGTACGGTCAGCGTACGGTGTAATCCCGTGTAATTCCCCGCGGTACGATCAGTGTACGGTGTAATCCCGTGTAATACCCCGTGGTACGGTAAGTGTATGGTGTAATCCCGTGTAATTCCCCGCGGGACGGTCAGTGTACGGTGTAATCCCGTGTAATTCCCCGCGGTACGGTCAGTGTACGGTGTAATCCCGTGTAATTCCCCACGGTATGGTCAGTGTACGGTGTAATCCCGTGTAATTCCCCACGGTACGGTCAGTATACGGTGTAATCCCATGAAATTCCCCGCAAAACGGTCAGCGTATGATGTAATCCCGTGTAATTCCCCGCGGTACGATCAGCGTACGGTGTAATCCCGTGTAATTCCCCGCGGTACGGTCAGTGTACGGTGTAATCCCGTGTAATTCCCCGCGGTACAGTTAGCGTACGGAGTAATCCCGTGTAATTCGCCACGGTCCGGTCAGCGTATGGTGTAATCCTGTGTAATTCCTCGTGGTACGGTCAGTGTATGGTGTAATCCTGTGTAATTCCTCACGGTACGGTCAGTGTATGGTGTAATCCCGTGTAATTCCCCGCGGTACGATCAGTGTACGGTGTAATCCTGTGTAATTCCCCGAGGTACGGTCAGTGTACGGTGTAATCCTGTGTAATTCCCCGCGGCACGGTCAGTGTATGGTGAAATCCCGTGAAATTCCCCGCGGTTCGCTCAGTGTACGGTGTAATCCCGTGTAATTGCCTGCGGTATGGTCAGTGTATGGTGTAATCCCGTGAAATTCCCCGCGGTTCGCTCAGTGTACGGTGTAATCCCGTGTAATTGCCTGCGGTATGGTCAGCGTATGGTGTAATCCTGTGTAATTCCTCACGGTACGGTCAGTGTACGGTGTAATCCCGTGTAATTCCCCGTGGTACGGAAAATGCACGGTGTAATCCTGTGTAATTCCCCGCGGTACGGTCAGTGTACGGTGTAACCCTGTGTAATTCCCCGCGGTACGGACAGCATACGGTGTAATCCTGTGTAATTCCCCGTGGTATGGTCAGTGTACGGTGTAATCCCGTGTAATTCCCTGCGGTACGGTCAGCGTATGATGTAATCCCGTGTAATTCCCCGCGGTACGATCAGTGTACGGTGTAATCCCGTGTAATACCCCGTGGTACGGTAAGTGTATGGTGTAATCCCGTGTAATTCCCCGCGGGACGGTCAGTGTACGGTGTAATCCCGTGTAATTCCCCGCGGTACGGTCAGTGTACGGTGTAATCCCGTGTAATTCCCCACGGTATGGTCAGTGTATGGTGTAATCCCGTGTAATTCCCCACGGTACGGTCAGTATACGGTGTAATCCCATGAAATTCCCCGCAAAACGGTCAGCGTATGATGTAATCCCGTGTAATTCCCCGCGGTACGATCAGCGTACGGTGTAATCCTGTGTAATTCTCCGCGGTATGGTCAGCGTACGGTGTAATCCTGTGTAATTCCTCGCGGTACAGTCAGTGTATGGTGTAAACCTGTGTAATTCCTCACGGTACGGTCAGTGTACCGTGTAATCCCGTTTAATTCCCCGTGGTACGGAAAACGCACGGTGTAATCCTGTGTAATTCCCCGCGGTACGGTCAGTGTACGGTGTAACCCTGTGTAATTCCCCACGGTACGGACAGCATACGGTGTAATCCTGTGTAATTCCCCGTGGTATGGTCAGTGTACGGTGTAATCCCGTGTAATTCCCTGCGGTACGGTCAGCGTATGATGTAATCCCATGTAATTCCCCGCGGTACGGTCAGCGTATGATGTAATCCCGTGTAATTCCCCGCGGTATGGTCAGTTTACGGTGTAATCCTGTGTAATTCCCCGTGGTACGGTCAGTGTATGGTGCAATCCCGTGTAATTCCCCGTGGTACAGTCAGTATACGGTGTAATCCCATGTAATTCTCCGCGGTACGGTCAGCGTACGGTGTAATCCCGTGTAATTCCCCGTGGTACGGTCAGTGTACGGTGTAATCCCGTGTAATTCCCCGCGGTACGGTCAGTGTACGGTGTAATCCCCTGCGGTATGGTCAGTGTATGGTGTAATCCCGTGTAATTCCCCACGGTACAGTCAGCGTATGGTGTAATCCCATGTAATTCCCCACGGTACGGTCAGCGTACGGTGGAGTCCTGTGTAATTCCCCGTGGTGGGGTCAGTGTACAGTGTAATCCCGTGCAAATACCCGCAGTACGATCAGTGTACAGTGTAATCCCGTGTAATTCCCTGCGGTATGGTCAGTGTACGGTCATTGTAATCCCGTGTAATTCCTCGCGGTACGGTCATCGTATGGTGTAATCCTGTGTAATTCCCCGCGGTACGGTCAGTGTATGGTGTAATACCGTGTACTTCCCCGCGGTACGTTCGGTGTATGGTGTAATCCCGTGTAATTCCCCGCGGTACGGTCAGCGTACGGTGTAATCCCGTGTAATTCCCCGTGGTATGGTCAGTGTACGGTGTAATCCCATGTAATTCCCCGTGGTACGGTCACTGTACGGTGTAATCCCATGTAATTCCCCGTGGTACGGTCAGCGTACGGTGTAATCCCCTGCCGGACGGTCAGCGTACGGTGTAATCCCATGTACTTCCCCGCGGTACGGTCAGCGTACGGTGTAATCCCGTGTAATTCCCCGCGGTACGGTCAGTGTACGGTGTAATCCCGTGTAATTCCCCGCGGTACGGTCAGTGTACGGTGTAATCCCGTGTAATTCCCCGCGGTACAGTTAGCGTATGGAGTAATCCCGTGTAATTCTCCACGGTCCGGTCAGCGTATGGTGTAATCCTGTGTAATTCCTCGTGGTACGGTCAGTGTATGGTGTAATCCTGTGTAATTCCTCATGGTACGGTCAGTGTACGGTGTAATCCCGTGTAATTCCCCGCGGTACGGTCAGCGTATGATGTAATCCCGTGTAATTCCCCGCGGTGCGGTCAGCGTATGATATAATCCCGTGTAATTCCCCGCGGTATGGTCAGTATACGATGTAATCCCGTGTAATTCTCCGCGGTATGGTCAGCGTACGGTGTAATCCCAAGTAATTCCCCGCGGTACGGTCAGTGTACGGTGTAATCCCGTGTAATTCCCTGCGGTATGGTCAGTGTACAGTGTAATCCCGTGTAATTCCCCGCGGTATGGTCAGTGTACGGTGTAATCCTGTGTAAACCCCCCGGTACGGTCAGTGTACGGTGTAATCCTGTGTTATTCCCCGTGGTGCTGTCAGTGTACGGTGTAATCCAGTGTAATTCCCCACGGTACAGTCATTGCACGGTCATTGTAATCCCGTGTAATTCCGCACGGTACGGTCATTGTAATCCCGTGTAATTCCCTGCGGTACGGTCAGTGTAATTCCGTGTAATACCCCGCGGTACAGTCAGTGTAATCTCGTCTGATTCCCCGCGGTATGGTCAGCGTATGGTGTAATCCTGTGTCATTCCCCGTGGTATGGTTAGTGTACGGTGTAATCCCGTGTAATTCCCCGCGGTATGGTCAGTGTAATCTCGTGTAATTCCCCACGGTACGGTCAGTGTACGGTGTAATTCCCAGCGGTACGGTCAGCGTACAGTGTAATCCCATGTAATTCCCCGCGGTACGGTCAGTGTACGGTGTAATCCCATGTAATTCCCAGCGGTACGGTCAGCGTACGGTGTAATCCCATGTAATTCCCCGCGGTACGGTCAGTGTACAGTGTAATCCCGTGTACTTCCCCGCGGTACGTTCAGTGTACAGTGTAATCCCGTGTAATTCCCCGTGGTACGTTCAGTGTACAGTGTAATCCCGTGTAATTCCCCGCGGTACGGTCAGTGTACGGTGTAATCCCGTGTAATTCCCCGCGGTACGGTCAGTGTACAGTGTAATCCCGTGTAATTCCCCGCGGTACGTTCAGTGTACAGTGTAATCCCGTGTAATTCCCCGCGGTACGGTCAGTGTACAGTGTAATCCCGTGTAATTCCCCGCGGTACGGTCAGTGTACGGTGTAATCCCGTGTACTTCCCCGCGGTACGTTCAGTGTACGGTGTAATCCCGTGTAATTCCCCGCGATACGGTCAGCGTACGGTGTAATCCCGTGTAATTCCCCGCGGTATGGTCAGTGTACGGTGTAATCTCATGTAATACCCCGCGGTTCGGTCAGTGTACGGTGTAATCCCATGTAATTCCCCGTGGTACGGTCAGCGTACGATGTAATCCCGTGTAATTCCATGCCGGACGGTCAGCGTAATGTGTAATCCCGTGTAATTCCCCGCGGTCAGCGTACCGTGTAAATCCCGTGTCATTCCCCGCCGTACGGTCAGCGTACGGTGAAATCCCATGTAATTCCCCGCGATACGGTCAGTGTACGGTGTAATCCCATGTAAATTCCCGCGGTACAGTCAGTGTACGGGGTAATCCCGTGTAATTCCCCGCGGTACAGTCAGTGTACGGTGTAATACCGTGTAATTACCCGTGGTACGGTCAGTGTACGGTGTAATCCCGTGTAATTCCCCGCGGTATGGTCAGTATACGGTCAGTGTAATCCCGTGTAATTCCCCTCAGTACGGTCAGTGTACGGTGACATCCCGTGTAATTTCTCGCGGTGCGATCAGCGTGCGGTGTAATCGCGTGTAATTCCCCGCGGTACGGTCAGCGTACCGTGTAATCCTGTGTAATTGCCCGTGGTACGGTCAGTGTACGGTGTAATCCCGTGTAATTCCCCGCGGTACGGTCAGTGTACGGTGTAATCCTGTGTAATTCCCCGCGGCACGGTCAGTGTATGGTGTAATCCCGTGAAATTCCCCGCGATTCGCTCAGTGTACGGTGTAATCCCGTGTAATTGCCTGCGGTATGGTCAGTGTATGGTGTAATCCCGTGAAATTCCCTGCGGTTCGCTCAGTGTACGGTGTAATCCCTTGTAATTGCCTGCGGTATGGTCAGCGTATGGTGTAATCGCGTGTAATTCCCCGCGGTACGGTCAGCGTACCGTGTAATCCTGTGTAATTGCCCGTGGTACGGTCAGTGTACGGTGTAATCCCGTGTAATTCCCCGCGGTACGGTCAGTGTACGGTGTAATCCTGTGTAATTCCCCGCGGCACGGTCAGTGTATGGTGTAATCCCGTGAAATTCCCCGCGGTTCGCTCAGTGTACGGTGTAATCCCGTGTAATTGCCTGCGGTATGGTCAGTGTATGGTGTAATCCCGTGAAATTCCCTGCGGTTCGCTCAGTGTACGGTGTAATCCCGTGTAATTGCCTGCGGTATGGTCAGCGTATGGTGTAATCCCGTGTAATTCCTTGCGGTACGGTCAGTGTAATCCCATGTAATTCTCCGTGGTACGGTGAGTGTACGGTGTAATCCCGTGTAATTTCCCGCGGTACGGTCAGCGTACGGTGTAATCCCGTGTAATTCCCCGCGGTACAGTCAGTGTGTGGTGTAATCCCATGTAATTCCCCGTGATATGGTCAGTGTACGGTGTAATCTCGTGAAATTCCCCGTGGTACGGTCAGTGTACGGTGTAATCCCGTGTAATTACCCGCGGTACGGTCAGTGTAATCCCGTGTAATTCCCCTCGGTACGCTCAGTGTACGGTGTAATCCCATGTAATTCCCCGTGGTACGGTCAATGTACGCTGTAATCCCGTGTAAATCGCCGCGGTACGGTCAGCGTACGGTGTAATCCCGTGTAATTTCCCGCGGTATGGTAAGTGTACGGTGTAATCCCGTGTATTTCCATGCGGTACGTTCCGTGTACGGTGTAATCCTGTGTAATTGCCCGTGGTACGGTCAGCGTACGGTGTAATCCCGTGTAATTCCCCGTGGTACGGTCAGTGTAATCCCGTGTAATTCCCCGTGGTACGGTCAGTGTAATCCCGTGTAATTCCCCTCGGTACGCTCAGTGTACTGTGTAATCCCATGTAATTCTCAGCGGTACGGTCAGTGTACGGTGTAATCCCGTGTAATTCCCGGCGGTATGGTCAGAGTATGGTGTAATCCCGTGTAATTCCCCGTGGTACGGTCAGAGTATGGTGTAATCCCGTGTAATTCACTGCGGTAAGGTCAGCGTAACGTGTAATCCCGTGTAATTCCCCGCGGTACGGTCAGCGTATGGTGTAATACCGTGTAATTCCCCGTGGTACGGTCAGTGTACGGTGTAATCCCGTGTAATTCCCCGAGGTACGGTCAGCGTACGATGTAATCCCGTGTAAATCCCTATGGTACGGTCAGTGTACAGTGTAATCCCAGTAATTCCCTGTGGTACGGTCAGCGTATGGTGTAATCCTGTGTAATTCCCCGCGGTATGGTCAGTGTACGGTGTAATCCCGTGTAATTCCCCACGGTACGGTCAGTGTACGGTGTAATCCTGTGTAATTTCCCAAGGTACGGTCAGTGTACGGTGTAATCCCGTGTAATTCCCCACGGTATGGTCAGTGTACGGTGTAATCCCGTGTAATTCCCCACGGTACGGTCAGTGTACAGTGTAATCCCAGTAATTCTCAGCGGTACGGTCAGCGTACGGTGTAATCCCGTGTAATTCCCCGCGGTACGATCAGTGTACGGTGTAATCCCGTGTAATTCCCCGCGGTACGGTCAGTGTACGGTGTAATCCCGTGTAATTCCCCGCGGGACGGTCAGTGTACGGTGTAATCCCGTGTAATTCCCCACGGTATGGTCAGTGTACGGTGTAATCCCGTGTAATTCACCACGGTACGGTCAGTATACGGTGTAATCCCGTGAAATTCCCCGCAAAACGGTCAGCGTATGATGTAATCCCGTGTAATTCCCGCGGTACGATCAGCGTACGGAGTAATCCCGTGTAATTCCCCGCGGTACGGTCAGCGTACGGTGTAATCCCGTGTAATTCCCCGCGGTACGGTCAGTGTACGGTGTAATCCCGTGTAATTCCCCGCGGTACGGTCAGTGTACGGTGTAATCCCGTGTAATTCCCCACGGTACGGTCAGTTTACGGTGTAATCCCATGTAATTCCCCGCGGTACGGTCAGTGTACAGTGTAAGCCCGTGTAATTCTCCACGGTACGGTCAGTGTACGGTGTAATCCCGTGTAATTCCCCATGGTACGGTCAGTTTACGGTGTAATCCCGTGTAATTCCCCGCGGTACGGTCAGCGTATGGAGTAATCCCGTGTAATTCCCCGCGGTACGGTCAGCGTATGGAGTAACCCCGTGTAATTCCCCGCGGTACGGTCAGCGTATGGAGTAACCCCGTGTAATTCTCCGCGGTACGGTCAGCGTACGGGGTAATCCTGTGTAATTCTTCGCGGTACGGTCAGTGTATGGTGTAATCCTGTGTAATTCCTCACGGTACGGTCAGTGTACGGTGTAATCCCATTTAATTACCCGTGGTACGGAAATCGCACGGTGTAATCCTGTGTAATTCCCCGCGGTACAGACAGCATACGGTGTAATCCTGTGTCATTCCCCGCGGTATGGTCAGTGTACGGTGTAATCCCGTGTAATTCCCCGCGGTATGGTCAGTGTACAGTCATTGTAATCCCGTGTAATTCCTCGCGGTACGGTCAGTGTAATCCCGTGTCATTCTCCGTGGTACGATCAGTGTACGGTGTAATCCCGTGAAATTCCCAGTGGTACGGTCGTCGTATGGTGTAATCCCGTGTAATTCCCCGCGGCACGGTCAGTGTATGGTGTAATACCGTGTAATTCCCCGCGGTACGGTCAGCGTAAGGTGTAATCCCATGTAATTCCCCGTGGTATGGTCAGTGTACGGTGTAATCCCATGTAATTCCCCGTGGTATGGTCAGTGTACGGTGTAATCCCATGTAATTCCCCGTGGTACGGTCACTGTATGGTGTAATCCCTTGTAATTCCCCGTGGTACGGTCAGCGTACAGTGTAATCCCGTGTAATTCCCTGCCGGACGGTCAGCGTACGGTGTTAACCCATGTACTTCCCCGCGGTACGGTCAGCGTACGGTGTAAATCCGGTGTCATTCCCCGCAGTACGGTCAGTGTACGGTGTAATCCCGTGTAATTCCCCGCAGTACAGTTAGCGTACGGAGTAATCCCGTGTAATTCCCCGCGGTACGTTCAGCGTATGGTGTAATCCTGTGTAATAAGAACATAAGAACATAAGAAATAGGAGCAGGAGTAGGCCAATCGGCCCCTCGAGCCTGCTCCACCATTCAATAAGATCATGGCTGATCTGATCCTAACCTCAAATCTTCTATCACTCTGCATCCACCCGAACCCATGTGATCTCCCGGGAGAGGCGAAAAACCAGATAAAGACCCAATGGCCAATTTGGGAGAAAAAAATCTGGGAAATTCCTCTCCGACCCATCTAGGCGATCGAAATTCTTCCAGGAGATCACTCTGTCCCTATATTTTCTACAGTACTTACCTTCTGTAAAGGCGATCTCCACCCCAGCCAGGAACAGGAATAAAACCATCTCCTGAAATCTAACAGAATTAGAACACAGTAGGAGCAGAACAAGGCTACACGGCCCCTGGGCCCACTCCACTACCCACAGGGCCATGACCATTCCGAACCCAGACTCATGTCCAATTTCCTGCCCGCTCCCCGTAACCCTTAATTCCCTTTACTTCTAGGAAACTATCTATTTCTGTTTTAAATTTATTTAATGATGTAGCTTCCACAGCTTTCTGGGGCAGCAAATTCCACAAACCTACCACCCTCTGAGTGAAGAAATTTCTCCTCATCTCAGTTTTGAATGAGCAGCCCCTTATTTTAAGATTATGCCCCCTAGTTCTAGTTTCACCCATCATTGGGAACATCCTCACCGCATCCACCCGATCAAGCCCCTTCACAATCTTATATGTTTCAATAAGATCGCCTCTCATTCTTCTGAACTCCAATGAGTAGAGTCCCAATCTACTCAACCTCTCCTCATATGACCACCCCCTCATCCCCGGGATTAACCGAGTGAACCTTCTTTGTACTGACTCGAGAGCAAGTATGTCTTTTCTTAAGTATGGACACCAAATCTGTATGCAGTATTCCAGGTGCGGCCTCACCAATACCTTGTACAACTGCAGCAATACCTCCCTGTTTTTATATTCCAACCCCCTAGCAATAAAAGCCAACATTCCATTGGCCTTCTTAATCACTTGCTGCACCTGCATACTAACTTTTTGAGTTTCGTGCACCAGGACCCCCAGATCCCTTTGTACTACAGTACTTTCCAGTTTCTTGCCATTAAGATAATAACTTGCTCTATGATTTTTCCTGCCAAAGTGCATAACCTCACACTTTCCAGTATTGTATTCCATCTGCCAAATCTCTGCCCACTTACTTAGCCTGTCTATGTCCCTTTGCAGGTTTTTTATGTCCTCCTCACTCACTACTTTCCGTCCCATCTTAGTATCATCTGCAAACTTTGATATGTTACACTCGGTCCCCTCCTCCAAATCGTTAATATAGATTGTAAAGAGTTGGGGACCCAGCACTGACCCCTGCGGAACACCACTAGTTACTGGTTGCCAATCTGAGAACGAACCATTTATCCCAACTCTCTGCTTTCTGTTAGAGAGCCAATCCTCCACCCACGGCAGAATATTACCCCCAATCCCGTGATTTTTTATCTTGAGCAATAATCTTTTGTGTGGCACCTTGTCAAATGCCTTTTGGAAGTCTAAATACACTACGTCCACTGGTTCCCCTTTATCCACCCTGTATGTTACTTCCTCAAAAAACTCAAGCAAATTTGTTAAACATGACTTCCCCTTCATGAAACCATGCTGAGTTTGCCCTATTAAATTATGTTTATCCAAATGTCCCGTTACTGTCTCCTTAATAATGGACTCTAACATTTTACCAACCACAGATGTTAGGCTAACAGGTCTATAGTTTCCAGCCTTCTGCCTACTACCCTTTTTAAATAAGGGTGTTACATTAGCAGTTTTCCAATCTGCCGGGACCTTTGCTGAGTCCAGTGAGTTTTGGAAAATTATTACCAATGCATCCACAATCCCTACCGCTATTTCCCTCAAGACCCTGGGATGCAAGCCATCAGGTCCAGGGGATTTATCCGCCTTAAGTCCCATTATTTTACCAAGTACCACTTCCTTAGTGATTTTAATTGTATTTAGTTCCTCCCCCCCTAGAGCCCCCTGTTTGTCCAGTGTTGGGATATTCTTAGTGTCCTCTACTGTAAAGACTGATACAAAATAATTGTTCAGTGTTTTTGCCATCTCCATGTTTCCCACCATTAATTTCCCGGTCTCATCCTCTAAGGGACCAACATTTACTTTAGCCACCCTTTTTCTTTTTATATAACTATAGAAACTTTTACTGTCTGTTTTTATATTTTTTGCTAATTTACTTTCATAATCTATCTTCCCTTTCTTAATCAATCTTTTTGTTATTTTTTGCTGTCTTTTAAAGACTTCCCAATCTTCCATCCTCCCACTAGATTTGGCTACCTTATATGCCCTTGTTTTTAGTCGGATACTATCCTTAATTACTTTACTGAGCCATGGATGGCTATCTTTTCTTTTACACCCTTTTTTCCTCAGTGGAATATATTTTTTTTGGAAGTTGTAAAATAACTCCTTAAATGTACACCACTGGTCATGTACCGTCTTACCCTTTAATCTATTTTCCCAGTCCACTCTAATTAATTCTGCTCTCATACCTTCATAGTCTCCTTTATTCAAGCTCAGCACGCTTGTTTGAGATCCAACCTTCTCACCCTCGTGGTACGGTCAGTGTATGGTGTAATCCTGTGTAATTCCTCACGGTACGGTCAGTGTACGGTGTAATCCCGTGTAATTCCCCGCGGTACGGTCAGCGTATGATGTAATCCCGTGTAATTCCCCGCGGTGCGGTCAGCGTATGATATAATGCCGTGTAATACCCCACGGTACGGTAAGCCTACGGTGTATTCCCGTGTAATTCCCCGCGATATGGTCAATGTACGGTGTAATCCCGTGTAATTCCCCACGGTACGGTCAGCGTACAGTGTAATCTCGTGTAATTCCACGCGGTACGGTCAGTGTACGGTGTAATCCCGTGTAATTTCCCGCGGTATGGTCAGTGTACGGTGTAACCCCATGTAATTCCCCGCGGTACTGTCAGTATACGGTGTAATCCCATGTAAATTCCCGCGGTACGGTCAGTGTACGGGGTAATCCCGTGTAATTCCCCGCGGTACAGTCAGTGTACAGTGTAATCCCGTGTAATTACCCGTGGTACGGTCAGTGTACGGTGTAATCCCGTGTAATTCCCCGCGGTATGGTCAGTATACGGTCAGTGTAATCCCGTGTAATTCCCCTCAGTACGGTCAGTGCACGGTGTCATCCCGTGTAATTTCTCGCAGTGCGATCAGTGTACGGTGTAATCGCGTGTAATTCCCCGCGGTACGGTCAGCGTACGGTGTAATCCCGTGTAATTCCCCACGGTACGGACAGCGTACGGTGTAATCCCGTGTAATTCCCCGTGGTACGGTCAGTGTACGGTGTAATCCTGTGTAATTCCCCGCGGCACGGTCAGTGTATGGCGAAATCCCGTGAAATTCCCCGCGGTTCGTTCAGTGTACGGTGTAATCCCGTGTAATTGCCTGCGGAATGGTCAGTGTATGGTGTAATCCCGTGAAATTCCCCGCGGTTCGCTCAGTGTATGGTGTAATCCCGTGAAATTCCCCGCGGTATGGTCAGCGTATGGTGTAATCCCGTGTAATTCCTCGCGGTACGGTCAGTGTAATCCCATGTAATTCTCCGTGGTACGGTGAGTGTACGGTGTAAACCCGTGTAATTTCCCGCGGTACGGTCAGCGTACGGTGTAATCCCGTGTAATTCCCCGCGGTACGGTCAGTGTGCGGTGTAATCCCATGTAATTCCCTGTGATATGGTCAGTGTACGGTGTAATCATGTGAAATTCCCCGTGGTACGGTCAGCGTATGGTGTAATCCCGTGTAATTCCCCGCGGTACGCTCAGCGTACGGTGTAAATCCCGTGTCATTCCCCGCCGTACGGTCAGTGTACGGTGTAATCCCGTGTAATTCCCTGTAGTACAATCAGTGTACGGTGTAATCCCGTGTAATTTCCCGCGATACAGTCAGTGTACGGTGTAATTCCCCGCGGTACGGTCAGCGTACAGTGTAATCCCGTGTAATACCCCACGGTACGGTAAGCCTACGGTGTATTCCCGTGTAATTCCCCGCGATATGTTCAATGTACGGTGTAATCCCGTGTAATTCCCCACGGTACGGTCAGCGTACAGTGTAATCTCGTGTAATTCCACGCAGTACGGTCAGTGTACGGTGTAATCCCGTGTAATTCCCCGCGGTACGGTCAGTGTACGGTGTAATCCCGTGTAATTTCCCGCGGTATGGTCAGTGTACGGTGTAACCCCGTGTAATTCCCCGTGGTACTGTCAGTGTACGGTGTAATCCCATGTAAATTCCCGCGGTACGGTCAGTGTACGGTGTAATCGCGTGTAATTCCCCGCGGTACGGTCAGCGTACGGTGTAATCCCGTGTAATTCCCCACGGTACAGACAGCGTACGGTGTAATCCCGTGTAATTCCCCGCGGTACGTTCAGCGTACCATGTAATCCTGTGTAATTGCCCGTGGTACGGTCAGTGTACGGTGTAATCCCGTGTAATTCCCCGTGGTACGGTCAGTGTACGGTGTAATCCCGTGTAAATCCCCGCGGTACGGTCAGTGTACGGTGTAATCCTGTGTAATTCCCCGCGGTGCGGTCAGCGTACGGTGTAATCCCGTGTAATTTCCCGTGGTACAGTCATTGTACGGTCAGTGTAATCCCGTTTAATTCCGCGCGGTACGGTCATTGTAATCCCGTGTAATTCCCCGCGGTACGATCAGTGTAATCCCTTGTAATACCCCGCGGTACGGTCAGTGTAATCTCGTGTAATTCCCCGCGGTATGGTCAGCGTATGGTGTAATCCTGTGTAATTCCCCGCGGTATGGTTAGTGTACGGTGTAATCCCGTGTAATTCCCCGCGGTACGGTCAGTGTACGGTGTAATCCCGTGTAATTCCCAGTGGTACGGTCAGCGTACAGTGTAATCCCATGTAATTACCCGCGGTATGGTCAGTGTACGGTGTAATCCCGTGTAATTCCCCGCGGTACGTTCAGTGTACAGTGTAATCCCGTGAAATTCCCCGCGGTATGGTCAGCGTATGGTGTAATCCCGTGTAATTCCTCGCGGTACGGTCAGTGTAATCCCATGTAATTCTCCGTGGTACGGTGAGTGTACGGTGTAAACCCGTGTAATTTCCCGCGGTACGGTCAGCGTACGGTGTAATCCCGTGTAATTCCCCGCGGTACGGTCAGTGTGCGGTGTAATCCCATGTAATTCCCTGTGATATGGTCAGTGTACGGTGTAATCATGTGAAATTCCCCGTGGTACGGTCAGTGTACGGTGTAATCCCGTGTAATTACCCGCGGTACGGTCAGAGTAATCCCGTGTAATTCCCCGCGGTACGGTCAGCATACGGTGTAATCCTGTGTAATTCCCTGCGGTACGGTCAGCGTAAGGGGTAATCCCGTGTAATTCCCCGTGGTACGGTCAATGTACGGTGTAATCCCATGTAAATCGCCGCGGTACGGTCAGCGTACGGTGTAATCCCGTGTAATTTCCCGCGGTATGGTCAGTGTACGGTGTAATCCCGTGTATTTCCCCGTGGTACGTTCAGTGTAATCCCGTGTAATTCCCCGCGGTACGGTCAGCATACGGTGTAATCCTGTGTAATTCCCCGCGGTACGGTCAGCGTAAGGGGTAATCCCGTGTAATTCCCTGGGGAACGGTCAATGTACGGTGTAATCCCATGTACTTCCCCGCGGTACGGTCAGCGTACGGTGTAAATCCGGTGTCATTCCCCGCAGTACGGTCAGTGTACGGTGTAATCCCGTGTAATTCCCCGCGGTACAGTTAGCGTACGGAGTAATCCCGTGTAATTCTCCACGGTCCGGTCAGCGTATGGTGTAATCCTGTGTAATTCCTCGTGGTACGGTCAGTGTATGGTGTAATCCTGTGTAATTCCTCACGGTACGGTCAGTGTACGGTGTAATCCCATGTAATTCCCCGCGGTACGGTCAGCGTATGATGTAATCCCGTGTAATTCCCCGCGGTGCGGTCAGCGTATGATATAATCCCGTGTAATTCCCTGCGGTATGGTCAGTGTACGGTGTAATCCCGTGTAATTCCCCGCGGTACGGTCAGTGTACGGTGTAATCCCGTGTAAACCCCGCAGTACGGTCAGTGTACGGTGTAATCCTGTGTAATTCCCCATGGTGCTGTCAGTGTACGGTGTAATCCCGTGTAATTCCCCGCGGTACAGTCATTGTACGGTCATTGAAATCCCGTGTAATTCCGCGCGGTACGGTCATTGTAATCCCGTGTAATTCCCCGCGGTACAGTCAGTGTAATTCCGTGTAATACCCCGCGGTACGGTCAGTGTAATCTCGTCTGATTCCCCACGGTACGGTCAGCGTATGGTGTAATCCTGTGTCATTCCCCGTGGTATGGTTAGTGTACAGTGTAATCTCATGTAATTCCCCGCGGTACGGTCAGTGTACGGTGTAAACCCATGTAATTCCCAGCGGTACGGTCGTCAGCGTACGGTGTAATCCCATGTAATGCCCCGCGGTACGGTCATTGTACAGTGTAATCCCGGGTACTTCCCCGCGGTACGTTCAGTGTACGGTGTAATCCCGTGTAATTCCCCGCGGTACGGTCAGCGTACGGTGTAATCCCGTGTAATTCCCCGCGGTATGGTCACTGTACGGTGTAATCTCATGTAATACCGCGCGGTTCGGTCAGTGTACGGTGTAATCCCATGTAATTCCCCGTGGTACGGTCAGCGTATGGTGTAATCCCGTGTAATTCCCCGCGGTACGCTCAGCGTACGGTGTAAATCCCGTGTCATTCCCCGCCGTACGGTCAGTGTACGGTGTAATCCCGTGTAATTCCCTGTAGTACAGTCAGTGTACGGTGTAATCCCGTGTAATTTCCCGCGATACAGTCAGTGTACGGTGTAATTCCCCGCGGTACGGTCAGCGTACAGTGTAATCCCGTGTAATACCCCACGGTACGGTAAGCCTACGGTGTATTCCCGTGTAATTCCCCGCGATATGTTCAATGTACGGTGTAATCCCGTGTAATTCCCCACGGTACGGTCAGCGTACAGTGTAATCTCGTGTAATTCCACGCAGTACGGTCAGTGTACGGTGTAATCCCGTGTAATTCCCCGCGGTACGGTCAGTGTACGGTGTAATCCCGTGTAATTTCCCGCGGTATGGTCAGTGTACGGTGTAACCCCGTGTAATTCCCCGTGGTACTGTCAGTGTACGGTGTAATCCCATGTAAATTCCCGCGGTACGGTCAGCGTACGGTGTAATCCCGTGTAATTCCCCGTGGTACGGTCAGTGTACGGTGTAATCCCGTGTAAATCCCCGCGGTACGGTCAGTGTACGGTGTAATCCTGTGTAATTCCCCGCGGTGCGGTCAGCGTACGGTGTAATCCCGTGTAATTTCCCGTGGTACAGTCATTGTACGGTCAGTGTAATCCCGTTTAATTCCGCGCGGTACGGTCATTGTAATCCCGTGTAATTCCCCGCGGTACGATCAGTGTAATCCCTTGTAATACCCCGCGGTACGGTCAGTGTAATCTCGTGTAATTCCCCGCGGTACGGTCAGCGTATGGTGTAATCCTGTGTAATTCCCCGCGGTATGGTTAGTGTACGGTGTAATCCCGTGTAATTCCCCGCGGTACGGTCAGTGTACGGTGTAATCCCGTGTAATTCCCAGTGGTACGGTCAGCGTACAGTGTAATCCCATGTAATTACCCGCGGTATGGTCAGTGTACGGTGTAATCCCGTGTAATTCCCCGCGGTACGTTCAGTGTACAGTGTAATCCCGTGTAATTCCCCGCGGTGTGGTCAGGGTACGGTGCAATCCCGTGTAATTCCCCGCGGTATGGTCAGTGTACGGTGTAATTCACCGCGGTACGGTCAGCGTACGGTGTAATCCCCCGTGGTATTGTCAGTGTACGGTGTAATCCCATGTAATTCCCCGTGGTACGGTCAGTGTACTGTGTAATCCCATGTAATTCCCCGTGGTACGCTCAGCGTACGGTGTAATCCCGTGTAATTCCCTGCCGGACGGTCAGCGTACGGTGTAAATCCCGTGTCATTCCCCGCAGTACGGTCAGTGTACGGTGTAATCCCGTGTAATTCCCCGCGGTACGGTCAGCATCCGGAGTAATCCCGTGTAATTCTCCGCAGTACGGTCAGCGTACGGTGTAATCCTGTGTAATTCCTCGCGGTACGGTCAGTGTATGGTGTAATCCCGCGTAATTCCCCACGGTACGGTCAGCGTATGATGTAATCCCGTGTAATTCCCCGCGGTACGGTCAACGTATGGTGTAATCCCGTGTAATTCCCCGCGGTACGGTCAGCGTATGATATAATCCCGTGTAATTCCCCGCGGTACGGTCAGTTTACGGTGTAATCCTGTGTAATTCCCCGCGGTACGGTCCGTGTATGGTGTAATCCCGTGTAATTCCCCGGGTACGGTCAGTATACGGTGTAATCCCGTGTAATTCTCCGCGGTACGGTCAGCGTACGGTGTAATCCCGTGTAATTCCCCGTGGTACGGTCAGTGTATGGTGTAATCCCATGTAATTCCCTGTGGTATGGTCAGTGTACGGTGTAATCCCGTGTAATTCCCCGTGGTACGGTCAGTGTACGGTGTAATCCCGTGTAAATCCCCGCGGTACGGTCAGTGTACGGTGTAATCCTGTGTAATTCCCCGTGGTGCGGTCAGTGTACGGTGTAATCCCGTGTAATTGCCTGCGGAATGGTCAGTGTATGGTGTAATCCCGTGAAATTCCCCGCGGTTCGCTCAGTGTATGGTGTAATCCCGTGAAATTCCCCGCGGTATGGTCAGCGTATGGTGTAATCCCGTGTAATTCCTCGCGGTACGGTCAGTGTAATCCCATGTAATTCTCCGTGGTACGGTGAGTGTACGGTGTAAACCCGTGTAATTTCCCGCGGTACGGTCAGCGTACGGTGTATTCCCGTGTAATTCCCCGCGGTACGGTCAGTGTGCGGTGTAATGCCATGTAATTCCCTGTGATATGGTCAGTGTACGGTGTAATCATGTGAAATTCCCCGTGGTACGGTCAGTGTACGGTGTAATCCCGTGTAATTACCCGCGGTACGGTCAGAGTAATCCCGTGTAATTCCCCGCGGTACGGTCAGCATACGGTGTAATCCTGTGTAATTCCCTGCGGTACGGTCAGCGTAAGGGGTAATCCCGTGTAATTCCCCGTGGTACGGTCAGTGTACGGTGTAATCCCATGTAAATCGCCGCGGTACGGTCAGCGTACGGTGTAATCCCGTGTAATTTCCCGCGGTATGGTCAGTGTACGGTGTAATCCCGTGTATTTCCCCGTGGTACGTTCAGTGTAATCCCGTGTAATTCCCCGCGGTACGGTCAGCATACGGTGTAATCCTGTGTAATTCCCCGCGGTACGGTCAGCGTAAGGGGTAATCCCGTGTAATTCCCTGGGGAACGGTCAATGTACGGTGTAATCCCATGTACTTCCCCGCGGTACGGTCAGCGTACGGTGTAAATCCGGTGTCATTCCCCGCAGTACGGTCAGTGTACGGTGTAATCCCGTGTAATTCCCCGCGGTACAGTTAGCGTACGGAGTAATCCCGTGTAATTCTCCACGGTCCGGTCAGCGTATGGTGTAATCCTGTGTAATTCCTCGTGGTACGGTCAGTGTATGGTGTAATCCTGTGTAATTCCTCACGGTACGGTCAGTGTACGGTGTAATCCCGTGTAATTCCCCGCGGTACGGTCAGCGTATGATGTAATCCCGTGTAATTCCCCGCGGTGCGGTCAGCGTATGATATAATCCCGTGTAATTCCCCGCGGTACGGTCAGCATACAGTGTAATCCCGTGTAATTCCCCGCGGTACGGTCAGTGTATGGTGTAATCCCGTGTAATTCCCTGCGGTATGGTCAGTGTACGGTGTAATCCCGTGTAATTCCCCGCGGTACGGTCAGTGTACGGTGTAATCCCGTGTAAACCCCGCAGTACGGTCAGTGTACGGTGTAATCCCGTGTAATTCCCCGCGGTACAGTCATTGTACGGTCATTGAAATCCCGTGTAATTCCGCGCGGTACGGTCATTGTAATCCCGTGTAATTCCCCGCGGTACAGTCAGTGTAATTCCGTGTCATACCCCGCGGTACGGTCAGTGTAATCTCGTCTGATTCCCCACGGTACGGTCAGCGTATGGTGTAATCCCGTGTAATTCCCCGCGGTATGGTCAGTGTAATCTCGTGTAATTCCCCGGGGAACGGTCAGTGTGCGGTGTAATCCCGTGTAATTCCCAGCGGTACGGTCAGTGTACAGTGTAATCTCATGTAATTCCCCGCGGTATGGTCAGTGTACGGTGTAACCCCGTGTAATTCCCAGCGGTACGGTCGTCAGCGTACGGTGTAATCCCATGTAATGCCCCGCGGTACGGTCATTGTACAGTGTAATCCCGGGTACTTCCCCGCGGTACGTTCAGTGTACGGTGTAATCCCGTGTAATTCCCCGCGGTACGGTCAGCGTACGGTGTAATCCCGTGTAATTCCCCGCGGTATGGTCACTGTACGGTGTAATCTCATGTAATACCGCGCGGTTCGGTCAGTGTACGGTGTAATCCCATGTAATTCCCCGTGGTACGGTCAGCGTATGGTGTAATCCCGTGTAATTCCCCGCGGTACGCTCGGTGTAAATCCCGTGTCATTCCCCGCCGTACGGTCAGCGTACGGTGAAATCCCGTGTAATTTCCCGCGATACGGTCAGTGTACGGTGTAATCCCGTGTAATTCCCCGCGGTACGGTCAGTGTACGGTGTAATCCCGTGTAATTCCCTGTAGTACAGTCAGTGTACGGTGTAATCCCGTGTAATTTCCCGCGATACAGTCAGTGTACGGTGTAATTCCCCGCGGTACGGTCAGCGTACAGTGTAATCCCGTGTAATACCCCACGGTACGGTAAGCCTACGGTGTATTCCCGTGTAATTCCCCGCGATATGTTCAATGTACGGTGTAATCCCGTGTAATTCCCCACGGTACGGTCAGCGTACAGTGTAATCTCGTGTAATTCCACGCAGTACGGTCAGTGTACGGTGTAATCCCGTGTAATTCCCCGCGGTACGGTCAGTGTACGGTGTAATCCCGTGTAATTTCCCGCGGTATGGTCAGTGTACGGTGTAACCCCGTGTAATTCCCCGTGGTACTGTCAGTGTACGGTGTAATCCCATGTAAATTACCGCGGTACGGTCAGTGTACGGTGTAATCGCGTGTAATTCCCCGCGGTACGGTCAGCGTACGGTGTAATCCCGTGTAATTCCCCACGGTACAGACAGCGTACGGTGTAATCCCGTGTAATTCCCCGCGGTACGTTCAGCGTACCATGTAATCCTGTGTAATTGCCCGTGGTACGGTCAGTGTACGGTGTAATCCCGTGTAATTCCCCGTGGTACGGTCAGTGTACGGTGTAATCCCGTGTAAATCCCCGCGGTACGGTCAGTGTACGGTGTAATCCTGTGTAATTCCCCGCGGTGCGGTCAGCGTACGGTGTAATCCCGTGTAATTTCCCGTGGTACAGTCATTGTACGGTCAGTGTAATCCCGTTTAATTCCGCGCGGTACGGTCATTGTAATCCCGTGTAATTCCCCGCGGTACGATCAGTGTAATCCCTTGTAATACCCCGCGGTACGGTCAGTGTAATCTCGTGTAATTCCCCGCGGTACGGTCAGCGTATGGTGTAATCCTGTATAATTCCCCGCGGTATGGTTAGTGTACGGTGTAATCCCGTGTAATTCCCCGCGGTACGGTCAGTGTACGGTGTAATCCCGTGTAATTCCCAGTGGTACGGTCAGCGTACAGTGTAATCCCATGTAATTACCCGCGGTATGGTCAGTGTACGGTGTAATCCCGTGTAATTCCCCGCGGTACGTTCAGTGTACAGTGTAATCCCGTGTAATTCCCCGCGGTGTGGTCAGGGTACGGTGCAATCCCGTGTAATTCCCCGCGGTATGGTCAGTGTACGGTGTAATTCACCGCGGTACGGTCAGCGTACGGTGTAATCCCGTGTAATTCCCCGTGGTATTGTCAGTGTACGGTGTAATCCCATGTAATTCCCCGTGGTACGGTCAGTGTACTGTGTAATCCCATGTAATTCCCCGTGGTACGCTCAGCGTACGGTGTAATCCCGTGTAATTCCCTGCCGGACGGTCAGCGTACGGTGTAAATCCCGTGTCATTCCCCGCAGTACGGTCAGTGTACGGTGTAATCCCGTGTAATTCCCCGCGGTACGGTCAGCATCCGGAGTAATCCCGTGTAATTCTCCGCAGTACGGTCAGCGTACGGTGTAATCCTGTGTAATTCCTCGCGGTACGGTCAGTGTATGGTGTAATCCCGCGTAATTCCCCACGGTACGGTCAGCGTATGATGTAATCCCGTGTAATTCCCCGCGGTACGGTCAGTTTACGGTGTAATCCCGTGTAATTCCCCGCGGTACGGTCCGTGTATGGTGTAATCCCGTGTAATTCTCCGCGGTACGGTCAGCGTACGGTGTAATCCCGTGTAATTCCCCGTGGTACGGTCAGTGTATGGTGTAATCCCATGTAATTCCCTGTGGTATGGTCAGTGTACGGTGTAATCCCGTGTAATTCCCCGTGGTACGGTCAGTGTACGGTGTAATCCCGTGTAAATCCCCACGGTACGGTCAGTGTACGGTGTAATCCTGTGTAATTCCCCGTGGTGCGGTCAGTGTACGGTGTAATCCCGTGTAATTCCCCGTGGTACAGTCATTGTACGGTCAGTGTAATCCCGGTTAATTCCGCGCGGTACGGTCATTGTAATCCCGTGTAATTCCCCGCGGTACGATCAGTGTAATCCCTTGTAATACCCCGCGGTACGGTCAGTGTAATCTCGTGTAATTCCCCGCGGTACGGTCAGCGTACAGTGTAATCCCGTGTAATACCCCGCGGTACGGTAAGCCTACGGTGTATTCCCATGTATTTCCCCGCGATATGGTCAATCTACGGTGTAATCCCGTGTAATTCCCCGCGGTACGGTCAGCGTACAGTGTAATCCCGTGTAATTCCCTGTGGTACGGTCAGTGTACGGTGTAATCCCGTGCAATTCCCCGCGGTACGGTCAGTGTACGGTGTAATCCCGTGTAATTCCCCGCAGTACAGTTAGCGTACGGAGTAATCCCGTGTAATTCTCCACGGTCCGGTCAGCGTATGGTGTAATCCTGTGTAATTCCCCGTGGTATGGTCAGTGTACGGTGTAATCCCATGTAATTCCCCGTGGTACGGTCACTGTACGGTGTAATCCCTTGTAATTCCCCGTGGTACGGTCAGCGTACGGTGTAATCCCGTGTAATTCCCTGCCGGACGGTCAGCGTACGGTGTCATCCCATGTACTTCCCCGCGGTACGGTCAGCGTACGGTGTAAATCCGGTGTCATTCCCCGCAGTACGGTCAGTGTACGGTGTAATCCCGTGTAATTCCCCGCGGTACGGTCAGTGTACGGTGTAGTCCCGTGTAATTCCCCGCAGTACAGTTAGCGTACGGAGTAATCCCGTGTAATTCTCCACGGTCCGGTCAGCATACGGTGTAATCCTGTGTAATTCCTCACGGTACGGTCAGTGTACGGTGTAATCCCGTGTAATTCCCCGCGGTACGGTCAGCGTATGATGTAATCCCGTGTAATTCCCCGCGGTGCGGTCAGCGTATGATATAATGCCGTGTAATACCCCACGGTACGGTAAGCCTACGGTGTATTCCCGTGTAATTCCCCGCGATATGGTCAATGTACGGTGTAATCCCGTGTAATTCCCCACGGTACGGTCAGCGTACAGTGTAATCTCATGTAATTCCACGCGGTATGGTCAGTGTACGGTGTAATCCCGTGTAATTTCTCGCGGGATGGTCAGTGTACGGGGTAATCCCGTGTAATTACCCGTGGTACGGTCAGTGTACGATGTAATCCCGTGTAATTCCCCGCGGTATGGTCAGTATACAGTCAGTGTAATCCCGTGCAATTCCCCTCAGTACGGTCAGTGCACGGTGTCATCCCGTGTAATTTCTCGCAGTGCGATCAGTGTACGGTGTAATCGCGTGCAATTCCCCGCTGTACGGTCAGCGTACGGTGTAATCCCGTGTAATTCCCCACGGTACGGACAGCGTACGGTGTAATCCCGTGTAATTCCCCGTGGTACGGTCAGTGTACGGTGTAATCCCGTGTAATTCCCCGCGGTACGGTCAGTGTACGGTGTAATCCCGTGTAATTCCCCGCAGTACAGTTAGCGTACGGAGTAATCCCGTGTAATTCTCCACGGTCCGGTCAGCGTATGGTGTAATCCTGTGTAATTCCTCGTGGTACGGTCAGTGTATGGTGTAATCCTGTGTAATTCCTCACGGTACGGTCAGTGTACGGTGTAATCCCGTGTAATTCCCCGCGGTACGGTCAGCGTATGATGTAATCCCGTGTAATTCCCCGCGGTGCGGTCAGCGTATGATATAATGCCGTGTAATACCCCACGGTACGGTAAGCCTACGGTTTATTCGCGTGTAATTCCCCGCGATATGGTCAATGTACGGTGTAATCCCGTGTAATTCCCCACGGTACGGTCAGCGTACAGTGTAATCTCGTGTAATTCCACGCGGTACGGTCAGTGTACGGTGTAATCCCGTGTAATTCCCCGCGGTGCGGTCAGCGTATGATATAATGCCGTGTAATACCCCACGGTACGGTAAGCCTACGGTGTATTCCCGTGTAATTCCCCGCGATATGGTCAATGTACGGTGTAATCCCGTGTAATTCCCCACGGTACGGTCAGCGTACAGTGTAATCTCGTGTAATTCCACGCGGTACGGTCAGTGTACGGTGTAATCCCGTGTAATTTCTCGCGGTATGGTCAGTGTACGGTGTAACCCCGTGTAATTCCCCGCGGTACTGTCAGTGTACGATGTAATCCCATGTAAATTCCCGCGGTACGGTCAGTGTACGGGGTAATCCCGTGTAATTCCCCGCGGTACAGTCAGTGTACGGTGTAATCCCGTGTAATTACCCGTGGTACGGTCAGTGTACGATGTAATCCCGTGTAATTCCCCGCGGTATGGTCAGTATACGGTCAGTGTAATCCTGTGTAATTCCCCGCGGCACGGTCAGTGTATGGTGAAATCCCGTGAAATTCCCCGTGGTTCGCTCAGTGTACGGTGTAATCCCGTGTAATTGCCTGCGGTATGGTCAGTGTATGGTGTAATCCCGTGAAATTCCCCGCGGTTCGCTCAGTGTATGGTGTAATCCCGTGAAATTCCCCGCGGTATGGTCAGCGTATGGTGTAATCCAGTGTAATTCCTCGCGGTACGGTCAGTGTAATCCCATGTAATTCTCCGTGGTACGGTGAGTGTACGGTGTAAACCCGTGTAATTTCCCGCGGTACGGTCAGCGTACGGTGTAATCCCGTGTAATTCCCCGCGGTACGGTCAGTGTGCGGTGTAATCCCATGTAATTCCCTGTGATATGGTCAGTGTACGGTGTAATCATGTGAAATTCCCCGTGGTACGGTCAGTGTACGGTGTAATCCCGTGTAATTACCCGCGGTACGGTCAGTGTAATCCCGTGTAATTCCCCGCGGTACGGTCAGCATACGGTGTAATCCTGTGTAATTCCCTGCGGTACGGTCATCGTAAGGGGTAATCCCGTGTAATTCCCCGTGGTACGGTCAATGTACGGTGTAATCCCGTGTAAATCGCCGCGGTACGGTCAGCGTACGGTGTAATCCCGTGTAATTTCCCGCGGTATGGTCAGTGTACGGTGTAATCCCGTGTATTTCCCCGTGGTACGTTCAGTGTAATCCCGTGTAATTCCCCGCGGTACCGTCAGCATACGGTGTAATCCTGTGTAATTCCCCGCGGTACGGTCAGCGTAAGGGGTAATCCCGTGTAATTCCCTGGGGAACGGTCAATGTACGGTGTAATCCCATGTACTTCCCCGCGGTACGGTCAGCGTATGGTGTAAATCCGGTGTCATTCCCCGCAGTACGGTCAGTGTACGGTGTAATCCCGTGTAATTCCCCGCGGTACAGTTAGCGTACGGAGTAATCCCGTGTAATTCTCCACGGTCCGGTCAGCGTATGGTGTAATCCTGTGTAATTCCTCGTGGTACGGTCAGTGTATGGTGTAATCCTGTGTAATTCCTCACGGTACGGTCAGTGTACGGTGTAATCCCGTGTAATTCCCCGCGGTACGGTCAGCGTATGATGTAATCCCGTGTAATTCCCCGCGGTGCGGTCAGCGTATGATATAATCCCGTGTAATTCCCCGCGGTACGGTCAGTATACGGTGTAATCCCGTGTAATTCCCCGCGGTACGGTCAGTATACGGTGTAATCCCGTGTAATTCCCCGCGGTACGGTCAGTGTATGGTGTAATCCCGTGTAATTCCCCGCGGTACGTTCAGTGAACAGTGTAATCCCGTGTAATTCCCTGCGGTATGGTCAGTGTATGGTGTAATCCCGTGTAATTCCCCGCGGTACGGTCAGTGTACGGTGTAATCCCGTGTAAACCCCGCGGTACGGTCAGTGTACGGTGTAATCCTGTGTAATTCCCCGTGGTGCTGTCAGTGTACGGTGTAATCCCGTGTAATTTCCCGCGGTACAGTCATTGTACGGTCATTGAAATCCCGTGTAATTCCGCGCGGTACGGTCATTGTAATCTCGTCTAATTCCCCGCGGTACGGTCAGCGTATGGTGTAATCCTGTGTCATTCCCCGTGGTATGGTTAGTGTACGGTGTAATCCCGTGTAATTCCCCGCGGTATGGTCAGTGTAATCTCGTGTAATTCCCCGCGGCACGGTCAGTGTGCGGTGTAATCCCGTGTAATTCCCAGTGGTACGGTCAGTGTACAGTGTAATCTCATGTAATTCCCCGCGGTACGGTCAGTGTACGGTGTAAACCCATGTAATTCCCAGCGGTACGGTCGTCAGCGTACGGTGTAATCCCATGTAATTCCCCGCGGTACGGTCAGTGTACAGTGTAATCCCGGGTACTTCCCCGCGGTACGTTCAGTGTACAGTGTAATCCCGTGTAATTCCCCGCGGTACAGTCAGCATACGGTGTAATCCTGTGTAATTCCCCGCGGTACGGTCAGCGTAAGGGGTAATCCCGTGTAATTCCCTGGGGAACGGTCAATGTACGGTGTAATCCCATGTACTTCCCCGCGGTACGGTCAGCGTACGGTGTAAATCCAGTGTCATTCCCCGCAGTACGGTCAGTGTACGGAGTAATCCCGTGTAATTCTCCACGGTCCGGTCAGCGTATGGTGTAATCCTGTGTAATTCCTCACGGTACGGTCAGTGTACGGTGTAATCCCGTGTAATTCCCCGCGGTACGGTCAGCGTATGATGTAATCCCGTGTAATTCCCCGCGGTGCGGTCAGCGTATGATATAATCCCGTATAATTCCCCGTGGTACGGTCAGTATACGGTGTAATCCCGTGTAATTCTCCGCGGTACGGTCAGCATACAGTGTAATCCCGTGTAATTCCCCGCGGTACGGTCAGTGTACGGTGTAATCCCGTGTAATTCCCCGCGGTACGGTCAGTGTACGGTGTAATCCCGTGTAAACCCCGCGGTACGGTCAGTGTACGGTGTAATCCTGTGTAATTCCCCGTGGTGCTGTCAGTGTACGGTGTAATCCCGTGTAATTCCCCGTGGTACAGTCATTGTACGGTCATTGAAATCCCGTGTAATTCCGCACGCGGTACGGTCATTGTAATCTCGTCTAATTCCCCGCGGTACGGTCAGCGTATGGTGCAATCCTGTGTCATTCCCCGTGGTATGGTTAGTGTACGGTGTAATCCCATGTAATTCCCCGCGGTATGGTCAGTGTAATCTCGTGTAATTCCCCGCGGTACGGTCAGTGTGCGGTGTAATCCCGTGTAATTCCCCGCGGTACGGTCAGTGTATGGTGTAGACCCATGTAATTCCCAGCGGTACGGTCGTCAGCGTACGGTGTAATCCCATGTAATTCCCCGCGGTACGGTCAGTGTAATCCCGGGTACTTCCCCGCGGTACGTTCAGTGTACAGTGTAATCCCGTGTAATTCCCCGCGGTACGGTCAGTGTACAGTGTAATCCCGTGTACTTCCCCGCGGTACGTTCAGTGTACGGTGTAATCCCGTGTAATTCCCCGCGGTACGGTCAGCGTACGGTGTAATCCCGTGTAATTCCCCGCGGTATGGTCAGTGTACGGTGTAATCTCATGTAATACCCCGTGGTACGGTCAGCGTATGGTGTAATCCCGTGTAATTCCCCGCGGTACGGTCAGTGTACGGTGTAATCCCGTGTAATTCCCCGCGGTACGGTCAGTGTACGGTGTAATCCCGTGTAATTCCCTGTAGTACGGTCAGTGTACGGTGTAATCCCGTGTAATTTCCCGCGATACAGTCAGTGTACGGTGTAATTCCCCGCGGTACGGTCAGCGTACAGTGTAATCCCGTGTAATACCCCACGGTACGGTAAGCCTACGGTGTATTCCCGTGTAATTCCCCGCGATATGGTCAATGTACGGTGTAATCCCGTGTAATTCCCCACGGTACGGTCAGCGTACAGTGTAATCTCGTGTAATTCCACGCGGTACGGTCAGTGTACGGTGTAATCCCGTGTAATTCCCCGTGGTACTGTCAGTGTACGGTGTAATCCCATGTAAATTCCCGTGGTACGTTCAGTGTACGGGGTAATCCCGTGTAATTACCCGTGGTACGGTCAGTATACGGTCAGTGTAATCCCGTGTAATTCCCCTCAGTACGGTCAGTGTACGGTGTCATCCCGTGTAATTTCTCGCGGTGTGATCAGTGTACGGTGTAATCGCGTGTAATTCCCCGCGGTACGGTCAGCGTACGGTGTAATCCCGTGTAATTCCCCACGGTACAGACAGCGTACGGTGTAATCCCGTGTAATTCCCCGCGGTACGTTCAGCGTACGGTGTAATCCTGTGTAATTGCCCGTGGTACGGTCAGTGTACGGTGTAATCCCGTGTAATTCCCCGTGGTATGGTCAGTGTACGGTGTAATCCCGTGTAAATCCCCGCGGTACGGTCAGTGTACGGTGTAATCCTGTGTAATTCCCCGCGGTGCGGTCAGTGTACGGTGTAATCCCGTGTAATTCCCCGTGGTGCGGTCAGTGTACGGTGTAATCCTGTGTAATTCCCCGCGGTGCGGTCAGTGTACGGTGTAATCCCGTGTAATTCCCCGTGGTACAGTCATTGTACGGTCAGTGTAATCCCGTTTAATTCCGCGCGGTACGGTCATTGTAATCCCGTGTATTTCCCCGCGGTACGATCAGTGTAATCCCTTGTAATACCCCGCGGTACGGTCAGTGTAATCTCGTGTAATTCCCCGCGGTACGGTCAGCGTATGGTGTAATCCTGTGTAATTCCCCGCGGTATGGTTAGTGTACGGTGTAATCCCGTGTAATTCCCCGCGGTACGGTCAGTGTACGGCGTAATCCCGTGTAATTCCCAGTGGTACGGTCAGCGTACGGTGTAATCCCATGTAATTACCCGCGGTATGGTCAGTGTACGGTGTAATCCCGTGTAATTCCCCGCGGTACGTTCAGTGTACAGTGTAATCCCGTGTAATTCCCTGCGGTGTGGTCAGGGTACGGTGCAATCCCGTGTAATTCCCCGCGGTATGGTCAGTGTACGGTGTAATTCACCGCGGTATGGTCAGCGTACGCTGTAATCCCGTGTAATTCCCCGTGGTATGGTCAGTGTACGGTGTAATCCCATGTAATTCCCCGTGGTACGGTCAGTGTACTGTGTAATCCCATGTAATTCCCCGTGGTACGCTTAGCGTACGGTGTAATCCCGTGTAATTCCCTGCCGGACGGTCAGCGTACGGTGTAAATCCCGTGTCATTCCCCGCAGTACGGTCAGTGTACGGTGTAATCCCGTGTAATTCCCCGCGGTACGGTCAGCATCCGGAGTAATCCCGTGTAATTCTCCGCGGTACGGTCAGCGTACGGTGTAATCCTGTGTAATTCCTCGCGGTACGGTCAGTGTATGGTGTAATCCCGTGTAATTCCCCGCGGTACGGTCAGCGTATGATGTAATCCCGTGTAATTCCCCACAGTACGGTCAGCGTATGATGTAATCCCGTGTAATTCCCCGCGGTACGGTCAACGTATGGTGTAATCCCGTGTAATTCCCCGCGGTACGGTCAGCGTATGCTGTAATCCCGTGTAATTCCCCACGGTACGGTCAGTTTACGGTGTAATCCTGTGTAATTCCCCGCGGTACGGTCCGTGTATGGTGTAATCCCGTGTAATTCCCCGGGTACGGTCAGTATACGGTGTAATCCCGTGTAATTCTCCGCGGTACGGTCAGCGTACGGTGTAGTCCCGTGTAATTCCCCGCGGTACGGTCAGTGTACGGTGTAATCCCGTGTAATTCCCCGTGGTACGGTCAGTGTACGGTGTAATCCCGTGTAAATCCCCGCGGTACGGTCAGTGTACGGTGTAATCCTGTGTAATTCCCCGCGGTGCGGTCAGTGTACGGTGTAATCCCGTGTAATTCCCCGTGGTACAGTCATTGTACGGTCAGTGTAATCCCGGTTAATTCCGCGCGGTACGGTCATTGTAATCCCGTGTAATTCCCCGCGGTACGATCAGTGTAATCCCTTGTAATACCCCGCGGTACGGTCAGTGTAATCTCGTGTAATTCCCCGCGGTACGGTCAGCGTATGGTGTAATCCTGTGTAATTCACCGCGGTATGGTTAGTGTACGGTGTAATCCCGTGTAATTCCCCGCGGTACGGTCAGTGTACGGTGTAATCCCATGTAATTCCCAGCGGTACGGTCAGCGTACGGTGTAATCCCATGTGATTCCCCGTGGTACGGTCAGCGTAGGGTGTAATCCCGTGTAATTCCCCGCGGTATTGTCAGTGTACGGTGTAATCACATGTAATTCCCCGCGGTACGGTTAGTGTACGGTGTAATCCCATGTAATTCCCCGTGGTACGGTCAGCGTATGGTGTAATCCCGTGTAATTCCCCGCAGTACGGTCAGCGTACGGTGAAATCCCGTGTAATTCCCCGCGATACGGTCAGTGTACGGTGTAATCCCATGTAATTCCCCGCAGTACGGTCAGTGTACGGTGCAATCCCGTGTAATTCCCTGTAGTACGGTCAGTGTACGGTGTAATCCCGTGTAAATCCCCGCGGTACGGTCAGTGTACGGTGTAATTCCCCGCGGTATGGTCAGCGTACAGTGTAATCCCGTGTAATTCCCCGCGGTACGGTAAGCCTACGGTGTATTCCCATGTAATTCCCCGCGATATGGTCAATGTACGGTGTAATCCCGTGTAATTCCCCGCGGTACGGTCAGCGTACAGTGTAATCCCGTGTAATTCCCCGTGGTACGGTCAGTGTAATCCCGTGTAATTCCCCGTGGTACGGTCAGTGTACGGTGTAATCCCTTGTAATTTCCCGCGGTATGGTCAGTGTACGGTGTAACCCCGTGTAAATTCCCGCGGTACGGTCAGTGTACGGGGCAATCCCATGTAATTCCCCGCGGTACAGTCAGTGTACGGTGTAATCCCGTGTAATTACCCGCGGTACGGTCAGCGTACGGTGTAATCCCGTATAATTCCCCGTGGTATGGTCAGTGTACGGTGTAATCCCATGTAATTCCCCGTGGTACGGTCAGTGTACTGTGTAATCCCATGTAATTCCCCGTGGTACGCTCAGCGTACGGTGTAATCCCGTGTAATTCCCTGCCGGACGGTCAGCGTACGGTGTAATCCCATGTACTTCCCCACGGTACGGTCAGCGTACGGTGTAAATCCCGTGTCATTCCCCGCAGTACGGTCAGTGTACGGTGTAATCCCGTGTAATTCCCCGCGGTACGGTCAGCATCCGGAGTAATCCCGTGTAATTCTCCGCGGTACGGTCAGCGTACGGTGTAATCCTGTGTAATTCCTCGCGGTACGGTCAGTGTATGGTGTAATCCCGTGTAATTCCCCGCGGTACGGTCAGCGTATGATGTAATCCCGTGTAATTCCCCACGGTACGGTCAGCGTATGATGTAATCCCGTGTAATTCCCCGCGGTATGGTCAACGTATGGTGTAATCCCGTGTAATTCCCCGCGGTACGGTCAGCGTACGGTGTAATCCCGTGTAATTCCCCATGGTACGGTCAGTGTTGTAGTGTATGTGCCTTTAAGAGCCCCAGGTGTGCTGTGGTGCCGGTGATTGCCACTCGGGCTATATAAGCCTGTGTATTGTGTATATCCGTTAGAACCCCCCCAGACTTTGCTTAGTAAATACCTATGAACCAACTCCTGTCTTCAGTGTCTTTATCAACACACGGACACTACAGTGGCGACGAAGTGGAAACGTACTTACCTGCAATTCGGCAGCACCTCAAGGACATCGATTCCTCGGGCGTCCTGAAGACTCAAGGAAGTGAGAGAAGCTGTGGTTTCACCAGCTGGCCAAGCTGGTGGCAGGTACTGCGCTAATCCTTCCTGGGCGTCAGGCTGGGGCTCCAGCGGCTGGCTCTACAGCTGAGACAGGCAGCGAAATCGGAGGCAAGCAATAACGGACTGGGAGGGAGCACTCGGGAGACGGCCGGCGCGGCAAGCAGGTCAGCGTTCAGACCTGGAGAGAAACTCCGGCGGGAACGAGTCTCCAACAATAAATAAAAAAATAAAACAAATTGAAACCGCAATAAACAGCGTTGTCATCGGCAGCAGCGGCAGGAAAGCGCGGGAAGCACCATATCTTTTCTACAGAAAAGAAAGAAAAGCGCGGGAAGCACCATAACTTTTCTAAGATGCCTAATTTTGGCAATATTGATGTTTTTGATAACGAGATAGAGGATTGGACCACATATGTGGGAAGAGTGGAGGTATATTGCACCGCAAATGGAATAGAAGATGAAAAAAAAAGCTTCAGTACTTCTGGATCTAATGGGCGCAAAGACATACAAGCTGTTACGAAACTTAATCACTCCAGCCGAACCGATGGACAAGAATTTTAAGGAGATTGTTGATACCCTACACTGCCAATTCGAGGCAGGACTGGCAGATTCTCTGCGAGACAAATTCGTCTGCGATCCCCTAAGTGTAGAAACACAAAAAAAGCTATCTTCTGAGAAAAATTTAACACTGGACAAGGCTTTCAGTGCAAGAGGAGCTGCAGAGATACAACAAAGGCCACAGGACTTCGGCACCCATGAA
Source organism: Somniosus microcephalus (assembly GCF_052327205.1). Lineage (NCBI taxonomy): Eukaryota > Metazoa > Chordata > Chondrichthyes > Squaliformes > Somniosidae > Somniosus > Somniosus microcephalus. The sequence goes on along the minus strand of NC_141005.1, from coordinate 81,177,659 downwards.
ATGACACGGGGTTTCGAGAGATGTTATCGCTGCGGCAGATCCACCCATGACCAGAGGGACTGCTGGTTCAAGGAAAAAGCATGCAGGCGATGCGGAAAGATGGGACACACTCCACGTGTGTGCCGATCTGAAAACAAAAAATCCACTAACAGGAAAAGAATCAATAAGGAAAAGCACAGAAAGGTACAAATGATGACGGACAGTAGCTCCAAAGACCAGAAGAGCGATAGCGACTCCGGGAACAAGAGACTAAGCTCTCTCAAATTACATAATGTAATTGCCAAAGAAGATTACCAGACCATTTGGGTTACCCTCACAATAGCAGGGTCCCCAGTTAAAATGGAGCTAGATACAGGATCAGCTCTGACCGCCATAAATCGACGGGATTACGAGCGGCTATTTCCGCATATACCTTTAAAAGACACATCCATTATCTTGAAAACATATACGGGGCAGAAAGTATACCCCAAAGGAAAAATAAGGGTGCCTGTTGTATACAACGGCAAGGAAATACAGAAGTTGTATTTATACGTTCTACAAGATGGTGGTCCACCGCTGTTGGGACGTGAATGGATCAGAAAAATACGTTTAGACTGGCACTCCATTCAGGCACTGACGGTGACCAGTAAGGAAAAAAATGATGATGACGTCATACCTGAACGATTAAAAGACATCTTGGCCAACGCCAAGGAAGAGTTTCAAGAGAAACTAGGAACCTTGAAAGGCATCACCGCCTCAATAAAAGTGGAAGATGCAGCAATTCCCAAGTTTTTTAAGGCAAGACCGGTGCCATACGCAATTCACCCAGCAGTCAAGGCAGAGCTGGAGAATTTGGAAAAGGCAGGCGTATTATCTAAAATAGATTGGAGCGAGTGGGCAACACCCATCATCCCAGTCATGAAGAAAGCATTGAAGAATGATAAATCTGAAGAACAGAAAAAAATTCGCATCTGTGGAGACTTCAAGGTGACTGTAAACCCGGTCCTTCACACGGTACAGTATCCTCTTCCGAGGATAGAAGATATTTTCGCCTCACTATCCGGAGGGAAACGTTTCACCAAAATTGACGTGGCACAGGCATATCTACAGATGGAGGTTGAAGAGGCCTCTAAAAAATCTCACGATAAATACACACAAAGGTCTGTACCAGTACAATCGACTGGTTTTCAGAGTAGCATCCGCTCCAGCTATCTGGCAAAGAGCTATGGAGTAAGTCCTCCAAGGGATTCCGGGGACTCAGTGCTACCTAGACGACATCCTTGTAACAGGAGAAAACGACAACGAGCACCTTGCCAATTTAGAGCAGGTGCTCACTAGGCTGAGAGAACGGGGCCTACGAGCAAATCGCCCCAAGTGCGAATTTTTCCGAAATCAAATATCATATTGTGGCCACATAATAAATAAGGAAGGGTTGCATAAGTCACCTGAAAAAATTGAGGCAGTCATAAAAGCCCCAGCACCTGAAAATGTTTCACAATTAAGGTCGTTCCTGGGATTAATAAATTACTATCATAAATTTTTACCGAACTTATCAACTCTTCTACACCCTCTTAATGAACTGCTACAAACAGGAGTAATTTGGAAATGGAACGAAGACTGCAAAAGTGCCTTCCATAAATGCAAAGACTTAATCACATCCAAAGAAGTTTTGGCTCATTACAACCCATCACTGCCAATCAGACTGGCGTGCGATGCATCCCCTTACGGCATAGGAGCAGTATTAGCGCATAAATTCCCTGATGGCTCGGAACGGCCGATAGCTTTTGCGTCACGCTCATTGAACTCAGCTGAGCGTAACTATGCCCAAGTCGACAGGGAAGCACTCAGCCTGGTATGGGGAGTAAAGAAATTCAACCATTACCTACACTGACCACCAACCTCTCATCTCCATATTCAACCCGAAAAAGGGTGTTCCCATTATGACAGCGCAAAGGCTACAGAGGTGGTCCCTTTTTCTAGGGGCACATCAATACAACATAGAATACAAAGGGTCAAAACAGCATGGGAATGCTGACGGTTTATCGCGCCTACCGTTGCCAATGGTAGAAGAGGCACCTACAGTAGACCCAATGGAGATGTTCCACTCTACCATAGTGGAATGTCTACCAGTAACAAATTCTGCCATTGAAAGGGAAACGAGAAATGACCCGACTCTTTCACGGGTCTACGATTTAACAGTGAAGGGATGGCCAGCACATGGCAAACAACTGTTGCTAGCATTCTCGCAAAGAAGAGAACAGCTGTCAGTGTGCCGAGGAACCTCAATGTGTGGATCCAGAGTGGTGATTCCACCCAAACTCCAGGATAAAGTGCTAAAGGAGCTTCACAAGGGGCATCTGGGTGGAGTGAAAATGAAGAACCTAGCCAGGGCGTTTGTATGGTGGCCAGGTATCGATGGAGACATCGAAGAAATGACCAAGAGCTGCCTAGGATGCCAGAAGGTCCAAAACGCTCCACCACAAGCCCCTCTACATCCATGGGAGTGGCCCTCATCTCCCTGGCAAAGGGTACACATCGACTTTGCTGGTCCATTTGTGGACTCAATGTTCTTAATCGCGGTTGATGCACACTCCAAGTGGCCGGAGGTAATAAAGATGTCCTCCACCACCACGGAAAAAACCATCACAGTATTAAGGACCATATTTGCCAGGAATGGGCTGCCAGAACAGATCTGTTCTGATAATGGACCGCAATTTGTGTCCGAAGAATTCAGAAAGTTCTTAAAAAACAATGGGGTTAAGCACTACACGTCCACCCCATACCATCCCGCCACCAATGGATTGGCTGAAAGGTTTGTCCAGACCTTCAAGAAGGCCATAAAGGCCATGGGTAATGAAGACATAAAACTTCAGCACAAGGTGGATAACTTCTTATTCGCATACAGGAATGCAACACATATGGTTACCAACCAAACTCCCGCCATGTTCTTCAATAGAAACCTAAGATGCCTGCTGGATTTGGTCAAGCCCAACATCAGAAGGGACGTGGAGAACCGACAGTTTCAAGGCATGAATGAAAGGCCAACTAGAACCTTCCAGATAGGTCAACAAGTTTTGGCTCGGGACTACCGTACCGAGAAATGGCAGCCTGGAACTATCTGCACACGACTAGGACCACTGATGTATACTGTGGACATCGGAGAAAGCATAATAAGGCGCCATGCTGACCAAATCATAAAGTCATCCGAAAAGGGACAACCTACACCACAACTCTATACATCTAACGATGAAGTAGAGATATCTATATCTACCTCCGATCCGGTGATACTGGAACCCGATGAGCCCGACACTGGCATTCAAGCCGAATCAGCCTTGCCAGAAGAACCTACTACACCACCAGAAACTACTACACCCCCGAGGCGTTATCCGGACCGAGTCAGGAAGCCTCCTGAGAGACTGACTTATAATTAATTAACTACAGCAATGTATATTATTTTGCTTATAACATGTAAATTAATGATTACTTAAAATATGATGTACTGGTTAGCTAAAAGGGGAGGAATTGTAGTGTATGTGCCTTTAAGAGCCCCAGGTGTGCTGTGGTGCCGGTGATTGCCACTTGGGCTATATAAGCCTGTGTATTGTGTATATCCGGTAGAACCCCCACCCCCAGACTTTGCTCAGTAAATACCTATGAACCAACTCCTGTCTTCAGTGTCTTTATCAACATACGTACACTACAAGTGTAATCCCGTGTAATTCCCCGTGCTACGGTCAGTGTAATCCCGTGTAATTCCCCTCGGTACGCTCAGTGTACGGTGTAATCCCGTGTAATTCCCCGTGGTACGGTCAGAGTACGGTGTAATCCCATGTAATTCACTGCGGTAAGGTCAGCGTAAGGTGTAATCCCGTGTAATTCCCCGCGGTACGGTCAGTGTATGGTGTAATCCCGTGTAATTCCCCGAGGTAGGGTCAGTGTATGGTGTAATCCCGTGTAATTCCCCACGGTACGGTCAGCGTACGATATAATCCCGTGTAATTCCCCGCGGTACGGTCAGTGTACAGTGTAATCCCAGTAATTCCCCGCGGTACGGTCAGCGTATGGTGTAATCCCGTGTAATTCCCCGCGGTATGGTCAGTGTACGGTGTAATCCCGTGTAATTCCCCGCGGTACGATCAGTGCACGGTGTAATCCCGTGTAATTCCCCAAGGTACGGTCAGTGTACGGTGTAATCCCGTGTAATTCCCCACGGTACGGTCAGTGTACGGTGTAATCCCGTGTAATTCCCCACGGTACGGTCAGTGTACGGTGTAATCCCGTGTAATTCCCCGCGGTACGGTCAGTGTACGGTGTAATCCCGTGTAATTCACCGCGGTACGATCAGTGTACAGTGTAATCCCGTGTAATTCCCCGAGGTACGGTCAGTGTACGGTGTAATCCCGTGTAATTCCCCAAGGTACGGTCAGTGTACGGTGTAATCCCGTGTAATTCCCCACGGTACGGTCAGTGTACGGTGTAATCCCGTGTAATTCCCCGCGGTACGGTCAGCGTACGATGTAATCCCGTGTAATTCCCCGCGGTACGGTCAGTGTACAGTGCAATCCCAGTAAATCCCCGCGGTATGGTCAGCGTACGGTGTAATCCCATGTAATTCACCGCGGTACGATCAGTGTACGGTGTAATCCCGCATAATTCCCCGCGGGACAGTCAGCGTACGGTGTAATCCCCCACGGTACGGTCAGTGTACGGTGTAATTCTCCGCAGTACGGTCAGCGTACAGTGTAATCCCATGTAATTCCCCGCGATATGGTCAGTGTACGGTGTAATTCTCCGCGGTACGGTCAGTGTACGGTGTAATTCTCCGCGGTACGGTCAGCCTACGGTGTATTCCCGTGTAATTCCCCGCGATATGGTCAATGTACGGTGTAATCCCGTGTAATTCCCTGTGGTACGGTCAGCGTACAGTGTAATCCCGTGTAATTCCCTGCGGTACGGTCAGTGTATGGTGTAATCCCGTGTAATTTCCCGCGGTACGGTCAGTGTACGGTGTAATCCCGTGTAATTTCCCGCGGTATGGTCAGTGTACGGTGCAATCCCGTGTAATTACCCGCGGTACGGTCAGTGTACGGTGTAATCCCGTGTAATTCCCCGCGGTACGGTCAATGTACAGTGTAATCCCAGTTATTCCCTGCGGTACGGTCAGCGTACGGTGTAATCCCGTGTAATTCCCCGCGGTACGATCAGTGTACGGTGTAATCCCGTGTAATACCCCGTGGTACGGTAAGTGTATGGTGTAATCCCGTGTAATTCCCCGCGGGACGGTCAGCGTACGGTGTAATCCCGTGTAAGTCCCCACGGTATGGTCAGCGTACACTGTAATCCCGTGTAATTCCCCACGGTACGGTCAGTGTACGGTGTAATCCTGTGTAATACCCCGTGGTACAGTAAGTGTATGGTGTAATCCCGTGTAAGTCCCCACGGTACGGTCAGCGTACACTGTAATCCCGTGTAATTCCCCACGGTACGGTCAGTGTACGGTGTAATCCTGTGTAATTCCCCACGGTACGGTCAGCGTACGGTGTAATCCCGTGTAATTCCCCACGGTACGGTCAGTGTACGGTGTAATCCCGTGTAATTTCCCGTGGTACGGTCAGTGTACGGTGTAATCCCGTGTAATTTCCCGCGGTCCGGTCAGCGTACGGTGTAAATCGTGTAATTCCCCACGGTACAGTTAGTGTGCGGTGTAATCCCATGTAATTCCCTGCGGTACGGTCAGTGTACAGTGTAATCCCGTGTGATTCCCCGCGGTACGATCAATGTACGGTGTAATCCCGTGTAAATCCCCGCGGTATGGTCAGCGTACGGTGTAATCCCGTGTAATTTCCCGTGGTATGGTCAGTGTACGGTGTAATCCTGTGTAATTCCCCGCGGTGCGGTCAGTGTACAGTGTAATCCCGTGTAATTCCCCGTGGTACGGACAGCGTACAGTGTAATCCCGTGTAATTCCCCACGGTATGGCCAGCGTACAGTGTAATCCCGTGTAATTCCCCGCGGTACGGTCAGTGTAATCCCGTGTAATTCCCCACGGTACCGTCAGTGTATGGTGTAATCCCGTGTAATTCCCCGCGGTACGGTCAGTGTACGGTGTAATCCCGTGTAATTCCCCGCGGTACGGTCAGTGTACGGTGTAATCCCGTGTAATTCCCCGCGGTACGGTCAGTGTACGGTGTAATCCCGTGTAATTCCCCGCGGTACGGTCAGTGTACGGTGTAATCCCGTGTAATTCCCTGCGGTACGGTCAGTGTACAGTGTAATCCCGTGTAATTCCCCACGGTACGGTCAGTGTATGGTGTAATCCCGTGTAATTCCCCGCGGTACGGTCAGTGTATGGTGTAATTCCCCTCGGTACAGTCAGTGTATGGTGTAATCCCGTGTAATTCCCCGCGGTCCGGCGAGAGTAATTTCCTACCGGTAGGTTAGATCGGTTTTGTTCCACCGTTCTCCTGCGATCACAAATCGTCTCTTCCTGTTGTTGATGCCGTGCTGGATGTGGGTGCGTTTCCCTGGCGGTAGATCAGGAACACCACAGCGGCGAGGGTTAAGGAGCGTTGAGCCATCCCCGGCGCTGTTGTGGGACACAGGTTCCGTTGGCAGGAACAGATCATCGCGGCGGGGCAAGGACTGCCATCTCTCAGTCCTCTGCTTCGGAATGTGGAAATTCAATTTCTGCAACCAGCCCTGGAAAGTTAAAGAGCCAAGAATTAGCTGGTCACCTCCGCAAAGGAACTTTGGCCTAGAAATTGGGTATAGCCCCGCTTGGGGCATTAGAATTGGTGCAGCGCAAAGTGAAATGTTGGGGAGTGTGGTTTTTTCCCTCCCCCCCACCTTTCCTTTTTTTTCTCTCTCCCACATGGCAGCTGTCTCCCATTCTGCCAGCACATTTCACACCTAATCTAGAGCTGTCTTTTGTCTCCACCAGTCGTATCACCATCTCGTCTGGTTTTGAATACCTCTTAATGTCTCTTCACTTCTTTTGTTCTCTCCCAGTCCTGCCTTTCGATCTATTTCATTTCCTTTCCAGTTTTGAAAAAAGGGTTTCGACCCGAAACGTCGACTCTATTTTCTCTCCACGGATGTTGCCTGGCCTGCTGAGTTCTTCCAGCATTTTCTGTTGTTATTTCTGGAGAATCTGGGGTTGTTTGCCTTACAGCAGAGAAGGTTAAGAGATTTGATAGAGGTGTTCAAAATCATGAGGGGTTTTGATGAAGTGAATAAGGAGAAACTGTTTCCAGTGGCAGGAGGGTTGGTAACCAGAGGACACAGATTAAAGGTGATTGGCAAAAGGACTGGGGGCGGAGATGAAGAGAATTTTTTTTTTTTTTTTTTTTTTTTTTTACACACAGCGAGTTGTTGTGATCTGGAACGTGCTGCCTGAAAGGGCGGTGGAAGCAGATTCAATAAAAATTTTCAAAAGGGAATTGGATAAATACTTGAAGGTAAACATTTACAGGGCTGTGGGGAAAGAGTGGGGGAGTGGGATTAATTGGATAGCTCTTTCAAAGAGCGGGCACAGGCACGATGGGCCAAATGGCCTCCTCCTAAGCTGCAACATTCTATGATTGTATGAAATAGGTTAAATATGAGGACAAGCTGCATAGACTAGGTTTATATTTCCTTGAGTATCGAACCTGTGGAATTCTCTACCACAGAAGGCAGTTGAGGCCAATACATTAAATATATTCAAGAAAGAGTTGGATATATTTCTTAAGGCTAAAGGGATCAAGGGATATGGGGAGAAGGCAGGGACAGGGTACTGAATTTGGATGATCAGCCATGATCTCATTGAATGGCGGAGCAGGCTCGAGGGGCCGAATGGCCTCCTCCTGCTCCTATCTTCTATGTTTCTATGAAGATGAAGGGGTGATGTAATTGAGGTGTTTAAGTTGATTAAAGGATTTGATTGGGTAGATGGAGAGAAACTATTTCCTCTGGTTGGGGAATCCAGAACAACCTTACAGTGAGAGCGAGACAGTTCAGGGTGATGTCAGGAAGCACTTCTTCACACTAAGGGTGGTGGAAATCGGAAAAACTCCCCCCCAAAAAGCTGCTACGGCTAGGGGTCAAATGAAAATTTAAAAACTGAGTTTAGGCAAGGGTATTACGGGCTATGGAACCAAGGCGGGGAGATACAGATCAGCCGTGATCCAATTGAATGGCAGAATGGGCTTAAGGGGCTGAATGGCAGAGCAACAGGAGCATGGTGTTGTCCTGGGAGTGTTTGATGCGGACAATAGGTGTTCCTGCTCCAGCTCTAATCTCCCTCCATTTCGGATGCAGAATATTCACAATGAGGAGCGCAGGTTGAGGTTTGATTGTCAACGCTGGTCTTCATTTCCTTCAGTAAGGTGGAGCGGAGTGGGATGTTCTTGTATTCCCTCCTGTACTTGACCAGACAGTCGCTGCTGCTCCTCTGTTGTTTGGGTGTAAGTGCGTCAAGTCCTCACACACCAAACCTCTGACTGCAGTGACTCATTGCAGATATAAACAGGGAGCTGAGTCAGAGCCAGTTAAGTGACCCTGTGGGAGAGCGGTACTGTGGGATTAATGATTCACAGCCTCAACAGAGCTTCATACGGGAAGCACGGGCTGAGTTAGATTTGGGCAAGTTATTGAGGGGAGGTAATCATCTCCTATGGGGCCTTGTGGTTTGTCTTTTATTATGTGTAGCGATTGATTTTAAAGTGCTGGTAGCAAAATACTTCGTATCAGAGGAAACCCAGTCAGGGCGAGAGACTGGGCCCAATTCCACATTCTTTACACTCTCAGCCTTCAAAGTGCAGATCTGAGGAGGTTTTTTCAGGTCCTTCAAAAGGTGTATTTAATTTATTTTAAAATGAGGCACACAAGCCAGATGTTCTTAATACAACCAAAAGGTTTATTCAGCAATAGCCAATCTAGAAGGCAGTGTGACTCAGTGCCAATCTCTCTTGATAACTGCTAAAGTCCCCCAGGGTGGCTGATGAACTGTTCAGTGTGGTTCGCTGCCCAGGAAAGTCACTGGTTTGATCCCAGCTCACAGCCCAGTTAGTTAATCTAAACCAGGCACTTGTCATCCGTGCCAGAACTTTGGCTATTGGAACTACAAAGACTGTTGTGTATGTACCTTTAAGGGAATAACTGGTCTCAGACTGCAGTACCGGCAGTCACCACCCCTGTATAAAAGGCCCTAGCAGGCTTCTGTAGTTTCAGTTTCCAGGTTGTCTCCATTCAGTAAAGACTTGTTATAATCAACTCCTGCAGTCCGTGTCTCAATTATACACGGACATAATACTGGCGACGAGTAAGAGACGAACTTACCTGCAACTCGGCAGCACCTCAGACGACGTTATTGAAGGTCGGAGCCAGAAGAAAAAAAAAATAATCCAAGGAAACTCGAGAAACGGGCGTCGACCGTGGGCAACCGCCCTCCAAATCATCGAATTGAAAAAATTGCAGGAGAGACTGTCGAGATCCAGGCTTGGTTCTCCAGTCTGTGGTTTCCCAGCTAATCGGGCTGGTGGCAGGTAGTGCACTGATCCTTCCTGGGCTGCGGCGGGCTAGAGCTCGATTGGGTGGCTCTGCAACGGGGCCGGGCAGCGAGTCGGGAAGCAAAGAGAGAGAGAGAGGGTGGAGCACTCAGGGCGCGGCCGGTGCTTCGAAGCCGGGCAGCGTTCGGACCTAAGAAGAGGGAGGGAAGTGTCCCAGAGGGTCCGCTCCACGACGGGAACGGTTCTTCAATTAACGGAGCAAATATTGAAGCGCGATAGAAAAATAAAATACCGCGGAGAGTGGCGTTGGCAGCAGCGATCGGGGAGGCGCGAAGACCATAGGGCGTCGCCATTACAGGATAGTAAAATAAACATAATCGCCAGCAACAGTGTTGACAGCAGCGGCAGCGGCGGGAAAGCGCGGGAGGCGCCATCTTAACTCGGCGGGGAAGAAGGAAAAGCGCGGGAGGCGCCTTCTTAGATTTTCAAGATGCCAAAGACTGGCGATATCACTGCCTTCGATAATGCAATAGAAGACTGGACCACGTATGTGGAAAGAGTCGAGGTATATTGCGAGGCAAACGAAATAGCCGATGAGAAAAAGGCATCGGTATTGCTAAATTTAATGGGCGCAAGAGCGTACGGCCTATTGCAGGACCTGATTACTCCAGCCAAACCGAAGGCGAAGAGTTTTAACGAAATTGTTGCTATCCTACAGGAACACCTAAATCCTACACCGCTGCTGATAGCAGAAAGATTTAAATTCCACAGGAGAAATCAGCATAAAAATGAGAGCAATGCTGATAACCTTACGGAACTATGCAAGCTATCAAAGCACTGCCAGTTCGGAGCAGGACTGGCAGATACCTTACGGGACAAATTTGTCTGTGGACTCCTGAGTGAAGGAACCCAGAAGAGGTTACTCTCAGAGAAAGAGCTGACGCTAGATAAGGCTTTCAGCGTGGCAGTATCGTACGAAGCAGCAGCAAGGGGAGCTGCGGAAATACAACAAAAGCCACAGGAATACGGCACCCACGAAATGACACGGGGATTTGCAAAATGTTATCGCTGCAGCAGAACAAACCATGACCAGAAGGACTGCTGGTCCAAGGACAAAATATGCAGGCAATGCGGAAAGATGGGACACATTGCACGAGTTTGCAGGTCTGGGAAGAAGACCAACGACAACAAAAAGGCTACTAAGGAACCGTACAGGAAAGTACAAAAGATGACGGACAGTAGTTCCGAAGACCAGATGAGCGATAGTGAATCCGGGAACAAGAGACTAAGCTGTCTCAAACTTCACAACGTAATTGCAAAAGAGGATCACCGAACCATTTGGGTCACCCTCACGATAGCAGGGTCCCAAGTCAAAATGGAATTGGATACAGGATCAGCTCTAACCGTCATGAATCAACGAGACTACGAGCGGCTATTCTCACACATACCCTTGAGAGAGACATCCATTGTCTTGAGGACGTATACGGGGCAAAAAGTATACCCCAGAGGAAAAATAAGGGTACCTGTCGAATACAACGGCAAGAAAATACGGAAATTGTATCTCTACATTCTGCAAGATGGTGGACCACCGTTATTGGGACGTGAATGGATCAGAAAGATAAGTTTAGACTGGCACTCCATTCAGGCACTGACGGTGGCTGGTAAAAAGGATGACAACGTCACTGCTGGACGATTGTCAACAATCTTAGCTGATGCCAAAGAGGTATTTCAACAAGAACTGGGCACTCTTAAAGGCGTAACCGCCTCGATAAAAAGAGAGGAGAATGCAATTCCCAAGTTTTTCAAAGCAAGACCGGTACCATATGCAATTCGCCCAGCCGTCGAGGCAGAGCTGGAGAATGCAGGTGTGTTATCTAAGGTAGACTGGAGCGAGTGGGCGACACCCATCGTTCCTGTCATGAAAAAAACATTAAACAATAAGTCTGAGGAGCCAAGGAAGGTTCGCATCTGTGGGGACTTCAAGGTGACGGTGAACCCAGTCCTTCACACAGTACAATATCCTCTTCCAAGGATAGAAGGTATCTTCGCCTCACTATCTGGAGGGAAGCGTTTTACAAAAATTGACCTAGCACAAGCATATTTGCAGATGGAGGTTGAAGAATCCTCTAGGAAGTATCTCACGATAACACTCACAAAGGTCTTTACCAGTATAATCGACTGGTATTCGGAGTAGCATCAGCTCCGGCGATATGGCAAAGAGCGATGGAACAAGTCCTGCAAGGGATTCCGGGGACTCAGTGTTACTTGGACGACATCCTAGTGACAGGTGAAGATGACAGTGAACACCTTGCCAACCTAGAGCAGGTGCTCACTAGACTACGTGAACATGGGCTATGAGCCAATCGCCCCAAGTGCGAGTTTTTTAAGAAACAGATATCGTATTGTGGCCACGTGATTGATGAAGAGGGGTTGCATAAGTCCCCTGACAAAATTGAAGCGGTAGTTAAGGCTCCAGCGCCTGAAAATGTGTCGCAACTGAGGTCATTCCTCGGATTGGTGAATTACTACCATAAGTTTTTGCCTAATTTGTCCACAATTCTGCATCCACTGAACGCCCTACTACGAACGGGAGTAGCATGGAAATGGAGCGATGAATGCAAGTGGGCCTTTCAGAAGAGTAAGGACCTAATCACTTCAAGAGAAGTATTGGCTCACTACAACCCATCACTACCGATAAGATTGGCGTGTGATGCGTCTCCCTACGGCATTGGGGCGGTACTGTCATATAAATTCCTTGATGGCTCAGAAAGGCCAATAGCTTTTGCGTCACGCTCGTTAACTTCAGCCGAGCGTAACTATGCCCAGATTGACAGAGAGGCCCTCAGCCTGGTGTGGGGGGTGAAGAAGTTCAATCACTACCTGCACGGTCAGAAATTTACTCTACTAACTGATCATCAACCTCTCGTCTCCATTTTCAACCCTCAGAAGGGCGTACCGATAATGACGGCACAACGGCTACAGAGGTGGTCCCTTTTCCTAGGGGCTCACCAATATGACATCGAGTACAAAGGAACTAAACAGCATGGGAATGCTGATGGATTGTCGCGCCTACCGTTGCCGACGGTGAAAGAAGAACTGGCAGTGGATCCAGTGGAGTTATTCCACTCGACTATAGTCGAATGTCTACCTGTGACGAATGCAAACATAGAAAAGGAAACACGAAATGACCCGACACTCTCCTGGGTCTATGATTTAACGGTGAAGGGAAGGCCAGCACATGGCGAACCACTGCTGCCAGCATTCTTGCCGAGAAGAGAACAGCTGTCAGTGTGCAGAGGAACCTTGATGTGTAGCTCCAGAGTAGTAATTCCACCCAAATTGAAGGATATAGAGTGCTCAATGAGCTTCATGAGGGTCATCTGGGAGGGGTAAAAATGAAGAACTTAGCCAGAGCGTTTGTGTGGTGGCCGGGAATTGATAGAGAAATCGAAGAGATGACCAAGAGCTGTACAGGATGCCAGAAGGTCCAAAACGCCCCACCACAAGCCCCTCTACATCCATGGGAGTGGCCCTCATCTCCATGGCAAAGGGTGCATGTTGATTTTGCTGGTCCCTTTATGGACTCGATGTTTTTAATTGCGGTGGATGCACATTCAAAGTGGCCAGAGGTAATAAAAATGTCCTCAACCACCACAGAAAAAACTATCGCAGTCTTACGAACCATATTCGCCAGAAATGGGCTGCCTGAACAGATTTGCTCCGACAATGGACCACAGTTTGTGTCTGAAGAGTTCCGGAGGTTCTTAAAGAACAATGGTGTTAAGCATTACACATCCGCCCCATATCATCCAGCCAATGGATTGGCTGAGAGGTTCGTTCAAACATTCAAGAAGGCTATCAAGACAATGTGTAATGAAGACATACCCCTACAACACAAGGTGGATAACTTCTTGTTTGCCTACCGGAATGCGACACATGCGGTTACCAACCAAACTCCAGCCATGATGTTCTTCAATCGAAGACTACGATACCGCTTGGATTTGGTTAAGCCGAATGTGAGAAGAGATGTGGAGAACAGGCAGTTTCAGAATATGAATGAAAGGCCGACCAGGAGTTTTAAGATAGGTCAACCAGTTTTGGCCCGGGACTACCACACAGAGAAATGGCAGCCAGGAACGATCTGTACACGGCAAGGACCTCTAATGTATACCGTGGACGTTGGGGAGAGCATTGTAAGACGCCATGCTGACCAGATTCTAGAGTCACTGGAAAACGTCAACTCCACACCACGATCTGATACACCTGACGATGAAACCGAAGTACCAATTGCATCTACCGCAGAATCGGTGATATTGGAAGCAGACGAACCAAACAACGACGTTGATCCCGACTCAACCTTGCCAGAAGAACCTGATATCCGAAAGAGGCGTTATCCAGACAGGATCAGGAAGCCTCCTCAAAGACTGAACTTATAATTGCTTAACTTCAACCAATGTATCTAGCAACTGTAATTTTAATTGTAATTAGTTATTATTTCGTTGTTAAATGAATGTTATGTACTGTTTATCTAAAAGGGGAGGAATTGTTGTGTATGTACCTTTAAGGGAATAACTGGTCTCAGACTGCAGTACCGGCAGTCACCACCCCTGTATAAAAGGCCCTAGCAGGCTTCTGTAGTTTCAGTTTCCAGGTTGTCTCCATTCAGTAAAGACTTGTTATAATCAACTCCTGCAGTCCGTGTCTCAATTATACACAGACATAATAAAGACTTTGACATTTCGTCCACAAGACCTGTTCACAAGGGTTGGTTGACCCATTCAGGCCATTATGTAGATTATATTTTTTTGTGTGCTTCACACTATAGTAATTAAAAATACATACTAAATGCTTTAGTCTCTAACCTCTGGTTCAAGAGATAACAGCCCCCATTTTATTGCCCTTTTCTACCCTGCTCCCAGTGACTCCCTGTACCACTGGTGACCATAACCGGTCAGTGGCCATTACTGGCGAGTGTCTGCCAACAGAGAACCCGATCCTGCCCTCAGCCCGATTTCCATTGATTTTACTCGGGCTCCTTGACGCACAATCCAAATTCAGCTCACAGTCACAGATCGGAACAAAAATATCAAATCCAAGCCCAAGCTTTTGAGAGATTGCACAGCTGTCAGTTAAAACTTTAGCGACAGCATTAAAGCACCAAAGACCATTTAATGAGTGAAGCCCTTATTTTTAACATTAGAAATTTCAGTTACTCAGGAAAAAGAAAAGTTGATGAAAAGAAATTTTCAGAAAACAGTTTTATGAGAACCTGTTGGCCAGATTGCACGATCACATTGTAGAGTTTTCAAAAGGCAAATCCCATTTGAAATGTGGAGGTAGAAATTTACAGTAGAAAAGAGTGGACAGAAAAAAAGTGTGACAAAAAGTGGTTGCAGGAAGTCACATTGTGCAGACAGGCAGTGCGTGCAGAGTTCATGGGGTAGAATTCCTGCGGGACTTCCCTGATCTCCCACCATAACCTCAGCAGCAACCCCAACGGCACAGATAGCCAGTTGTGCCTTTTCCCCAGGGTTTTCCACTAAAGTAACGATATATACACACACACACACCAATAATTGAGTTTTTCCCCATTGCGGTTTGTGGGATCTTGCTGTGTGCACATTCACTGCCGTGTTTCCTACATTACAACAGTGACTACACTCCAAAAAAGTACATAATTGGCTGTAAAGCGTCTAGTGGTCATCAAAGACACTATATAAATGCAAGTCGGTCTTTTTCATGGAATGTGCAGTAAGTGTTCATAAAAAAAATCTCCCTTACCCACTGATGATAAATAAATAACTCACTGTGTGAGAGATGGGGGAACAACTCTACCTTCAATTGGTTTAAGGTGTGGGTTTTATAGTCAGGCCAAGAAATACAAACTTAATAGATTAAACTAATTTGCATCTTTCACTTTACTACATCTTACCCAACAGGTTCTACTTTATTCTATGCAATTCAGACCCTCCTCCAAACTTAACTAACGACATAGTTCAGAGCTCGCTGCTGGTTATAGGAACCCTGCTTTCTTTTGACTTGAGATAAATGAACACAAATAAAAGAAATGCAACTGGTGTAACCATTTAGAAAACATTACAAAATGGAGTCAGTGAGCAGAAAATCTAGCCTGTAAAGAACTACAGAGTCATCCCCTCCACAATCATTCCGACTCGCTGATTCCGCCCACCCCCCCCCCTGAGATTGTTTTCAATGTTTTATACAAGAAGAAAACACGCCGAAATGATCTTAACTGCTTCGAGTAATGGGGAAAGGCTTTTGCCTGCAGTAATCTACCAGCAATACAAGGAGAGGCAAGGCTTTACAAACAGCCAGCCCGATTTTAACTCTGAGCGTAAGTCGGGTGGGCGGGAAGCCCCATGATGTGGTCTGCGTGAGACTCGGGCAACTTTAACACCCAGGCCTGATTTCCATTTGACTGATGGATTGCCCTCCCGATCGTGCTGGGAATCAGGAAGATCTGGTACAGTGACCAGAATGGTAGCTGGTGCTCCAGGTATTGCCATACCAGTGCCTTGTGCAGGCTCATTATTACCCTCTGGGATTTGTGCTCGATCCCTCGGACTATACATCCCAAGATACGGTTATCGTTTCTCATTGCGGACACACTGCGTTGTTGGTTTCAGTGAGATGTGCACGAATACCACCAGATCCTTCTCTTGTGTTGTATCCTGTAGCCTGGAGCCATTTTCCACATTCCCACTGTTGATTACGTGTCCACTTTAAATACTATTGACTACACGTGAGCCACCTTCTTGATTTATCCATACCCCTTTTATATTTACGTTACCTGTTCCCTATTCTTTGAACCATGCCCCTTCCATTTGGTTGTCATCTGTAAACCTAGACACTTTGTTCGTGTCCCCAGTTCTAAATCACTTATATACTCAGCAGTGAGCCCTGTGGTACCCTGCGCGTGACCTCTGCTCCATTTACCACCACCTCGGAGGTTGCACCAGTTCCAGTCTCCCTCAGTAGCCTGTCTCCTGCACCATACCCTCCAACCATATAGGCTAATTGCTTTTGTGGCACAGGATCAAATACTTTTCTTAAGTCTAAATATATTGCATCTACAGAACTTGTTGTAATCAAAGTCCTTCATTCCTTTGAAGTCCCGTCAGGCAAGCCCTCCGCCCATCAATCCACGCCACCTCCCTCTTCCATTACTGTAGCTTCCCAAGGGATTTCATTATCCCCTCTCTCAAGATTCCTTCTAATCCTTTACCCACAACAGATGTTCAGTTCACTGGCCTGTATCTCCCCGTGTTGTCCTCATGCCCTCTGTTTGAAAAGCTACTGTAATGTTAGTTTCCAATTCTCAGGTACCGACCTTTCTACTGATTCTCTAAAGCTAGTGCCAGGGGCTTGACTGGTGTTGCTGGCCCAGTGCCTCATCTTCCTTTAACCTCCTCAGCTGATCAGAGACAACCTTCTCTGGAATTACTATTACTTTAAGCACTTCTTCCATTCCCAACCTATGACATCCTGTGAACCTGTGAAAAGGACTTTGCATGGTCAGGGAAGCAGGTCAAGAGCAGCTCAGTCAGGGAGGTATCACAGTGCTGTGTCTGCCAGTTACTCATTCAAACAGCTCACCTACAAACAGTGGGTGCAAAATTGGGATTGTTAGTGGCCTTTTTTAGGGCGCTACAAGTGCCCTTAGAGCTCCAAATTGGCGCCCGCGGCACACGCACACACTGTGGGGCGAACCGTGCCAGATACCATCCTGGTGAGGGCGTTAGCCGCACAAACATCCACCGAAAGTATGCAGAGTAGGCAGATCATGACATCAATCAGCGTGCAATGCCAATTTGATGCCAGCGCTGCCATTTTGGAGATCAACGCTCCAGCTAATGCCATCTCTTAAGCTCGCACAGCTGGACACGTATTCAGCAGCAGGAAGGACCCCTCATCAGCGATAGTTAAAGGGATCATCAACTACCTACACGTTAGTTGCTGGTTGATTTCTTCAGGCTGTTGCTACACGTCTACAAGTGTGTGGTGCTTTCAATAGTGGTTTCAAGTTGCTAAAATCTACAGGGAGTGGCGTGGCAGGTGCTGAAGGTCTTTTTCCTGACTTCAAGGCTTCTGCACAAACCACTTGCTGACAGACATGGGTACACTAGTAGGAATTCCCCTTGGAATATAGCATGACTTGGAGAATGAACAGAGGGCGATACAGTGCAGGACAAGCTGCTGGAAGAGGGGGGAGGAGGGCAGGAGGAGGAGACCGTATCTCAGCAGGAGACTCATATCCACCCAGGGTGTTCAGGGAGCAATTCTCCTCCCTGAACCTCAGCGAGGAACAATGTGCGAGACGTCTGCGCTTCAGTAAGGACGTCCTCGCTGAAATCTGCCACCTGCTGCTGCCACAACTGCAACCTGAGAGCAGGGCGAGGACCGCATTGCCAGTGGCTGTGAAGGTGACCATGGCGATGAACTTTTATGCGTCGGGCTCCTTCCAGGCTGGAGCTATTTGCAACATCTCCCAGTTTGCCGTCCACTGTTGTGTAAGGGAGGTCACTGAGGTTCTCTATTCAAAGAGAGCTGACTACATTTCATTTTCTCTTGTCAGAGAGCAGCAGGCGGAGCGAGCACGTGGCTTTGCAAGGATTGCAGGCTTCCCCACGGTGCAGGGTGCCATTTACATCGCTTTGCGGGCGGCGCATGTCAACTCTGCCATACACCGGAACCGAAAGGGATTCCACTCCCTCAACGTCCAGCTGGTGTGTGACCATAGGCAGCGAATCATGCAGGTCAATGCCCAGTATCCTGGCAGCCGTCACGATGCCTTCATTCTGTGGCTGTCCACTGTGCCAGCTGCATTTGAGCCACCACGACAATCCAAAGGGCAGCTACTGGGCGACAAGGGCTATCCACTGATGACATGGCTCATGACTCTGGTGCACAATCCACACACACGTGTGCAGCATTCAGACAACGAAAAGTAATACCGCTACACGAAATGTGATAGAGCAGACCACTGGCCTGCTGAAACAATGCTTCTCCTGCCTGAATGCCCTGGAGGAGCCCTGCAGTACTTGGCAGAGCACATCTCAAGATTCATCGTGGTCTGCTGCACGCTGCACAACCTCGCTATCATAGGGCACAGTCCTGACCAACAGGCATACGGCAAGCAGTGGAGGAAGAGGAAGAGGAAGCAACCTAGACAGCAAGAATTCATCCAAGTGCGATACCAGTCACCGCAACCCCAGTTCCCCATTCAACAACAGTCCCACACCTTGCCTTCCCTCTGTCACTGACCATCATAGCATCCGCTTGGCCACAATGCAAAAATAAAAGCCACCACAAAATAAACATTCCAAACCAAATTTATAAATGAAATCATGCCATATTGCATATGTAACCCCTTCACGGTTCTCTAGATATATGTGAGATGTGGTCTCTGTTGTAGACAGTATTCTATAGTCCAGTAAGGAGATCACTACTACAATGGCTTAATTCTAATTATCTTACTTTATAGTTTTAACGTCAGACAGTATAAGAAGATTACGGGTCAATGACCTAAATTAGACATTTGCATACATTGGAATGAATCTGGACATAATAAGCATACATTCCCCATTTATATGGATTCAAAGGAGAATCTGTCCCTGTGTCCAAATTCGAGTGCACTCTTTCATTGGTGCGCTTAAGTTGGAGCTCATGGTATGTATAATGTCTGCAAGACTTACGACTCCGAACCCCTTCGTTGAATTCTCTTCACGATCACTGAATCCCACTTTGAGTTCTGGATGCAGAGCTACTAATACGAAGGGCAGCGGCCGAGTTTGGAAGCCCGGGACGGGATGCGGCAGCCATTTGCCTCCTGAGCCCTCTTTTCAGAGCTCCTGCCCTCTTTTCTTCCAGTCGCTCCCGTTTCCCACTCGAAAAACCCGACTCCACCCCTTCCTCCTGGGGTTTCTGCCTGGAGACTGCGCAGCCTCACTGTCTGCAACAGTTGATACTGGTGCAGAATTATGGAAAGTCTGCTCTTAGTCACATTGTGTCCTTAAAAGTTCTTGCCGTACCTTCACATGGGCAACTTTAGCCCAGGGATTTATAACAATGATAATACAGTGTCTAAGTTAAAGATTGATAACCATACTTAGCGTACATAGGCCTAGAAATTCAGTATAACCACGTTTGGGGCGCTACAGCCGGGCGGCCGCTAAAGTTTGCGCCTGGCGCAACTTCGCGCCACCGTCGCCGATATTCAGTGGCATCGCCCCAAGAGGTTACTGCTGCGCTAAAACAGGCGATGCACGACTATCATTAGGCGCTAAGCCGGCGGCCCGGGGCGATACCCCCGAGGGCGGGCGCAGCGCAGGTTCGGCGAGTTGCTGATTGACGGCAGACACTCTGGCGCCGGTGAGCTCTTAAAGGGGGAGGGTGGATTTGTTTGCCTGCCACGCCCTGCACACTGCAGCCCTGAAGCAAGGCCTGACCACTGCTGCTTGATCTGTACAACGCCCAGGACTATGGAGAAGGCCAACGTTTGCACCCATTGCAGCCCCCATTATATGTTTCCAATCAATGCTATGGCTCTGAAGTTAAAGACAAGTGCAAAGCTGTGGCCTGAAGCCACAAGTACCTGTGCGAGTGTTGAGCCAAACCAGAAAGCTCTCTACCTTTGTCTCTCTGCAAAGATCCGTCTCTCACAAAGGAGTGTTGCAAAATGGCTGCCATTTCTACTGCAGGAGGAGTGCCCTTTAATTTGCGCCCCCCTCGCCCCGCAGCGACTGGGAACCGTTCCCCTCTACCAGTCGCTAGGGGCGACAGGCGCACAATAGGCCGGCGCCACTGAATTTCCGGTTTGGGGCGCACAAAGGGCGTCGCACGATGAAATGACGTCAGGATCTGTGCGCGCAGCTGAGCGCACGCAAAGGCTTTGCGCCGCCGCAAAATCTTTACTGAAGTTGGGGAGAGGCGCAGATCGCGCTGCGCCCGGCCGCTAGCCGCCTAGCGCCCCACATCTCCTCCTCCTCCTAAGGCGCTAGCGGCTGGCGCAAACAACTGAATTTCTAGGCCATAACATTTCCAGTGGGTATTACACATACAAACGTAAACTAATCACCCTTGTGCATGCCCTTAATGCTCGTCTTCCGTGTGCCTTTGCCTTTCCTAGTGCGCCTACGCAGTGCTACCCCAGTGGCTGCAGCATGGCTGGTGGAAGGCTGCTGACTTTCAGCGGACGGACTGCACCATCTCAGCATGGGTGGCAGCAGGCTGGGCTGACAGGCTGACAGCAAGGGCAATGGCGGAGTGGCAGTGGTGGGAGGACAAATGCTGTCATCGTGAGAGAGGACAACAGGTTCAAATGGAGCCACTGCCACTACCTTGGGGCGGCATCTCAGCAATTCTAATAATCTATTGAAGGACAGACTGCTGGACTGCTGTGACACCCTGCAAGGTAGCAAGACCCTTTGAACCCTGTAATCCACAGCCACGATGGCAGCAGTCTGAGTTTCCACTGCAGCACTCAGATGTTGGTGGCTGCTGCTTGTGCTGCAGTGGAAGCTGAGACATCAGCCATCAGACACTGCATCATGGTTGGGTCCACAAGTGTGATAATGGAGTTGGCCACCACTTCCATGCTGGAATGGATGTGCTCCAAGCTCTGCGGAAAGCCCTGTGCCAAGTTGGTGCCGGACTCCTCCATGCTCCTTGACATTGGGAAGCCTGCCAGAAAGCCTGCGTGCAATGTACCAAGCATTTCATTGTGCATACCCATCAGCCTTCTTCTGTAGCCTGCCCCATTGAAGTCCTCATCTGAGTCCTTGGCAGCGGAGCCCGTGTGTGAGCTATCCTTGCCCTCTGTCCTGGCTGCAGCGCACTCGTGCCCGGTGTGTCTCCACGTGCAGATCCCACTTCTATGCTATCCTCTAAATTACGCGCAGTGCCAGTATCTGAGCTGGTGGCTGCAATTGTCAAAACGAGTGACGATGTGTCTTCCTCATCACTGTCTTCCTGCTGTTCCACCACTGCCTGAGCAGGTTGCACTTCTTGGGTATCTGAAAAGAGAAAGGCACTAAGGTAGGGTTGTGATAAGGGTGGAGGGAAGTGAGGGGTGCATGCTTACACCATGTGCAGCTTGTAAGTCAAAGAGATTGTGGGATGAGGGGGAAGTGGCATGTGAGAAGGAGGAGTAGGTATGAGGACACCGTCATCTTTGATAGTTTCAGCCCCGCCACTAGCCATGGCTTCAGCAATGGCCATTCCAATAATGGCCAGCACTGTCTCCTCCATGGGGTTCGGACTTGCAGGCGCCTGTCCCCGCCCGTTACCTCCTGCTGCCTCTGGTGGTGCACCACCTTGTCCTGCAAAAGAGAGGGAAGTGTGTTAGTGAGTGTGGTGCAATCTGTTTGTGTGATGTGGTTGTCATGGTTACATCACTGGCAGTGTGTGCAGGCTGTGAGATGTGGGTGTGAGGCTTGCAGCAGTGCCAAGTGGGTGAGGTGAAGCTATGAATGTTAGGTAGGAGTCCTGATTATGGAGATTGTTGATAGGTGAGTGATGGGGATGTGGTGAATTGAGCAGTGGCTGAGGCTAGTGGTGCAGTTGGTAGGATACGGCATTTGAAGATACATTCACTGACCTTGACCACTCATGTGAGGTCGTTGAACGTCTTGCGGCACTGCATCCTGGTCCTCGAGGCTTGAGTCTTGGCATTGACTGCCATGGCTATCTGCTCCCACCGCCTTCTGAGCGTGTCTGGAGGGCCTCTTGGTCCCCTGCGGATAAAGCACATCTCTCTTACTTTTCACCTCCTTCACCAAGGCCTCCAGTGCAGCATCTGTAAACCTTGGAGCGAGGTCTCTCCCAAATGGTGCCATTCTTCACTGTTTCCCAGGTCAGATTCACTTTCTGAATGACTGCCAGCACCTGCTCCAGCCATAATGCACCTCCCCTTTAAGAGGTGCAGGCTAGCTTTAACTGGTGCTAGCAACATCCTGGGGGTCACCATTGACCAGAAACTTAACTGGACCAGCCACATAAATACTGTGGCAACAAGAGCAGGTCAGAGGCTAGATATTCTGCGGTGTCTCACCTCCTGACTCCCCAAAGCCTTTCCACCATCTACAAGGCACAAGTCAGGAGTGTGATGGAATACTCTCCACTTGCCTGGATGAGTGCAACTCTAACAACACTCAAGCAGCTCGACACCATCCAGGACAAAGCAGCCCGCTTGATTGGCACCCCATCCACCACCTTAAACATTCACTCCCTCCACCACCGGTGTACCATGGCTGCAGTGTGTACCATCTACAAGATGCACTGCAGCAACTCACCAAGGCTTCTTCAGCAGCACCTCCCAAACCCGCGACCTCTTCCACCTAGAAGGTCAAGGGCAGCAGGTGCATGGGAACACCACCACCTCCAAGTTCCCCTCCAAGTCACACACCATCCTGACTTAGAAGTATATCGCTGATCTTTCATCGTTGCTGGGTCAAAATCCTGGAACTCCCTCCCTAACAGCACTGTGGGAGCACCTTCACCACACGGACTGCAGCGGTTCAAGAAGACGGCTCACCACCACCTTCTCAAGGGCAACTAGGGATGGGCAATAAATGCTGGCATTGCCAGTGACACCCTGATCCCATAAACGAATTAAAAAAGTTACAATATTGGCCCCCTGCTGATGCTTCCAGCCAATGAACTCATCAGCACGATTAGCACTGTCTGGATGCTGAAGCCAGGTTAATTAGCTCTTAGCTTGAAGTTGGCGTGCTATCTACAATTCAAATCAGTGGGCGTGGGTTAATTACGCATCGCGATCCCCGCACCCGTTTTCGGGGGTTATCCAATTTATCCCACAGTGACTACACACTAGAAGTCATTCATTGGCTGTAAAGCATTTGAGCGTCCCGAAAATGTGAAAGGTGCTATATAAATGCAGGTTATTTACATTCCACACCACAGCCATTCACCATTACACACCTCCCTCTACTGGTGAATGCACGGCGCTGACTTCAGCTCGAAGCTACCAGGTGTGGCAAGAGGCACAATATTCAAATCCGCAAACATGCTGGGGACTCACTGCTGGCTCGGAGTTTGTCCAGTGAGGCCGACCCAGAGTCTGTGCTGAGTTGATGGATCTATGCTGGGGCAACAAAAGAGGGTCAGAAAGAACTATAATGGGGAGAAGCAGTAGGCAGGGATGTGTGTGCACATGGGTGTGTATATTGAGAGGAGAGATGGACAGAGGGAGGAGAGAGGGTTTCATAAAGAATTACCATGGCATGTGACTGAATGACTGGCCTGTGATGGGGGAGCAGAGGGTGCAGGGATCTGGGGTCAGGCTGTAGCCATGGAGGGACAGCTGGATTATATCATCCAAACAAAGTGGAGCAAGGCCAAGGAGCAAAAGGGATGCTGAAGGGGGAGGGGGAGGGGGAGCCTGTGGGGCTTGGCAAGACCAGCGGCAGTGGGTGTGGGGGGGGGGGGGGGGTTAATGTGGGAGGAGAGAAAGGGCCAGAGGGTGCTGGAGTTGCTGAAGATTGTGATGGGTTGAGGTAGGGAGGCCAATGAGGAGAATGGTGGAGAAGACAATCCTGGGAGGTGACGAAGGGATGAATTAGTGATTCAGCAGAGGTGGAGTGTGGGGGCGGGGGAGAGAAAGTGGGTGGAGAAGGCAGACCTCACAAGAGATTAGTTAGAGTGGAAAGCTCAGGCACAAGCAGCAAGTCAAGGGTGCAGACCACCAAACTTGGCCTGAGGGGCCAGAATTGTGAGTTGGCAACAAACTGATTCGGGTTCAAGTGGGAGCCAAAGCGCATGGCTTTGGTTGAGGTCGAAATGGAGGCGGTTTCGACTCAGCTGAAACTCTATGTTGGACAGGTGATCGGACATCTTGGAGTGATGGGGGTTACAAAAGCTGACCCTAAATTGCAATGTCACAGAGAGGACGTCGCATAGGGAGGGACTGAGGATGGAGATTGGGCCATAGCCGACGAGACTGTGCAGGTACAAGACGGGTGATGAAGGATATTGGACCGGCCACTCGATCTGACTTTCCACTGCAGGTTGTAAGACACTATAACCTTGAGCTACTGTTGTGAATTCAAGTGTAACCACTCTCAGTCCCCTTCCCCGACTCCATTCATCAGCTATCCATTTCTTTGCCCAACACCTCTTCAGCCAAGCTGGAGAGTGGACAGCCTAATCTCCAAAACAATCAATGCCCCCTGCCACCATGAGCCAGGGTGTACCACACACCAGATCGGTTCAATCCACTCCTCTCCCTCGACCAGGGTTGGAACCGATCAGACTAGAACCAAGATCCGTCAGTATAGGAGGGTTAAACCTTTTGCCATGCAGATGTTTACCGAGCTATACAATCAGTGTAAACATCAGCACAAACAGCTGCAGTATTCGGAATGGGCAATTAGGGAAACTCGGCAATCTCAGCATTCTTGTGGCAAAAATAAATGTCTGTATTTCAGCTGAACACAGCAAACCACATAAACACCACCGAGAGCTGGAGTCTGGCCAGGGGATGGACATTCCATTCCAACTAGACACAGGATGATTAAGAGAAAACATGAAGTTGGACTTTGTTTAAAATTGTATCTGGAATGGGAACAGGCACCAGAATGGAGGGAAAAAGATGACACTGGACACAGAAGCGATAACAAGAATGTTTTTTTTTCCAAATTGTACAAAAGTACTATTTTCATTACTTTCTAAATTAAAATAGAAATAATTTAGAAAAATTGTAATTAAACAGTTTTGGATTGGTTTGGAATGTGCTCCCAATCCCTGATCAAGGAGCTGATCACCAATGGAAAGTTGCTGTTAACCGATCCACTGTACCCAAAATATCCCCCCCCCCGCCAAGTGTAAGCTTCTGTTGTAAGGAATTAAACTTTAACAAACATATTTTTCTAAATCTGTATGTCTTGTTTATAAATGAAAGACTTACATTTGTATAGCGCCTTTCATGACCTCAGGACATCCCAAAGCGTTTTACAATCATTTAATTACTTTTTGAAGTGTAGTCACTGTTGTAATGTAGGAGACGCGGCAGCCAATTTGCGCACAGCAAGCTCCCACAAACAGCACGGAGACAAATGATCAGATAGTCTGATCATTTTTTTTTTTTTTTAAAGTGATGTTGGTCCAGGGATATATATTGGCCAGGACACCAGGGAGAACTCCCCTGCTCTTCACTGAATAGTAGAATTTTACATCCACCTGATGGAGCAGACGGGGCCTCGGTTTAATGTCTCATCTGAAAGACGGCACCTCCAACAGCACAGCACTCCCTCAGTGCTGCACTGGAGTGTCAGCCTAGAGTCTCTGGACTGGGACGTGAACCCTCAACCTTCTAACTCAGAGGTGAGAGTGTTGCCCACGGAGCCATGGCTGACAACTCTATAATTAACAGTGGCATTTGAAGACCCATCACTTGGAGTCCTCCCCAGGGCTAGGTTCGGGACAGTGCATGGAAACTAGGGGGGTGATTTTGTCAATGGGGACCTGATGGGGGCGGGACTGCTGCTTGTCGGGTTTTAGTCCTGCCTCCATCGACATCCGGCCAACCCACGCTATTTTCCCTTGATTGACCTTGTTAAGCCCGCCCAGTGAATTCAGCAGGCCAATTAAGGGAAAGCCGGTTACTGGTGACGTCAGCGAGTGCCGTTTCATCTGTCAAGAGCTTGTGACAGATGAATTGTCATCGTTTGAGAGCTCTGTGAAGCTGACAAACACTGACAATCTGTCTTCTAAGTTGAGACCTGGGACACAGGTTTACTTAGAGATCTGTCCTGAGCAGAAAGCAGAAGGCTGATGCATTTGAGAATGTAGTGGACATTCTGCTTTCTCTGCCGATGAGATGAGGGACTCCCGAGACCTGAAGGGTTGAAGCCTGGAGGAAGAAGCAAAGGTAAGTAAAACTTTTAAAACACTTAAGACTCACCTCACACACTTACCTCTGCACACATGCGCCCAACACTCACCTGCACACCGGACATCTCGGCCCCTCTGACCCCCCGCAGACCCACGGCTCGCCTCGCTGACCCTGGCGAGGTTTGGAGCCATCGGGAAGCCCACACTTTAGGTGGCAAAATAGGGATTATCCAAAAAACTACTGGTTAACTACCTGTTAACAGGCAGTTAATTGGCACTAATCCCCTTCCCGCCTCGAGGAGGCAGCTCCCAGCGCAGGTCGGGTACCCGCCTCCTGGGAAGATGGCACGGAGGCAGGTTGGGGGCAGGATGGCGACCCGCCCCCAGATTCTGCCATTTTTCCGGCAGTCCCGCCTCCAAACCCGCCTCCCCAGGGCTGGGAAAATCGTCCCCCACGTGAGGGGGACACTGGCAATCAGCACAGGCTGACAGGCTCGAGGGTGCTCGGAACAGCAACATCCCACAGCTGCCACTGGTTGGCCACCGGCTTCCGACCAATGCGGTGAGCAGTTTAATTGTAAAAGATGCACCTGGTCCACCAACTGGGCCGTACCAAGCCACATCACAGGGAGACTGGGCCGTACCAAGCCACATCACAGGGAGACTGGGCCGTACCAAGCCGCGTCACAGGGAGACTGGGCCGTACCAAGCCGCTCACAGGGAGACTGGGCCGTACCAAGCCACATCACAGGGAGACTGGGCCGTACCAAGCCACATCACAGGGAGACTGGGCCGTACCAAGCCGCTCACAGGGAGACTGGGCCGTACCAAGCCACATCACAGGGAGACTGGGCCGTACCAAGCCACATCACAGGGAGACTGGGCCGTACCAAGCCGCTCACAGGGAGACTGGGCCGTACCAAGCCACATCACAGGGAGACTGGGCCGTACCAAGCCGCGTCACAGGGAGACTGGGCCGTACCAAGCCGCTCACAGGGAGACTGGGCCGTACCAAGCCGCTCACAGGGAGACTGGGCCGTACCAAGCCACATCACAGAGAGACTGGGCCGCACCAAGCCACATCACAGGGAGACTGGGCCGTACCAAGCCGCTCACAGGGAGACTGGGCCGTACCAAGCCACGTCACAGGGAGACTGGGCCGTACCAAGCCACATCACAGGGAGACTGGGCCGTACCAAGCCGCTCACAGGGAGACTGGGCCGTACCAAGCCACATCACAGGGAGACTGGGCCGCACCAAGCCACATCACAGGGAGACTGGGCCGTACCAAGCCGCTCACAGGGAGACTGGGCCGTACCAAGCCGCTCACAGGGAGACTGGGCCGTACCAAGCCACTCACAGGGAGACTGGGCCGTACCAAGCCACATCACAGGGAGACTGGGCCGTACCAAGCCGCTCACAGGGAGACTGGGCCGTACCAAGCCACATCACAGGGAGACTGGGCCGTACCAAGCCGCTCACAGGGAGACTGGGCCGTACCAAGCCGCTCACAGGGAGACTGGGCCGTACCAAGCCGCGTCACAGGGAGACTGGGCCGTACCAAGCCGCGTCACAGGGAGACTGGGCCGTACCAAGCCACATCACAGGGAGACTGGGCCGTACCAAGCCACATCACAGGGAGACTGGGCCGTACCAAGCCACATCACAGGGAGACTGGGCCGTACCAAGCCGCTCACAGGGAGACTGGGCCGTACCAAGCCACATCACAGGGAGACTGGGCCGTACCAAGCCGCTCACAGGGAGACTGGGCCGTACCAAGCCGCATCACGGGGAGACTGGGCCGTACCAAGCCACATCACAGGGAGACTGGGCCGTACCAAGCCACATCACAGGGAGACTGGGCCGTACCAAGCCACATCACAGGGAGACTGGGCCGTACCAAGCCACATCACAGGGAGACTGGGCCGTACCAAGCCGCGTCACAGGGAGACTGGGCCGTACCAAGCCACATCACAGGGAGACTGGGCCGTACCAAGCCACATCACAGGGAGACTGGGTGAGAAAAGGCTCCTCAGTTTCCAGGATGTGTGAATGCCTTGAAGTACCAGCCCATGTCCACCCCGTATACTCCAGGTTTGCTGGAGGGGCAGTTCCCCCCTATGACTTACGTGTCCTTGTGGATTTTTCACTGGGCCCCCCTCCCCCCTCCCCCCCCATTCTCCCTAGGACCCAACACATTCAATGGAGGCCACTCCACCTCCACTCACTTTCAGGGGCTTGAGGTTGAGCCCCTGCCCAGGAGTCTGTCATTGGTGCGACCTCCCTCCTCCTCCTTTTGAAGAATCACCTGCAGAGAAACAAAGGGAGAATTTCCGTTAATTAGCAGTGCGTTAAAGGAGCCAGTCATTCTTGATTGAACTCGCTTTATTGACAACATCCAATGATTGGAAAGTGTAGAATGAAAAAGAAAGTTATTAGATATTTGTAAAGAAACAGAATCACACTTACCAGAATCTTAAGTCTCAAAACCTCACTAGAGAATGACAGCGAAACAAAGGTCAGCGATTTGGGGGCGAGGGAGGAACAAGGACTTGTTGATTTGTGATGGTCACTGATAACTTTGTTTTTATTCCAGAAGCACCTCAGATTGCAGCTACGCTCCCTGCAGGATTTTGTGCCACGAAAGAATTTGAGTTAATTCTCGGGGTTGCAGTCGACCAAGGGCCCGGATTGCACAAGGTTTTTTAAAATTTGCTTTTGTGCCAAAGGTGGTGAGTCAGAGAGACAGGGTCTAGGTGTGGGCTTGCTTGTAGCTGTCCCATTCCGAATCGCAGAAAACCGGGGTTGCTCACAGGGATCAAGCTGCTCCACACTGCTTACTGAAGCTGGAAATTTGGATCAGTTCCATTGACTGGCTGTTGGATGGATCACCTTAAAGGGGAAGGAAGGTGTGTGAGAGAGACTTGGTGATAGAACTATACAATCTTCCAGCACAGAAGGAGGCCGCCATTCGGTCGTCATGCCTGTGCCGGCTCTGTGAAAGTGCAATCCAGTTTAGTCCCACTCCCCAGCTTTGTCCCCCAGAACCTTGCAATTAATCCTCTTCAAGAACATGGCCAATTGCCTTTTGAAAGTTCCTCTGGAATGTGATTCCACCAACCTTTCAAGCTGTGCGTTCCAGATCATAACAACCCGCTGTGTGAAGAAAA
The DNA here is from genome assembly GCF_052327205.1 of Somniosus microcephalus. Lineage (NCBI taxonomy): Eukaryota > Metazoa > Chordata > Chondrichthyes > Squaliformes > Somniosidae > Somniosus > Somniosus microcephalus. The sequence continues at coordinate 81,148,150 of NC_141005.1, read as the reverse complement.
TTCTCCTCATTTCCCCTCTAGCTCTTTAGCCAGTTATTTAAAATCTATGACCTCTGGTTACCCACTTGCTAGAAGAAATAGTTTCTCCCTATTTGCTCAATCAAGACCACTCATACTCATAATTTTGAATACCTCGAAGAAAGATAGGCTTGCATTTATATAGCACCTTTCACGATGCCAGGGCATCCCAAAGCATTTTACAGCCAATGAAGTACTTTTTCTGAAGTGCAGTCACTGTTGTAATGTGGGAAACGCGGCAGCCAATATGTGCACAGCAAGCTGCCACAAACAGCAACGTGATAATGACCAGATAATCTGCTTCAGTGATGTTGATTGAGGGATAAATATTGGCCAGGACACCAGAGATAACTCCCCTGCTCTTCTTTGAATAGTGCCGTGGGATCTTTTATGTGTACCTGAGAGGGCAGACTTCATTTAACATCTCATCTGAAAGATGGCACTTCCGACAGTGCAGCACTCCCTCAGCATGGCATTGGAGTATCAGCCTAGATTTTTGTGCTCAAGTCTCTGGAGTGGGACTTGAACCCACGACCTTCTGACTCAGAGGCGAGTGTGCTGCCCACTGAGCCACGGCTGTATCCTCTTCAAGGCCTTGCCATTCTTCTGAAGTGTGGTGCCCAGAATTGTACACAATACTCCAGCCGAGGTCTAACGAGTGATTTGTAAAGGTTTAGCATGACCTCCTTGTTTTTGCATTCAATGCTCCTATTTACAAAGCCAAATATCCCATACGCTTTCTTAACTGCCTTATCAACTTGCCCTGCCACCTTCAAGGATTTGTGACTATGCACCCCTAGGTCCTTCTGCTCTTGCACTCCCGCACCCTGCCCCCCTCAAAATAATACTGTTAAGTCTGTGTGTTCTAGTTGTAATTACTAACACAGACTACAAGATTAAAGTTCAACAGGTCTTTACTGGTTGGAGGTCAGGACTATACTAAATACAATATTACTACACAGTGCTTATATACCGGTGGTCACCACCGGTATTACGTATACAGCAGCCAGAGAAAGTAGTACATCTCTTAAGGTGGAACAGGCTTAAGTTCTCTTAAGGTGGAACAGGTTACATACACCACAATCCTCCCTTTTTAGCTTAACAGTCATATCCCCATTTAACATAACATAATAACATATATAACTTCAGGTATAAACAGTTCAAAGGTTCAGTCTCTCAGGAGGCCTTCTGATTCAGTTTGGATAACGCCTTTCAGTGGTCTCTGATTCCTGTTGCTGAGGTGACTCCTCTAGTTGGTCTCCCATGCATTGGGTGTTATCATCATCAGGTACATTCCCTGCCGAGGTAGATGCTTCAGGTTAATTAACGTCTTCCACAGTTGTCTCTGTCGCAACCATGGGTTCGACCCTTGCTCTCGATTCTACCAGTTGATCCGCATGACGCCTTATCACATTGTTACCAATATCTACTGTGTACATCAGAGGTCCTTGTCTGGCCCGAATTGTTCCGGACTGCCATTTTTCGTTTCCATAGCCCCTTGCCAACACCGGTTGTCCTACGTCGAAACTTCGAGCGGTCTTGTTATTAATATGCCGGAACTGTTTGTTTTCCACTTCCCTCCGCACATTTGGTTTTAACAAGTCCAACCTGGACAGCAACCTCCTGTTATAAAACATCATGGCAGGACTTTGGTTAGTTACTGCATGAGCGGCGTTTCAATATGCCATTAGGAAATTGTCCACCTTGTGCTGTAGCGGAATCTGATCATCGTTCATGGCCTTTATTGCCTTTTTGAATGTTTGGACAAATCTCTCGGCCAACCCGTTTGTCGCCGGATGATATGGGGCAGAGGTATAATGTTTCACCCCATTCTTCGTTAAGAATTTTTGGAATTCTTCCGACACGAACTGTGGTCCGTTGTCCGAACAGATCTGTTCTGGCAATCCGTTCCTTGCGAATATTGTTCTTAACACCGCAATTGTCTTTTCTGAAGTAGTGGTATTCATCTTGATCACTTCTGGCCATTTGGAATGTGCGTCCACCGCAATTAGGAACATGGAGTCCATGAATGGACCAGCAAAGTCAATATGTACGCGTTGCCATGGGGCTGAAGGCCATTCCCATGGGTGTAGTGGTGCGATCGGAGGTGCATTTTGCACTTTTTGGCACCCAGCGCAGCTTTTCGTCAACTCCTCTATCTGTTGGTCAATACCCGGCCACCATACATAAGCCCTAGCAAGACTTTTCATCTTAACTCCCCCCAGATGACCTTCATGCAGTTCTTTTAGAACTCTTTCCCTTAACTTGGGAGGAATAATCACTCTTGTCCCGTACATCACGGACAGCTGGTCTCGCCTTGCCGAGAATGCCGGTAACAGAGGATCACCATGTGTTGGCCATCCTTTCACTGTCACCTCGTAGACTCTGGACAGTGTCGGGTCATTCCTGGTTTCTCTTTCAATACTTGCATTGGTGACTGGTAAACACTCGATGATGGTCGAATGAAATAACTCAACAGGGTCAACTTTCGTCGTTTCTTCTTCTTCAGGTAGTGGCAGGCGCGACAGCCCATCAGCATTGCCATGCTGCTTCGTACCTTTGAATTCTATTTGATATTGATGTGCCCCTAGGAAAAGGGACCATCTCTGGAGACGCTGTGCTGTCATCACTGAAACACCCTTCTTAGGGTTAAAAATGGATACCAACGGCTGATGGTCTGTCAGAAGTGTGAATTTTTGGCCCTGCAGGTAATGATTAAACTTCTTCACTCCCCATACAAGGCTGAGAGCCTCCCTATCGATCTGCGCATAGTTGCGCTCAGCGGAGGTCAATGATCTGGATGCAAACGCGACTGGCCTTTCCGTGCCATTTGGCAACTTGTGTGAGAGTACTGCCCCAATACCATATGGAGAAGCATCACAAGCCAACCGAATAGGCAGTGTCGGGTTGAAGTGAGCCAACACTTCCTCTGAGGTGATCAATTCTTTGCTTTTGCGAAATGCCTTCTTACAGTTTTCGTTCCATTCCCATGGTACCCCCTTCTGTAAAAGAGCGTTTAGTGGGTGCAGTACCGTGGATAGATTTGGTAGAAATTTATGGTAATAGTTAATCAATCCTAGAAACGACCTCAACTGAGAGACATTATCCGGAGCGGGAGCCTTTACAACTGCCTCTATCTTGTCAGGAGACTTATGAAGCCCCTCCCGGTCAATGACATGACCACAGTACGAGATCCGCTTCTGGAAGAACTCACATTTCTGCCGATTAACTCTAAGTCCATACTCTTTCAGTCTGTTGAGCACCAGTTCCAAGTTTGCGAGGTGTTCTTCATCACCATCACCTGTAATCAGAATATCGTCCAGGTAACATTGTGTGCCTGGAATTCCCTGTAATACCTGCTCCATGGCCCTCTGCCAAATTGCTGGAGCCGATGCCACTCCAAAAACCAGCCTATTGTACCGGTACAAACCTCGATGCGTGTTGAGGTATTGGCGTGACTCTTCATCAACCTCCATCTGCAAGTACGCCTGCGCCAGGTCTATCTTGGTGAAGTGTTTCCCGCCAGACAACGAAGCAAAAATATCCTCAATCCGCGGAAGCGGATACTGCACCATGTGAAGCACCGGATTAACGGTGATTTTGAAATCTCCACAGATGCGAACCTTCCCTGGTTCTCCTGGCTTGTTGCTCGAAGGACGTTTCATAACGGGAACAATGGGCGTAGCCCACTCACTCCAATCTACCTTAGACAGTGCACCTGAACGTTCTAGCGCTTCCAGTTCCGCTTCTACAGTAGGTCGTATTGCATAGGGTACCGGTCAGGCTTTAAAATTTTTTGGGTGTGCATGTTCATCAATCTTGATGTTTGCCATAATTCCTCTCGGTGTTCCCAGTCCCTGCTGGAACACCTCTTTAGCATCATCCAATATTTTGGACAATCGTTTAGGTTTGACATCTGTTTCCCCGGAATCTACCGTTAGTGCCTTCAAGGAGTGCCAGTCCATATTCATTTTCCTAATCCACTCCCGTCCCAGTAGTGGTGGACCTCCTTCAGGTAGCACATATAAGTCCATTACTTGGCTTTCTTCGCCCTTGTGGACCACTTTTACCTCTATCTTTCCGATGGGGTACACTCTTTGCCCCGTGTATGTTTTCAATATAATCTCCGTATCCCGTAGGGGAATATGTTGGAATAACCTTTTGTAATCTTTCTTATTCATGACCGTCAATGCCGATCCAGTGTCCAATTCCATCTTTACTTGGACTCCTGCTATCTGAAGGGTGACCCAAATTGTCTGGAGATCTGCATCCTTACCAACGTTGTGTACTCTTAAGCTACCCAGTTCATTACTGCTAGCGTCTGAATCTGACTTCTGTTCGTTCGAACTGGTCTTTGTCACCTTGTGTACCTTTATGTATTTTCCTTGCGGTGACTTTTTGTTGCTGGTCTTCTTTCCTGACCGGCATACTTTAGCTATGTGGCCAAGCCTGCCACACGCCAAATACAGAGGGAAAAACAAGTCAGCTGGGAAGGCAGAGCAAATATGTGAAGGCAAAAGAGAATATGGCAGGGCTGGAAGGCATTTATTTTAATGCAAGGAGTCTTGCAAATAAGGTGGATGAACTGAAGTTGTTGTTGAACACATGGGAGTATGATATTGTTGCTATCACGGAGACATGGTTGAGGGAGGGTCAGGACTGGCAGCTCAATATTCCGGGGTATAGAATCTTCAGGCGAGACAGAGGGGGGTGTAAAAGGGGAGGGGGTGTTGCAATATTAATTAAGGAGTCAATTACTGCTGTAAGGAGGGATGATATATTAGCGGGTTCCTCTAATGAGGCCATATGGGTAGAACTTAAAAACAAAAAGGGGGCAAGCACTTTGCTGGGAGTGTACTATAGGCCCCCAAACAGTCAGGGGGAGATAGAGGAACAGATATGTAGGCAAATCTCAGAGAAGTGCGAAAATAATAGGGTAATAATAGTGGGGGATTTCAACTTCCCCAATATAAATTGGGACAGTCAGAGTGTGAAAGGCTTAGAGGGTGCAGAATTCTTAAAGTGCATCCAGGAGATCTTTTTGAGCCAACATGTAGAAAGTCCTACAAGAGAGGGGGCGGTACTGGACCTAATTCTGGGGAATGTAGCCGGGCAAGTGGTGGAAGTGTCAGTAGGAGAGCATTTTGGCGACAGTGACCATAATTCGGTGAGATTTAAGGTGGTCATGGAAAAAGACAAAGACGGCCCGGAAATAAGGGTTCTAAATTGGGGGAAGGCCGATTTTAATATGATAAGGCAGGATCTGGCCAAAGTGGACTGGGAGCAGCTGCTTATAGGAAAATCCACATCAAAACAGTGGGAGACTTTCAGAAGGGAAATAGAGAGAGTACAACGCCAACATGTTCCTGTAAAGGTCAAGGGTGGGACCAACAAGCAAAGGGAACCTTGGATGACAAGGGATATACAAAAATGCATTAGAAATAAAAGGGGGCTTTTGGCAGTTACAAAAGACTAAAGACAGAAGAAGCCCTAGAGGAGTATAAAAAGTGCAGGGGCATACTTAAAAAAGAAATTAGGAGGGCGAGGAGGGGCCATGAAATAACACTGGCGAGCAAAATAAAGGAAAATCCTAAGATGTTTTATAAGTATATTAAGGGCAAGAGGATAACCAGGGAAAGGGTAGGGCCCATTAGGGACCAAAGTGGCAATCTGTGTGTAGAGCCAGAGGATGTAGGCGGGGTTTTAAATGAATTTTTTGCATCTGTGTTCACTATGGAGAAAGACGATGCAGACATAGAAATCGGGCAAGGGGACTGTGACATACTTGAACATATTAGCATCGAGAGGGAGGAGGTGCTAGCGGTTTTAGCGGGCCAAAAAGTGGATAAATCCCCAGGCCCGGACGAGATGTATCCCAGGCTGCTGTGGGAGGCAAGGGAGGAGATTGCAGGGGCTCTGACACAAATTTTCAGAACCTCTCTGGCCACAGGGGATGTACCAGAGGACTGGAGAACAGCTAACGTAGTACCATTATTCAAGAAGGGTAGCAGGGATAAACCAGGGAATTACAGGCCAGTGAGTCTAACATCTGTGGTGGGGAAATTATTGGAAAAAATTCTGAGGGACAAAATTAATCTCCACTTGGAGAGGCAAGGATTAATCGGGGATAGTCAGCATGGCTTTGTCAAGGGTAAATCATGTCTAACAAATCTGATCGAATTTTTCGAGGGGGTGACTAGTGGGGTGGATGAGGGAAATGCTGTGGATGTGGTTTACATGGACTTCAGTAAAGCTTTTGACAAAGTCCCGCATAGGAGACTGGTCAAGAAGGTAAGAGCCCATGGGATCCAGGGTGCCTTGGCGCGTTGGATCCTAAACTGGCTGAGTGGCAGGAGGCAGAGGGTGATGGTCGAAGGTTGCTTTTGTGACTGGAAGCCTGTGTCCAGTGGGGTACCTCAGGGATCGGTGCTGGGTCCCTTATTGTTTGTGATCTACATAAATGATTTGGATGAAAATGTAAAAGGTATGATCAGTAAGTTCGCAGATGACACGAAAATTGGTGGGGTGGTAAATTGCGAGGAGGAAAGCCTCCGGCTACAGGACGATATAAACGGGTTGGTCAGATGGGCGGAGAAGTGGCAAATGGAATTTAACCCTGAAAAGTGCGAGGTGATGCATTTTGGACGGACAAATAAGGCAAGGGAATACACAATGAGTGGTAGGACCCTAGGAAGTACAGAGGGTCAGAGGGACCTTGGTGTACATGTACATATCTACCTGCTCCGCTGCCTTCAGGGATCTAAGGTGGTTAGAAAGGCATATGGGATACTTGCCTTCATTAGCCGAGGCATAGAATATAAGAGCAGGGAGGTTATGATGGAGCTGTACAAAACGCTGGTGAGGCCACAGCTGGAGTACTGTGTGCAGTTCTGGTCGCCTCACTATAGGAAGGATGTGATTGCTTTGGAGAGGGTGCAGAGAAGATTCACCAGGATGTTACCTGGGATGGAGCGCCTCAGCTATGAAGAGAGGCTGGACAGGCTGGAGTTGTTTTCCTTGGAGCAGAGAAGGCTGAGGGGGGACCTGATTGAGGTGTACAAAATAATGAGGGGCATAGATAGGGTAGATAAAGAGGAACTTTTCCCCTTAGTGGGGGGGTCAATAACAAGGGGGCATAGATTCAGGGTAAGGGGCAGGAGATTTAGAGGGGATTTGAGGAGGAACTTTTTCACCCAGAGGGTGGTTGGAATGTGGAACTCAATGCCTGAAAGGGTGGTGGAGGCAGGAACCCTCACAACATTCAAGAAGCATTTGAATGAGCACTTGAAATGCCATTGCATACAAGGCTATGGACCAAATGCTGGAAAATGGGATTAGACTGGACAGGGATGGATGGGCGGCGCAGACACGATGGGCCGAAGGGCCTCTTTCTGTGCTGTAAAACTCTATGACTCTATGACGTTCTGCATTCTTGGTTTTTAAACCAACACTGGTTCTGATCGTGCGTTGTCTTTCCACAACGATAACATTTTACAGTACTCAAACCCAATTTATTTGTACTGAGTTCCGGTGACCGTAGCTGCATTACTGCTGTGCCTCCCGCTGCGGCTTCGTGTGCTGCTGCCATAGTGACCGCTTTCTCAAGCGTCAGCTCATTCTCCTCGAGCAGTCGCTTTTGTGTATCTTCTTTTAATAAACCACACACAAATTTATCTCGTAGCGCCTCTGTCAGTCTCGTTCCAAACTGACAGTACTTTGCTAGCTTACGCAATTCCATTAAATATTCAGCATTGCTTTCATCCTTCAGCTGCCTTCTGCTGTAAAATTTAAATCGTTCTGCTAGCATCAGCGGCGTGGGGTTTAGATGATTTTTCAGGACAGTAACAATCTCCTCGAACGTCTTATCCGCCGATTCATCTGGTGATAAAAGGTGTTTCAATTGCCCGTATGTCTTCGCACCCATTAAGTTTAACAATGTTAGTGCTTTCTCTTCATCTGGGATTTTATTTGCTTTACAATAATTTTGTATGCGTTCTACATACATGGCCCAATCTTCGATGTCGCTATCAAAGGTATTAATGTTCCCATGTTTAGGCATCGTTGCAATTTAATTTATTTTTATTTTTATCCAAGATGGCGGCTTCCCGCTCTTGTCTTCGTCCTCCGCCTACAAAATGGCGGTTTTCCCTCGCTTGGCGGTCTTCACCCGTCCCCCGACGCTGTCTCTGCTTCACCGCGGCTCTCGCGCCTTCAGTTGCCCCAGACGCTGCGCCTTTTTAGCCCGAATGCGGCCCGGCCCTTATCACCAGCCGCGATCGATGTCCCCGCGCTGCGCCTTTCGGCCCGAATGCGGCCCGGCCCTTATCTCCAGTCGCGATCGATCTCACCGCCCTTATTCCTCCGTCTTCCCTCCCCGTCTGTACAGCCAACGCGGCCGACTTTCTGGTCGCGTCGCTGCCCGGCTTACCCACCACCGAGGTAAAAAGAAGATAGCTGACAGCCGCTGATGGAGGCTTCGAGTTCAGGATGTCTTCTGCACTCTGGTTTCTCGATGTCTGCCGCGCGACGTGTCTTCCAGCAGGGTGATGAGGGTGGAAGCCTCTCTTCGACGTCCGTTCTGTGGACGAAGCCGCTGTGGATATAAACTGCCGCAGGGTAAGAATCGGACTCGTCGCCACTGTTAAGTCTGTGTGTTCTAGTTGTAATTACTAACACAGACTACAAGATTAAAGTTCAACAGGTCTTTACTGGTTGGAGGTCAGGACTATACTAAATACAATATTACTACACAGTGCTTATATACCGGTGGTCACCACCGGTATTACGTATACAGCAGCCAGAGAAAGTAGTACATCTCTTAAGGTGGAACAGGCTTAAGTTCTCTTAAGGTGGAACAGGTTACATACACCACAAATACCATTTAGATTATACCGCCTCTCCATGTTGTTTCTCCCAAAGTGCTTCACTTCACACTTATCTGCATTAAATTGCATCTGCCATGTGTCTGTCCATTTCATCTGTCTATGTCCACCTGAAGTCTGTTACTATCCTGCTCACTATTTACTACGTTGCCAAGTTTTGTATCATCCGCAAACTTTGAAATTGTACACTCTATACGCAAGTCTAGGTCATTTATATATAACAAGGAAAGCAATGGTCCTAACACTGACCCTGGGGGACCCCACTGCATACTTCTCTCAAGTCAGAAAAACATCCGTTCACCATGCTCTCTGCCTCCTATCCCTTAGGCAGTTACGTACCCAATTTACATCGTCCCTTTAATACCATGTGCTTCTATTTTCCAAATAAATCTGTTATGTGGTACTTTATCAAATGCCTTTTGAAAGTCCATATACACATCTACTGCACTACTTCATCAACCCTCTCTATTACTTCATCAAAGAACTCAATCAAGTTAGTCAAGTACGATTTTCCTTTAACAAATCCACGCTCGCTGTCCCTTACTAACCCGTGCTGCTCCAATTGAGAATTAATTTTGTCCTTGACAATTTTCTCCAGTAGTTTTCCCACCACTGACATTAGACTGTCTGGCCTCTCCCCTTTTTTTGAACAGGGGTGTAACATTTGCAATCCTCCAGTCCTCTGGCACCATTCCCATATCCAAAGTGGTTTGAAAGATTGTGGTCAGAGATTCTGCCATCTCCACCCGAGCTTCCCTCAGCAATCTACGATGCATCTCATCTGGACCGGGTGACTTGTTAACTTTGAGTGATGCCAACCTATTTAGCAATTCCTTTCTCTCTATTTTTACCCCCCCCCCCCCTCCACTGTAACATTAACTTCATCCTCTTTTGTGAAGACAGATGCAAAGTATTCATTCAGTACCTCAGTCATGCCCTCTACCTCCACAAGAAGATTTATTTTTGTCCCTAATCGGCCTCACCATTCCTTTAACTATCCTTTTACTTTTTATATGTTTATAAAAGATTGTTGGGTTCCCTTTTATTTTACCCGCTAATCTTTCTTGTACTCTCTCTTTGCCCTTCTTATATCATTTTTCAATTTACCTCTGCACTCTGATTCTGCCTGGTTTTATATTGTATTCTGTACTGACATTTGTCATAAACCTCCTTTTTTTTGTTTTATTTTAACCTCTATCTCCTTTCTCATCCAGGGAGCTCTAGCTTTGGATGCCCCATATTTCCTCCTCCTGGGAATTTGCCTGGTTTGTACCCGAACTATCTCCACCTTGAAGGCCTGCCATTGCTCAGTTATTGTTTTCCTGGCAAATCTTTGTTTCCAGTCCACCTGTTCCAAAGTCCTTCTCAAATCACTGAAATTGTCTCTCTCCCAGTTGGGTATTTTCACTGTTGATTTTTCTTTGTCCCTTTTCATAACTACTTTAAATCTAATTATATTATGATTACTATTACCCAGATGTTTTCCCACTGCAACACTTGCCCTACATCATTCCCCAGAACTAGATCCAGCACTGCTTCCTTCCACTTTGGGCTAGAAACCTACTGATTAAGGAAGTTCTCCTGTATACATTTTGGGAATTCTTCACTCTCCTTGCCCTTTTTACATTCTGAAATTTGCCTACAGGTTTGCTCTTCTATCTCCTGCTCACTATTTGGGTGTCTATAGTGAACACCCAGCAATGTACCAGCTCCTTTTCTGTTCCTTAACTCTAGCTGAATAGATTCAATCTTTGAACCCTCTGGTATATCGTCCCTCTGTAGAGCTGTAATATTATCCTTGATCAATACTGCCATCCCCTCTCCGGTCTTTCTTCCTTCCCTATCCCTCCTGAATACATTGTAGCCAGGAATGGTTAGTTCCCATTCCTGCCCATGTTTAAGCCAAGTCACTGTTATAGCCACTATATCATAACCCCATGTGGCAACTTGTGCCTGTAACTTGGCCAACCTTGGAACACTCCTCGCATTAACACACATTCATTCCAACACAATGCTTTGCTTTCTCCCCTCCATCTAAATCCTGCTCGTTCTCCACTATTCTTTGTTCTGCTGGCTGGCCCTCCTAGTTTCCCCATGCACCTTGTTTCTCCTCTCTGCTGCTACGTCCTGGTATTCCCTCCCACTGCCAAATTAATTTAAACCCTCCCGCACAGCACGGGTTAACCTCCCCACAAGGACACTGCTTCCAGCCCTGTTCAGGTGCAACCTGTCCGGCTTGTATAGGTCCCTCCTGCCCCAGAACTGGCCCCAATGCCCCAGGAATCTGAAGCCCTCCTAGTCTGCCTGGTGGTCACCCACTCGCTCTTCTCCTGAACTTTCTGTAGTTACGGGGTGACCACCTCCTGAAATGTGCTATCCACGAAACTCTCAGCTTCCTGGATGTACTATATGTGTGTCAGCCGCCATCAAGCTCAAACTCTGAGCTTCAGCAGTTAGAGGCACTTCCTCCATATGTGGTTTTCCAGGACATGAGAAGTGCCCTGGAGTTCCCACATGGCACAGTCTGTGTATGAGAACGGCCCTGGAGTTCACACAGAGCATAGTCTGTGTATGAGAACAGCCCTGGAGTTCACACAGGGCACAGTCTGTGTATGAGAACAGCCCTGGAGTTCACACAGGGCACAGTCTGTGTATGCGAACGGCCCTGGAGTTCACACAGGACACAGTCTGTGTATGCGACAGCTCCATGTTAGATAACAGTTACTTTAAACTTTTTTTTGTTTTAATGCTATTTAACTGTTTAACTAACACTAAATCACAAACGCTAACCACCAAAAACACCAACAATAAACTAAATACTTCTCTGTAATGTCCCCAAGCCACCTCACGCTCTGAGCATGATGTCACTTTTTGAGTTTCCCCTCTGTTTGTCTGGTATCCATCGCTCATCCTCACGCCGTTTCAATCTGCCGCTCTGCTTCTCCTGATGGTGCAAGTACCAAGTCTCCTCTCGGTACTTTAATTACTTTATGAAACAAATTTTTCGATCATTTCTCTGGGAGTTATGTCCAATAAACCTTCAGTCGGTGGGGAAATGCAACGGCTGCTTTTAGTTCAGACTGTGGAACATTCTCTCTAGATAGATCAGTCTATAGGGGAGGAGGGGGATGGGGAGGGGGAGGGGGAGAGGGGAGAGGGAGAGGGGGAGGGAGGGGGGGATGGGGATGGGGGAGGGAGAGGGGGATGGAGAGGGGGAGGGGGAGGGGGGAGGGAGGAGGGTGGGTGACATTGCTACAAGGAGCTGACTCACATCATGGCGGTCTCTGGTGTTCAAACAATACCACGTACCACCAGCGGCATTCTATCCCTTAATCTGCTGATAGAGGCGACGAGGTGTTTAAACCCCGCCTTGTGCGCCAGCACTGACTCCACTGGGGGTTGACAGGCGGGCACAGGGTGGGCACCACTTCGAGCGCATCTCTGCCCCATGCCGGCTGGATACTCTGGCACCCATCCACCCCTGGGGAAGTAGATACACCACCCACCCTGTCGCCAATGGACCCATCAGCCCCCCTCTCCATCGTGCCCCTGCCCCACCTCTGCCATAGCCTCGCCCCCGGCTAACATTTGCCTTGGCAGGGGTTGGCAGAAGGCGAGGAGGGAACTCAGCAACAGGGTTTGGGTTGGTGGGGGGGGGGGGGGTGGTTCTGCTCTTGATCACCATCCAGACCACACATCCCAGTGTCAGGTAAGGTTAGGGTTAGGCTCTCCCTCTGGCTTCCATGGTCAAATATCCAAGTGACATACATAGAAATACACGGACATTACAACACGGACACCGGCCACTCGGCCCAACCAGTCAGTGTCAGTGTGTATCTATCTCGCTTTTAATTGGGCATTCACAGTGTGCCAGGACCACCTGCCCGTAATCTCCGGCCCCCCTGCCCGTAATCTCCGGCCCCCCTGCCCGTAATCTCCGGCCCCACTGCCCGTAATCTCCGGCCCCCCTGCCCGTAATCTCCGGCCCCACTGCCCGTAATCTCCGGCCCCCCTGCCCGTAATCTCCGGCCCCACTGCCCGTAATCTCCGGCCACCCCCCTGCCCGTAATCTCCGGCCCCCCCCGCCCGTAATCTCCGGCCCCCCCCTGCCCGTAATCTCCGGCCCCCCCCTGCCCGTAATCACCACCCCCCCGCCCGTAATCTCCAGCCACCCCCCTGCCCGTAATCTCCGGCACCCCCCTGCCCGTAATCTCCGGCCACCCCCCCGCCCGTAATCTCCGGCCCCCCCCCGCCCGTAATCTCCGGCCACCCCCCTGCCCGTAATCTCCGGCACCCCCCTGCCCGTAATCTCCGGCCCCCCTGCCCGTAATCTCCGGCCCCACTGCCCGTAATCTCCGGCCACCCCCCTGCCCGTAATCTCCGGCACCCCCCTGCCCGTAATCTCCGGCTCCCCCGCCCGTAATCTCCGGCCCCGCCTGCCCGTAATCTCCGGCCCCGCCTGCCCGTAATCTCCGGCACCCCCCGCCCGTAATCTCCGGCCCCCCCCTGCCCGTAATCTCCGGCCCCCCCCGCCCGTAATCTCCACCCCCCCCGCCCGTAATCACCACCCCCCCCGCCCGTAATCTCCGGCACCCCCCGCCCGTAATCTCCGGCCCCCCCCTGCCCGTAATCTCCGGCCCCCCCCGCCCGTAATCTCCAACCCCCCCGCCCGTAATCACCACCCCCCCCGCCCGTAATCTCCGGCACCCCCCGCCCGTAATCTCCGGCACCCTCCGCCCGTAATCTCCGGCCCCCCCCTGCCCGTAATCTCCGGCCCCCCCCCGCCCGTAATCTCCACCCCCCCCCGCCCGTAATCACCACCCCCCCCGCCCGTAATCTCCGGCCCCCCCGCCCGTAATCTCCGGCCCCCCCTGTAAAGTCTGTGGGTTATATGGTGAATTAATACACAGACTACAAGAGTAACTTTAACAGGACTTTACTATTCGAAGGTCAGGGCGAATCTGCCCAATCAATCCTTACACAGCACTTATATACCGGTGTGGTCACCACCGGTATTACAGTATACAGTAGCCAAGACAAAGTAGTGCAACCCTTAAAATAGTTCTCTTAAAGGTGGAACGTTACATACACTACAATCCTCCCTTTTTAGGTTAACAATATATACATATTCCCATTAATATAACATCTTAACATATATACAACTTTATGTGAAACAGTTCACAGATTCAGTCTCTCTGGAGGCTTCCGGACTCTGTCCGGATAACGCCTCGGTGGTGTAGTCATTTTCGGTGGTGTAGTAGGTTCTTCTGTCAAGGTCGATTCGGCTTGAAGGACCGTTTCAGGTTCATCGGATTCCAGTATTACCGGAGCGGAGGTAGATGCTCTGGGTATCTCTGCTTCAACATTAGACATAGAGTTGTGGAGTAGGTTGGGCCTTTGTGGATGATTCTATGATCTGGTCAACATGGCGCCTTATTATGCTTTCACCAATGTCCACGGTATACATCAACGGTCCTAGCCTTTTTCCAATAGTTCCAGGCTGCCATTTCTCGGTACGGTAGTCCCGGGCCAAAACTTGTTGACCTATCTGAAAGGATCTAGTTGGCCTTTCATTCATGCCTTGAAATTGCCGGTTCTCTACGTCCCTTCTGACATTTGGCTTAATCAAATCCAGCCGGCATCTTATTCTTCTATTGAAAAACATCATGGCGGGAGTTTGGTTTGTGACCGCATGTGTTGCATTCCTGTACGCCAACAAGAAGTTATCTACCTTATGTTGTAGATTTATGTCTTCATTACCCATGGCCTTTATGGCCTTCTTGAAGGTCTGGACAAACCTTTCAGCTAATCCATTGGTGGCGGGATGGTATGGGGCGGACGTATAGTGCTTAACCCCATTGCTTTTTAAGAACTTCCTGAATTCTTCGGACACAAATTGCGGTCCATTATCAGAACAGATCTGTTCCGGCAGCCCATTTCTGGCAAATATGGTCCTTAATACTGTGATGGTTTTTTCCGTGGTGGTGGAGGACATTTTTATTACCTCCGGCCACTTGGAGTGTGCATCCACCGCGATTAAAAACATTGAGTCCATAAATGGACCAGCAAAGTCGATATGTACCCTTTGCCATGGAGATGAGGGCCACTCCCATGGATGCAGAGGAGCTTGTGGTGGCGCGTTTTGGACCTTCTGGCATCCTAGACAGCTCTTGGTTATTTCTTCGATGTCTCCATCAATACCTGGCCACCACACAAACGCTCTGGCTAGGTTCTTCATTTTCACTCCACCCAGATGCCCCTCGTGAAGCTCCTTTAGTACTTTCTGCTGGAGTTTGGGTGGAATCACCACTCTAGATCCACACATCAAGGTTCCTCGGCACACTGACAGCTGTTCTCTTCTGTGCGAAAATGCTGGCAGCATTGGTTCGCCATGTACTGGCCATCCCTCCACCGTTAAATCGTAGACTCGAGAGAGAGTCGGGTCATTTCTTGTTTCCTTTTCGATCATGGAATTTGTTACTGGTAGACATTCCATTATGGTTGAGTGGAACATCTCCACTGGGTCCACTGTAGTCGCCTCTTCTTCCACTGGCAACGGTAGGCGCGATAACCCATCAGCATTTCCATGCTGTTTGGACCTTTTGTATTCGATGTCATATTGGTGTGCCCCTAGTAGAACGGACCACCTCTGTAGCCTTTGTGCTGTCATAGTGGAAACGGCCTTGTTAGGGTTGAATATGGACACCAACGGCTGGTGGTCTGTCAGCAATGTAAACTTCTTGCCCTGCAGGTAATGATTGAATTTCTTTACTTCCCACACAAGGCTGAGAGCCTCCCTATCTATCTGAGCATAATTTCGCTCAGCGGAGGTCAATGATCGGGACACAAATGCGACTGGCCTTTCCGAGCCATTTGGTAACTTGTGTG
Source organism: Somniosus microcephalus (assembly GCF_052327205.1). Taxonomy (NCBI): domain Eukaryota; kingdom Metazoa; phylum Chordata; class Chondrichthyes; order Squaliformes; family Somniosidae; genus Somniosus; species Somniosus microcephalus. The sequence continues at coordinate 81,132,362 of NC_141005.1, read as the reverse complement.
AGAGTACAGCTCCAATACCATAAGGGGAAGCATCACAAGCTAGACGAAGGGGTAGCGTTGGGTTGAAGTGAGCCAACACTTCCTCAGAGGTAATCAACGCCTTGCTTCTGCGAAAGGCCTTCTTACAGTCCTCGCTCCACTTCCATGGTACTTCTTTCCGCAACAGAGCATTCAGCGGATGCAGCACCGTGGATAGATTTGGCAGAAACTTATGGTAATAATTAATCAACCCCAGAAACGATCTCAACTGTGATACATTTTCCGGAGCGGGGGCCTTCACGACCGCTTCGATCTTGTCAGGTGACTTGTGCAGCACCTCTTGGTCAATGACATGACCGCAGTACGAGATCCGTTTCTGGAAGAACTCACATTTCTGGCGATTAACTCGAAGGCCATATTCCTTCAACCTGGTGAGCACCAGTTTCAAATTTGTGAGGTGTTCCTCCTCGTCTTCTCCCGTAATCAGGATATCGTCCAAGTAACACTGAGTGCTTGGAATACCCTGTAAGACCTGCTCCATGGCCCTCTGCCAAATTGCTGGAGCCGAAGCTACTCCAAAAACCAGTCTATTATATCGATACAAGCCTCTGTGCATGTTGATTGTGAGATACTGGCGTGACTCTTCCTCGACCTCCATCTGTAAATATGCTTGTGCCAGGTCTATCTTGGTGAAGTGTTTCCCGCCAGACAATGAAGCAAAGATATCCTCAATCCGCGGAAGCGGGTATTGTACCGTGTGAAGCACCGGATTAACTGTGATCTTGAAGTCTCCGCAGATGCAGACCTTCCCCGGTCCCCCTGGCTTGTTACTTGATGAAGACTTCATGACGGGAACAATGGGCGTGGCCCACTCACTCCAGTCCACCTTCGACAGTACCCCTGCACGTTCAAACTCCTCCAGTTCTGCCTCCACAGCAGGTCGTATCGCGTAAGGTACCGAACTGGCTTTGAAATATTTTGGGCTTGCATGTTCTGCAATCTTGATTTTTGCCTTAATTCCTCTCAGTGTTCCCAGTCCCTGCTGGAATACCTCTTTAGCCTCGTCCAATATTCTGGACAACCGTTCAGGTTTGACATCTTTCCGAAATCTACCGTCATTGTGTTTAGTGAGTGCCAGTCTATCTTTATTTTCCTGATCCACTCCCGTCCCAGAAGTGGTGGACCTCCCTCGGGTAGTACATATAAGTCCATTCCTTGGTGATCTTTGCCCTTGTGTCTCACCTTGACTTTTATCTTTCCGATGGGGTATACTTTATGCCCCGTGTATGTCTGCAATACTATCTCCGTACCCCGTAGGGGAATATGTTTGAATAACTTTTTGTAATCTTGTTTATTCATGACCGTCAACGCCGATCCGGTGTCCACTTCCATCTTCACTTGGACTTTTGCAATCTGCAGTGTGACCCAGATAGTTTGTCGGTCAGCTTCTTTACTCACATTGTGAATCCTCAGACTACCCAGTTCCTTGCTGTTGGGGTCTGAATCCGAATTCAGTTCACCTGGACTCTTCACAGTCACCTTATGTACCTTTCTGTACTTCTTCTGCGGTGACTTATTGTTGCTGGTCTTCTTTCCTGACCGGCATACTTTAGCTATGTGACCAAGTTTGCCACATTTTCTACATTCCTGGTTTTTAAACCAGCATTGGTTCTGGTCGTGTGTTGTCTTCCCACAACGGTAACATTTCGTTGTACCCGAAGTCATTTGATCCACACTGAGTACCGCTGTCTTCAGCTGCATTTCCGCCGTGCCTCTCGCTGCAGCTTCGTGCGATGCTGCAATAAGGACAGCCTTATCAAGTGTAAGATCGTTCTCTTCAAGCAGTCGCTTTTGTGTTCCTTCCTTCGACATCCCGCACACGAACTTGTCTCTCAGTGCCTCTGTCAGATTTACCCCAAACTGACAGTATTTTGCTAGCCTACGCAGTTCAACCAGGTACTCCGCGTTGCTTTCCTCCTTTAGTTGCGTTCTCCCGTAAAATTTAGCTCGTTCCGCTAACATCAGCGGTGTGGGGTTCACATGATCCTTCAGGACAGCAACAATATTAGCGAAAGACTGATCCGCCGGTTTAGCTGGTGATAGAAGATGCTTCAATAACCCGTATGTCTTCGCACCCATTGAGTTTAGTAAGGTTAGAGCTTTATCATAATTTGCTATCTTATTGACCTTACAATATATCTCGATGCGTTCTACATACGTGGTCCAATCTTCCACATCAGAATCGAATTCGTTGATGTTGCCACACTTAGGCATCTTCACAATCTTCCTGAGAAACAACAACGAAATTTTTCTTTAACTTTTTTTTTCCAAAAATGGCGGTTTCCCGCGCTTGTCTTCTTCCCCGCCCACTTTCAAAATGGCGGTTTCCCGCTCCTGTCTTCTTCTCCGCCTACTGGCGGGAGGGGTAAGCTTTTCCCTCGGGCGACGACCGCTGGCTTTCGGGGTTCGCAGCCTGCGCGCCGGCTTCAGTGCGTTCTTTGTTCCCTTTTCTCGGCAGGGCAACCGGCGCTGGGGACAACCCGTTGATGGCGAACAGTTCCAGCCGCTGGCTGAATCTCCTCGGTCTCCCTCGCTCGGCTCTGTCTCTCCCGCTCGCTCGGGCTCTGTCTCTCCCTCAGCGGCTTCCAATCGCACCTCCCAGCCCTCTCGCAGTCCGGTCCTTTCCTCCCCCGGCTGCGGCTGAGTTCTCCGCGGTTTCTTATTTTTATTTCTTCCCGCGCCTTATGATCCCGGTCGCAGCGCCTCGCGGCCTCGGTAGCTGCCCGGCCTTTCGCCGGTCGCGGTCGAGCTGTCTCACGACGCTGTTGCGTCTCCCAGCCCGCTTGTAGCCCGGTCTCTCACACCGGCTGCGTTCCCGCTGGTAGCCCGGTCTCTCACACCGGCTGCGTTCCCGCTTGCACCGCGGCTTCCGTGCCCCACGCTGCCCCAGTCTCAGCGCCTCTGGGCCCGACTTCTGTCCGGCTCCTTTCCCCCCGACCGTGGTCGAGTTCACCGCCCTTCCTCCGTTCTTTTTATTTTTTTATTTTTCCCCCTACTCACAGTCAACGTGGCCGACTTGCTTCTCGTGGCTGATCGGCTCACTCACCACCGTGGCAGAAGGGACGATCACTGCCTGTTGCTGATGGAAGGCTTCGTGTCTGAATTCTTCCTTCTTCCTTGCTCTGCAGACTCGAGTCTTCTCTCAGCAGAATGACGAGGGCGGGTGCCTCCTCTCAACGCTCGTTAACTGCTTCGGATGTATCGCTGCCGCAGGGTAAGATCGAACTCGTCGCCACTGTAAAGTCTGTGGGTTATATGGTGAATTAATACACAGACTACAAGAGTAACTTTAACAGGACTTTACTATTCGAAGGTCAGGGCGAATCTGCCCAATCAATCCTTACACAACACTTATATACCGGTGTGGTCACCACCGGTATTACAGTATACAGTAGCCAAGACAAAGTAGTGCAACCCTTAAAATAGTTCTCTTAAAGGTGGAATGTTACATACACTACACCCCCCGCCCGTAATCTCCGGCCCCCCCCCCGCCCGTAATCTCCGCCCCCCGCCTGTAATCTCCGCCCCCCCCCCGCCCGTAATCTCCGGCCCCCCCCCCCGCCCGTAATCTCCGGCCCCCGCCCTGCCCGTAATCTCCGCCCCCCCCCACCGCCTGTAATCTCCGGCCCCCCCCCGCCCGTAATCTCCGGCCTCCCCCCCCTGCCCGTAATCTCCGCCCCCCGCCTGTAATCTCCGCCCCCCCCCGCCCGTAATCTCCGGCCCCCCCCCGCCCGTAATCTCCGCCCCCCCGCCCGTAATCTCCGCCCCCCCCGCCCGTAGTCTCCGCCCCCCCCCTCGCCCGTAATCTCCGGCCCCCCCCCCGCCCGTAATCTCCGCCCGTAGTCTCCGCCCCCCCCCCCCGCCCGTAATCTCCGGCCCTACTATGTTTCAATGGAAAATTACTGAAGCTGAAACCCCAGAAGGGAAGCCATTATTAGAAAGGGGAATACAAACTCTTGGTATAAAAAATTAAAACTCTTCCAATTTTTCCTGAAGCAACTTTAAAAGCAAACACTGATTATTATACACCACATGACGTCCCGTAAATACAGTACCAGTGCCAAACACACACTGGTTAGTTGGGGAAGACTGAAAATGTGTGTTTGGTTCTTGTGCTGTGTTCTAACTGGTTAGATCAGGTGCATTTCTTTTAGTTATGTTAGTACTCACAGAAGTCGTAGACAGTAGCAAATCTGGAAGGATTGCACCATTACTGAAGTTTCAAGGGAGGTTCAGATTTAAAGATGCATCTTTAAAAGAGCTGGCATTTTTATAGCGCCATTCACAACTTCAAAACATCCCAAAGCTCTACATCCAATTCAGCATTTTTTAAAGTGTAGTCACTGCAGCAATGTAGGGGAATACTGCAGCCAATTTGTGTACAACAAGCTCCCACAAACAGCAATGAGACACGTGACCAGATAATCTGTTTTACGGTTGTTGGTTGAGGGATAAATATTGGCTAAGACAGGAGAACTCCCTCTGCTCTTCTTAGAAATTGTGCCATGGGATCTTTTAGATCCACCCAAGAGGGCAGACGGGGCCTCGGTTTAACGTCTCATCGGAAAGATGGCCCCTCCGACAGTGCAGCACTCCCTCATCACTGTCCCTCCGACAGTGCAGCACTCCCTCAGTACTGCCCCTCCGACAGTGCAGCACTCCCTCAGTACTGCCCCTCCGACAGTGCAGCGCTCCCTCATCACTGTCCCTCCGACAGTGCAGCACTCCCTCAGTACTGCCCCTCCGACAGTGCAGCACTCCCTCAGTACTGCCCCTCCGACAGTGCGGCACTCCCTCAGTACTGCCCCTCCGACAGTGCAGTGCTCCCTCAGCACTGCCCGACAGTGCAGCGCTCCCTCAGTACTGCCCCTCCGACAGTGCAGCACTCCCTCAGTACTGCCCCTCCGACAGTGCAGCACTCCCTCAGTACTGCCCCTCCGACAGTGCAGCACTCCCTCAGTACTGCCCCTCCGACAGTGCAGCGCTCCCTCAGTACTGTCCCTCCGACAGTGCAGCGCTCCCTCATCACTGTCCCTCCGACAGTGCAGCACTCCCTCAGTACTGCCCCTCCAACAGTGCAGCACTCCCTCAGTACTGCCCCTCCGACAGTGCAGCACTCCCTCAGTACTGCCCCTCCGACAGTGCAGCACTCCCTCAGTACTGCCCCTCCGACAGTGCAGCACTCCCTCAGTACTGCCCCTCCGACAGTGCAGCACTCCCTCAGTACTGCCCCTCCGACAGTGCAGCACTCCCTCAGTACTGCCCCTCCGACAGTGCAGTGCTCCCTCAGCACTGTCCGACAGTGCAGCGCTCCCTCAGTACTTGCCCCTCTGACAGTGCCGCACTCCCTCAGTACTGCCCCTCCGACAGTGCAGTGCTCCCTCTCAGCACTGCCCGACAGTGCAGCAGCGCTCCCTCAGTACTGCCTCCTCCAACAGTGCAGCACTCCCTCAGTACTGCCCCTCCCGACAGTGCAAGCGCTCCCTCAGTACTGCCCCTCCGGCAGGTGCAGCACTCCCTCAAGTACTGACCCTCCGACAGTGCAGCGCTCCCTCAGTACTGCCCGACAGGGGCAGCACTCCCTCAGTACTGCCCCTCCGACAGTGCAGCACTCCCTTAGTACTGCCCCTCCGACAGTTGCAGCGCTCCCTCAGCACTGCATTGGAACGTTGGCCTGGATTCTGTGCTCAAGTCTCTGGAGTGGGGCTTGAACCCACCCTGCCTCAGAGGAGAGTGCCACCCACTGAGCCACAGTGGACACTATATATAGACAAAGGGTTAACTTTATGTACAACCTAACTATCTTCCATACCTCTAAAATATCACCTCTCAGACACCTCCTTTCTGGATTACAAATCCTGTTTCTTTTCCCATTATGGAACAGTCCCTTTGAGACTCACCATGAGATACTCCTGACCCATCAGCTGTTATATCAATATTGCTCATTACCATCTAAATATTGCTCTCTGAAGGCAGTAATGAGCAATGAAAGGAAGAAAGACTTGCATATCATATAGCGCCTTTCACGACCACTGGACGTCTCAAAGCGCTTTACAGCCAATGAAGTAATATTTTGAAGTGGAGTCACTGGTGTAATGTGGGAAACGCGGCAGTCAATTTGCGCATAGCAAGCTCCCACAAACAGCAATGTGATAATGACCAGATAATCTGTTTTTGTTATGTTGGTTGAGGGATAAATATTGGCCAGGACATCGGGGGGTAACTCCCCTGCTCTTCTCTGTAATAACGCCATGAGATCTTTTACGTCCACCTTGAGAGAGCAGACGGGGCCCTCGGTTTAACATCTCATCCGAAAGACGGCACCTCCGACAGTGCAGCACTCCCTCAGCAGTGCACTGGAGTGTCTGCCTAGCTATATATGCTCAAGCCCCTAGAGTGGGACTTGAACCCACAACCTTCTGACTCAGAGGCGAGAGAGTGCTGTCCACTGAGCCACAGCTGACACAAAGATCTATTATTGAAACAGAAACTTTCCACTTTAAAAAAAACTTCCTGTATATAAACAAGAAATTGAAAATATTTGTGGACAAAAACTTAAAGAGAAAGTATTGCAGGAGATAAGATAACAAAAAGCAGCCCACATGTTTACTGTCTACAGCCACTGACAACCCCCGCCCCCCCTCCCCCTCCAGCCCGGTTCTCCCCTTCCCGAACCCCTGGTCCCTTCCTGGTCCTGCCCCTCCCAACCCCCGCCCTCCCCACCCCCTGGGTATCAATATATTGACTGCCCACCATCCCATGGTGCGGTAGGATCTGGTAAGGTTAATGTTAACAGGACTGACAGGAGTCAGTCCCCCTAGAGTGTGAACTAATGCCCTGGGGCAGAGCGGAGGGTTGAGAGACAGCAGCAAAAGCAACACTCACTGGGCCCTCCACCACTTCATTCACAGACATCTCTTTGGGGGGATCTTGCTCACCCTTTGTAAACTAGTTGGACAAGTTTGTTTAACATTCGGAAATATCAAGTGTCAGCAAGTTCCAGAAAGCTCGGCAATAATCCCCAGGGAATTCCTTCATTAACTCCCAGAGATTTATTTAAATCTCCTTCCCTCAGATACGGTCTGGAGGGAGGGGGGCGTTCGGTTTGTGCTGGGAGTAGAGATGTGTTGTTGATCTGTGAGGGGGGATCTGGCTGGGAGGGGGGGGGGGATTGCCTTTCTCAGTCCCGGGGAGGGGGTGCTTGCCTGTCCCGGGGGGGGTGTGGATTGCCCTGTCCGGGGTGGGGGGGGGAATTGCCAGTCCGGTGGGGGGGGGGGGAATTGCCAGTCCGGGGGGGGGGGGGAATTGCCTGTCTCAGTCCCCGGGGGGGGGGGGGATTGCCAGTCTCAGTCCCGGGGTGGGGGGGGATTGCCTGTCTCAGTCCGGGGGGGGGGGGGATTCCCTTTCCCCGGGGGATTGCCTGCCCGGGGGGGGGGGGGGGGGGGGGGGATTGCCTGTCCCGGGGGATTGGCTGTCCGGGGGGGGGGGGGGGGGATGATTGCCTGTCCCGGGGGCGGGGGGATTGGCCGTCTGGGGTGGGGGGGGATTGTCTGTCCCGGGGGGGGGCGAGTCCCAGTCCGGGGGGGGGGGGTGGATTGCCTGTCTCAGTCCCCCGGGGGGGGGGGGGGGGATTGCCAGTCTCAGTCCCGGGTGGGGGGGGATTGCCTGTCTCAGTCCGGGGGGGGGGGGGGGATTCCCTTTCCCGGGGGATTGCCTGCCCGGGGGGGGGGGGGGGATTGCCTGTCCCGGGGGATTGGCTGTCCGGGGGGGGGGAGGGGGATGATTGCCTGTCCCGGGGGGGGGGGGGGGATTGGCCGTTCTGGGGGGGGGGGGATTGCCTGTCCCGGGGGGGGCGAAGTCCCAGTCCGGGGGGGGGGGGGGGATTGCCCGTCCCGGGGGGAGTTCCCAGTCCGGGTGTGGGGGGGAGATTCCCAGTCCCCGGGGGTGGGGCGGGGGGGGGGGGGTGGGAGAGATTCCCAGTCCGGGGTGGGGGGGGGGGGATTCCCAGTCCCCGGGGGTGGGGCGGGGGGAGAGATTCCCAGTCCGGGGTGGGGGGGGATTCCCAGTCCCCGGGGTGGGCGGGGGGAGAGATTCCCAGTCCGGGGTGGGGGGGGATTCCCAGTCCCCGGGGTGGGGGGGGGGGGATTAGCTGTGGAGCGCTCTGACTGGGACTGGGAGGTGAGCCGGCTCACGGTGGACCGGGGGTTATTTGGGGAGGGATGGAGATTGCCACTGAGTTAGAGCCAGCGAGCCAGCTGAGCGTTAGTGTCTCGCCTGCTTTCATGTATTTTATAGCGAATACCTGGGAGCGTGTCGGCACTTGCACCTCCCGAGCTCAGGCTCAAACCTCTCTCCCCACCAGCTGACGGGGAACGGGAGGGAGCTCTGGGGATGGCAGGGGCACCGGGCACGGCCACAGCCCGCGGCAAAGTGTCAGTGAGACCGGCAGGAAAGTGTCGGAGAGAGAGGCTGAGACACCCTGTCACCTGGGGCTCTTCACCCGGCACCCACTCACAATACACACACACACAATAACTGCAGCTACACACACAGCACACAGTGTGTGCAGAGAATAGGTTTGTATACAATATAGTTTACTCGATCCTAAAACTGTTTGATATTTAATAAATACTTAATTAAACAGATTTTGAGAGATCAGCCACTGCACCTTTCTCCCGATTTCAAATTCCCGCTGCAACTGGCAGTTTAATACCGTGCAGTTTAATAAACCTTTGGGTCACTTCCCACCGTCCCGTCTCGTGTCGGAGCCGCACGGTGCAGCTGATGACTTGCTCTATAACAGGAAAGCTCGCCTCCCCGCGCCTGTGCCTGTCTGTGTGTCTGTGTGTCTGTGTCTGTGTCTGTGCCTGCTCACGGACAGGGACCAGCTCTCTTACCCGGCGGTGCGGCTGCAGTCCCCGGGAAGCAGGCAGTGCGCTGCTACACAGCAGCAAACTCACAGCGACGGCGATGGCCAACATCCTGAGAGAATGCCAGCCGCCCGCGCTCCCTCCACCTTTATAGCCCGCTCCGCCGCTTTGTTCTCGCAATCGTCCCCGATCCTGCGCTCCAAACACGGCCACAACCATCACGTGGGCGGCGTGTGTAGCTTTTCTCTATTAACCCCTGTTAGTGGGATTTCAATATTAACCCCTGTTAGTGGGATTTCAATATTAACCCCTGTTAGTGGGATTTCAATATTAACCCCTGTTAGTGGGATGTCAATATTAACCCGTTAGTGGGATGTCAATATTAACCCCTGTTAGTGGGATTTCAATATTAACCCCTGTTAGTGGGATTTCAATATTAACCCCTGTTAGTGGGATTTCAATATTAACCCCTGTTAGTGGGATGTCAATATTAACCCGTTAGTGGGATGTCAATATTAACCCCTGTTAGTGGGATGTCAATATTAACCCCTGTTAGTGGGATGTCAATATTAACCCCTGTTAGTGGGATGTCAATATTAACCCCTGTTAGTGGGATGTCAATATTAACCCCTGTTAGTGGGATTTCAATATTAACCCCTGTTAGTGGGATTTCAATATTAACCCGTTAGTGGGATGTCAATATTAACCCGTTAGTGGGATGTCAATATTAACCCCTGTTAGTGGGATGTCAATATTAACCCCTGTTAGTGGGATGTCAATATTAACCCCTGTTAGTGGGATTTCAATATTAACCCCTGTTAGTGGGATTTCAATATTAACCCCTGTTAGTGGGATTTCAATATTAACCCCTGTTAGTGGGATGTCAATATTAACCCGTTAGTGGGATGTCAATATTAACCCCTGTTAGTGGGATGTCAATATTAACCCCTGTTAGTGGGATGTCAATATTAACCCCTGTTAGTGGGATTTCAATATTAACCCCTGTTAGTGGGATTTCAATATTAACCTCTGTTAGTGGGATTTCAATATTAACCCCTGTTAGTGGGATTTCAATATTAACCCCTGTTAGTGGGATTTCAATATTAACCCCTGTTAGTGGGATTTCAATATTAGCCCCTGTTGGTGAGATTTCAATATTAACCCCTGTTGATAGGATTTCAATATTAGCCCCTGTTGGTGGGATTTCAATATTAACCCCTGTTGATAGGATTTCAAAATTAACCCGTGTTAGTGAGATGTCAATATTAACCCCTGTTAGTGGGATGTCAATATTAACCCCTGTTGATAGGATTTCAAAATTAATCCCTGTTGGTGGGATTTCAATATTAACCCCTGTTAGTGGGATTTCACTATTAACCCCTGTTGGTGGGATTTCAATATTAACCCCTGTTAGTGGGATGTCAATATTAACCCCTGTTAGTGGGATGTCAATATTAACCCTTGTTAGTGGGATGTCAATATTAACCCTTGTTAGTGGGATTTCACTATGAACCCCTGTTGGTGGGATTTCAATATTAACCCCTGTTAGTGGGATTTCACTATTAACCCCTGTTAGTGGGATGTCAATATTAACCCCTGTTAGTGGGATGTCAATATTAACCCTTGTTAGTGGGATTTCACTATGAACCCCTGTTGGTGAGATTTCAATATTAGCCCCTGTTAGTGGGATTTCAATATTAACCCCTGTTAGTGGGATTTCAATATTAGCCCCTGTTAGTGGGATTTCAATATTAACCCCTGTTAGTGGGATTTCAATATTTACCCCTGTTAGTGGGATTTCAATATTAACCCCTGTTAGTGGGATTTCAATATTAACCCCAGTTGGTGGGATTTCAATATTAATCCCTGTTGGCTGGGATTTCAATATTAACCCCTGTTGGTGGGATTTCAATATTAACCCCTTTGGCGGGATTTCAATATTAACCCCTGGTAGTGGGATTTCAATATTTACCCCTGTTAGTGGGATTTCAATATTAATTCCTGTTGGTGGGATTTCAATATTAATTCCTGTTGGTGGGATTTCAATATTAACCCCAGTTGGTGGGACTTCAATATTAACCCATGTTGGTGGGATTTCTATATTAATCGCTGTTAGTGGGATTTCAATATTAACCTCTGTTAGTGGGATTTCAATATTCACCCCTGTTAGTGGGATTTCAATATTAACCCCTGTTGGTGGGATTTCAATATTAACCCCTGTTGGGGGGATTTCAATATTAACCCCTGTTGGGGGCTTTCAATATTAACCCCTGTTAGTGGGATTTCAACATTAACCCCTGTTAGTGAGATTTCTATATTAACCCCTGTTGGTGGGATTTCAATATTAACCCTTGTTAGTGGTATTCTATATTAGCCCCTGTTGGTGAGATTTCAATATTAACCCCTGTTAGTGAGATTTCAATATTAACCCCTGTTAGTGGTATTTCTATATTAACCCCTGTTGGGGAGATTTTACTGTTAACCCCTGTTGGGGGGATTTCAATATTAGCCCTTGTTAGTGGGATATCAACATTAACCCCTGTAGTGGGATTTCAATATTAACCCCTGTTGGCAGGATTTCAATATTAACCCCTGTTGGTAGGATTTCAATATTAACCCCTGTTGGTGGGATTTCAATATTAACCCCTGTTGGTGGGATTTCAATATTAACCCTTGTTAGTGGGATTTCAATATTAACCCGTTAGTGGGATTTCAATATTAACCCCCGTTAGTGGGATTTAAATATTAACCCCTGTTAGTGGGATTTCAATATTAACCCCTGTTGGCTGGGATTTCAATATTAACCCCTGTTGGTGGGATTTCAATATTAACTCAGTTGGTGGGATTTCAACATTAACCCCTGTTGGTAGGATTTCAAAATTAACCCCTGTTGGTGGGATTTCAATATTAGCCCCTGTTAGTGGGATTTCAATATTAACCCCTGTTAGTGGGATTTCAATATTAACCCCTGTTGGCTGGGATTTCAATATTAACCCCTGTTGGTGGGATTTCAATATTAACCCCTGTTGGTGGGATTTCAATATTAACCCCTGTTGGTGGGATTTCAATATTAACTCCTGTTGGTGGGATTTAAATATTAACCCCTGTTGGCTGGGATTTCAATATTAACACCTGTTGGTGGGATTTCAATATTAACCCCTTTGGCGGGATTTCAATATTAACCCCTGTTAGTGGGATTTCACTATTAACCCCTGTTAGTGGGATTTCAATATTAACCCCTGTTAGTGGGATTTCACTATTAACCCCTGTTAGTGGGATTTCTATATTAGCCCCTGTTGGTGAGATTTCAATATTAACCCCTGTTAGCGGGATTTCAATATTAACCCCTGTTGGTGGGATTTCTCTATTAACCCCTGTTGAGGGGATTTCTCTATTAACCCCTGTTGGCTGGGATTTCAATATTAACCCCTGTTGGTGGGATTTCAATATTAACTCAGTTGGTGGGATTCCTCTGTTAACCCCTGTTGGGGGTTATAGAGTCATAGGGCTAGATTTTCAGTTGCTTGCGCCAGCAGTTAGCGCCTTAAGAGAAGTGATTTTCGGGCGCTATGCGTGTAGCGCCTGGGCGCAGCGCAGTTTGCGCCCCGCCCCAAATTAAGTTGCCCGTTAGCGCCGGCGCAAAGTTTAGCGGCCGCCCGGATGCGCGCGCAGAAAATGACGTCACATCCTCGTGCAACGCCCTTTGGCCGCCCCGAATCCAAACTTCAGTCGGACCGCCCCATTGTGCGCCTGGCGTCCAGAGCGTTTGTAAAATGGAACGCAACACACCCTGGGGAGCGCAAATTAAAGGGCACTCGTACAAAAGGCACTCTGCATGTGTTGTGTGGAAGTAAGCTGTGTGTTGTTCTGAACGGTCTATTTATGTTTCCGGGCACCAATCATTATTCTTCTTCTTCTTCTTCTTCTTCTTCTTCTTCTTCTTCTTCTTCTTCTTCTTCTTCCTCCTCCTCCTCCTCCTCCTCCTCCTCCTCCTCCTCCTCCTCCTCATCCTCATCCTCATCCTCCTCCTCCTCATCCTCCTCCCGTTTCTCCCCAGACTTTGCATTTGAAAAAAATACATGCACCCTTCCCCTTTAAGAGCTCACTGGCACCAGAGTGTCTGCCGTGCGCTGCGCCCGAGCTCGGGTGTTGCGCTCTCCACCGCCGGCTTAGCGCCTAAAGATACTAGTGGAACGCCTCTTTTAGCGCTCCACCAACCTCTTAGGGCGAAGCCACTGAATTTCCGGCAACGGGGCGCTACTTTGGGGCGGGCGATAACTTCGGGCGGGCGCTAAGCTTAGCGCCCCAAAACTGTCTATACTGAAAATCTAGCCCATAGAGTCATAGAGTTATACAGCACGGATAGAGGCCCTTCGGCCCATCATGTCCGTGCCGCTCATCAAGCCCTGTCTAATCTAATCCCATATTCCAGCATTTGGTCCGTAGCCTTGTATGTTATGGCATTTCAAGTGCTCATCCAAATGCTTCTTAAATGTTGTGAGGGTTCCTGCCTCCACAACCCTTTCAGGCAGTGAGTTCCAGACTCCAACCACCCTCTGGGTGAAAAAGTTCTTTCTCAAATCCCCTCTAAACCTCCCACCCTTTACCTTGAATCTATGCCCCCTAGTTATTGACCCTTCTACTAAGGGAAAAAGCTCCTCAGTATCCATCCTATCTATGCCCCTCATAATTTTGTACACCTCAATCATGTCCCCCCTCAGCCTCCTCTGCTCCAAGGAAAACAAACCCAATCTGCCCAGTCTTTCTTCATAGCTGAAGCGCTCCAGCCCTGGTAACATCCTGGTGAATCTCCTCTGCACCCTCTCCAAAGCGATCACATCCTTCCTGTAGTGTGGCGACCAGAACTGCACACAGTATTCCAGCTGTGGCCTAACCAGTGTTTTATACAGCTCCATCATAACCTCCTTGCTCTTATATTCTATGCCTCGGCTAATGAAGGCAAGTATCCCATATGCCTTTTTTACCACCTTATCCACCTGTTCCGCCGCCTTCAGGGATCTGTGTGCTTCCACACCCAGATCCCTCTGCACCTCCGTCTTACCTAGGGTCTTACCATTCATTGTGTATTCCCTTGCCTTGTTAGTCCCCCCAAAGTGCATCACCTCGCACTTTTCCGGGTTAAATTCCATTTGCCACTGTTCCGCCCATATTACCAACCCATCTATATCGTCCTGCAGACTGAGGCTACCCTCCTCGCTATTTACCACCCTACCAATTTTTGTATCATCCGCGAACTTACTGATCATACCTTTTACATTCATATCCAAGTCATTAATGTAGACCACAAACAGCAAGGGACCCAGCACCGATCCCTGTGGCACCCCACTGGCCACAGGCTTCCAGTCACAAAAACAACCTTCGGCCATCACCCTCTGCCTTCTGCCACTAAGCCAGTTTTGTATCCAATGTGCCAAGGCACCCTGGATTCCATGGGCTCTTACCTTCTTGACCAGTCTCCTGTGCGGGACTTTATCGAAGGCCTTACTGAAATCCATGTATACCACATCCACTGCGTTACCCTCATCCACACACCTAGTCACCCCCTCAAAAAATTTAATCAAATTAGTCAGACATGATCTTCCCTTGACAAAGCCATGTTGACTATCCCTGATTAATACTTGTCTCTCCAAGTGGAGACTAATTTTGTCCCTCAGAATTTATTCCAATAATTTTCCTACCACTGATGTTAGGCTCACTGGGCTGTAGTTCCCCGGTTATTCCCTACTTCCCTTCTTGAATAATGGTACTACATTTGCGGTTCTCCAGTCCTCCATTAACTCCTGTTGGGGAGATTTCTCTATTAACTCCTGTCATGTGGATTTCTCTATTAACTCCTGTTGGGGGGATTTCTCTATTAACTCCTGTTGGGGGGATTTCTCTATTAACTCCTGTTGGGGGGATTTCTCTATTAACTCCTGTTGGGGGGATTACTCTATTAACTCCTGTTGGGGGGATTTCTCTACTTACTCCTGTTGGGGGGGATTTCTCTATTAACTCCTGTTGGGGAGATTTCTCTATTAACTCCTGTTGGGGTGATTTCACTATTAACTCCTGTTGGGGGGATTTCTCTATTAACTCCTGTTGGGGGATTCCTCTATTAACTCCTGTTGGGGGGATTTCTCTATTAACCCCTGTTGGGGAGATTTCTCGATTAACTCGTGTTGGGGAGATTTCCCTATTAGCTCCTGTTGGGGGGACTTCACTATTAACTCCTGTTGGGGGGATTTCTCTATTAACTCCTGTTGGGGGATTTCTCTATTAACTCCTGTGGGGGAGATTTCGCTATTAGCTCCTGTTGGGGGGATTTCACTATTAACTCCTGTTGGGGAGATTTCTCTATTGACTCCTGTTGGGGTGATTTCTCTATTAACTCCTGTTGGAGAGATTTCTCTATTAATCCTGTTGGGGGGATTACTCTATTAACTCCTGTTGGGGGGATTTCTCTATTTACTCCTGTTGGGGGGGATTTCTCTATTAACTCCTGTTGGGGAGATTTCTCTATTAACTCCTGTTGGGGTGATTTCTCTATTCACTCCTGTTGGGGGGATTTCTCTATTAACTCCTGTTGGGGGGATTTCTCTATTAACTCCTGCCGTGTGGATTTCTCTATTAACTCCTGTTGGGGAGATTTCTCTATTAACTCCTGTTGGGGGGATTTCTCTATTAACTCCTGTTGGGGAGATTTCTCTATTAACTCCTGTCGTGTGGATTTCTCTATTAACTCCTGTTGGGGAGATTTCGCTATTAACTCCTGTTGGGGGGATTTCTCTATTAACTCCTGTTGGGGGGATTTCTCTATTAACTCCTGTTGGGGAGATTTCTCTATTAACTCCTGTTGGGGGGATTTCTCTATTAACTCCTGTTGGGGAGATTTCTCTATTAACTCCTGTTGGGGTGATTTCTCTATTAACTCCTGTTGGGGGGATTTCTCTATTAACCCCTGTTGGGGAGATTTCTCTATTAACTCCTGTTGGGGAGATTTCCCTATTAGCTCCTGTTGGGGGGATTTCACTATTAACTCCTGTTGGGGAGATTTCTCTATTAACTCCTGTTGGGGTGATTTCTCTATTAACTCCTGTTGGAGGGATTTCTCTATTAACTCCTGTTGGGGGGATTTCTCTATTAACTCCTGTTGGGGAGATTTCTCTATTAACTCCTGTCGTGTGGATTTCTCTATTAACTCCTGTTGGGGAGATTTCTCTATTAACTCCTGTTGGGGGGATTTCTCTATTAACTCCTGTTGGGGGATTTCTCTATTAACTCCTGTGGGGGAGATTTCCCTATTAGCTCCTGTTGGGGGGATTTCACGATTAACTTCTGTTGGGGAGATTTCTCTATTAACTCCTGTTGGGGAGATTTCTCTATTACTCCTGTTGGGGGGATGACTCTATTAACTCCTGTTGGGGAGATTTCTCTATTTACTCCTGTTGGGGGGGGTTTCTCTATTAACTCCTGTTGGGGAGATTTCTCTATTAACTCCTGTTGGGGTGACTTCTCTATTAACTCCTGTTGGGGGGATTTCTCTATTAACTCCTGTTGGGGGGATTTCTCTATTAACTCCTGTTGGGGGGATTTCTCTATTAACTCCTGTCGTGTGGATTTCTCTATTAACTCCTGTTGGGGAGATTTCTCTATTAACTCCTGTTGGGGGGATTTCTCTATTAACTCCTGTTGGGGGGATTTCTCTATTAACTCCTGTTGGGGAGATTTCTCTATTAACTCCTGTCGTGTGGATTTCTCTATTAACTCCTGTTGGGGGGATTTCTCTATTAACTCCTGTTGGGGAGATTTCTCTATTAACTCCTGTCGTCTGGATTTCTCTATTAACTCCTGTTGGGGAGATTTCTCTATTAACTCCTGTTGGGGGGATTTCTCTATTAACTCCTGTTGGGGGGATTTCTCTATTAACTCCTGTTGGGGGGATTTCTCTATTAACTCCTGTTGGGGGGATTTCTCTATTAACTCCTGTTGGGGGGATTTCTCTATTAACTCCTGTTGGGGGGATTTCTCTATTAACTCCTGTTGGGGGGATTTCTCTATTAACTCCTGTTGGGGAGATTTCCCTATTAGCTCCTGTTGGGGGGATTTCACTATTAACTCCTGTTGGGGAGATTTCTCTATTAACTCCTGTTGGGGTGATTTCTCTATTAACTCCTGTTGGGGAGATTTCTCTATTAACTCCTGTTGGGGAGATTTCTCTATTAACTCCTGTTGGGGGGATTTCTCTATTAACTCCTGTTGGGGGGATTTCTCTATTAACTCCTGTTGGGGAGATTTCTCTATTAACTCCTGTCGTGTGGATTTCTCTATTAACTCCTGTTGGGGAGATTTCTCTATTAACTCCTGTTGGGGGGATATCTCTATTAACTCCTGTTGGGGGACTTCTCTATTAACTCCTGTGGGGGAGATTTCCCTATTAGCTCCTGTTGGGGGGATTTCACGATTAACTCCTGTTGGGGAGATTTCTCTATTAACTCCTGTTGGGGTGATTTCTCTATTAGCTCCTGTTGGGGAGATTTCTCGATTACTCCTGTTGGGGGGATTACTCTATTAACTCCTGTTGGGGGGATTTCTCTATTTACTCCTGTTGGGGGGGATTTCTCTATTAACTCCTGTTGGGGAGATTTCTCTATTAACTCCTGTTGGGGGGATTTCTCGATTAACTCCTGTTGGGGGGATTACTCTATTAACTCCTGTTGGGGGGATTTCTCTATTTACTCCTGTTGGGGGGGATTTCTCTATTAACTCCTGTTGGGGAGATTTCTCTATTAACTCCTGTTGGGGTGATTTCTCTATTAAATCCTGTTGGGGGGATTTCTCTATTAACTACTGTTGGGGGGATTTCTCTATTAACTCCTGTCGTGTGGATTTCTCTATTAACTCCTGTTGGGGAGATTTCTCTATTAACTCCTGTTGGGGGGATTTCTCTATGAACTCCTGTTGGGGAGATTTCTCTATTAACTCCTGTCGTGTGGATTTCTCTATTAACTCCTGTTGGGGAGATTTCTCTATTAACTCCTGTTGGGGGGATTTCTCTATTAACTCCTGTTGGGGGGATTTCTCTATTAACTCCTCTTGGGGGGATTTCTCTATTAACTCCTCTTTGGGAGATTTCTCTATTAACTCCTGTTGGGGGGATTACTCTATTAACTCCAGTTGGGGGGATTTCTCTATTAACTCCTGTTGGGGGGATTTCTCTATTAACTCCTGTTGTGGGGATTTCTCTATTAACCCTGTTGGGGAGATTTCTCTATTAACTCTTGTTGGGGAGATTTCTCTATTAACCCCTGTTGGGGGGATTTCTCTACTAACTCCTGTTGGGGAGATTGCTCTATTAACTCCTGTTGGGGGATTTCTCTATTAACTCCTGTTGGGGAGATTTCTCTATTAACTCCTGTTGGGAGATTTCTATATTAAGTCCTTTTGGGGGGATTTCTCTATTAACCCCTGTTGAGGGGATTTCTCTATTAACTCCTCTTTGGGAGATTTCTCTATTAACTCCTGTTGGGGGGATTACTCTATTAACTCCTGTTGGGGGGATTTCTCTATTAACACCTGTTGTGGGATTTCTCTATTAACTCCTGTTGGGGTGATTTCTCTATTAACTCCTGTTGGGGAGATTTCTCTATTAACTCCTGTTGGGGAGATTTCTCTATTAACTCCTGTTGGGGGGATTTCTCTATAAACTCCTGTTGGGGAGATTTCTCTATTAACTCCTGTTGGGGGGATTTCTCTATTAACTCCTGTTGGGGAGATTTCTCTATTAACTCCTGTTGGGGAGATTTCTCTCTTAACCCCTGTTGGGCGGATTTCTCTATTAACTCCTGTTGGGGGGATTTCTCTATTAACTCCTGTTGGGGGACTTCTCTATTAACTCCTGTGGGGGAGATTTCCCTATTAGCTCCTGTTGGGGGGATTTCACGATTAACTCCTGTTGGGGAGATTTCTCTATTAACTCCTGTTGGGGTGATTTCTCTATTAACTCCTGTTGGGGAGATTTCTCTATTACCCCTGTTGGGGGGATTACTCTATTAACTCCTGTTGGGGGGATTTCTCTATTTACTCCTGTTGGGGGGGGTTTCTCTATTAACTCCTGTTGGGGAGATTTCTCTATTAACTCCTGTTGGGGTGACTTCTCTATTAACTCCTGTTGGGGGGATTTCTCTATTAACTCCTGTTGGGGGGATTTCCCTATTAACTCCTGTTGGGGGGATTTCTCTATTAACTCCTGTCGTGTGGATTTCTCTATTAACTCCTGTTGGGGAGATTTCTCTATTAACTCCTGTTGGGGGGATTTCTCTATTAACTCCTGTTGGGGAGATTTCTCTATTAACTCCTGTCGTGTGGATTTCTCTATTAACTCCTGTTGGGGGGATTTCTCTATTAACTCCTGTTGGGGAGATTTCTCTATTAACTCCAGTCGTCTGGATTTCTCTATTAACTCCTGTTGGGGAGATTTCTCTATTAACTCCTGTTGGGGGGATTTCTCTATTAACTCCTGTTGGGGGGATTTCTCTATTAACTCCTGTTGGGGGGATTTCTCTATTAACTCCTGTTGGGGGGATTTCTCTATTAACTCCTGTTGGGGGGATTTCTCTATTAACTCCTGTTGGGGGGATTTCTCTATTAACTCCTGTTGGGGAGATTTCCCTATTAGCTCCTGTTGGGGGGATTTCATTATTAACTCCTGTTGGGGAGATTTCTCTATTAACTCCTGTTGGGGTGATTTCTCTATTAACTCCTGTTGGGGAGATTTCTCTATTAACTCCTGTTGGGGAGATTTCTCTATTAATTCCTGTTGGGGGGATTTCTCTATTAACTCCTGTTGGGGGGATTTCTCTATTAACTCCTGTTGGGGAGATTTCTCTATTAACTCCTGTCGTGTGGATTTCTCTATTAACTCCTGTTGGGGAGATTTCTCTATTAACTCCTCTTGGGGAGATTTCTCTATTAACTCCTGTTGGGGGGATTTCTCTATTAACTCCTGTTGGGGGACTTCTCTATTAACTCCTGTGGGGGAGATTTCCCTATTAGCTCCTGTTGGGGGGATTTCACGATTAACTCCTGTTGGGGAGATTTCTCTATTAACTCCTGTTGGGGTGATTTCTCTATTAACTCCTGTTGGGGAGATTTCTCGATTACTCCTGTTGGGGGGATTACTCTATTAACTCCTGTTGGGGGGATTTCTCTATTTACTCCTGTTGGGGGGGATTTCTCTATTAACTCCTGTTGGGGAGATTTCTCTATTAACTCCTGTTGGGGTGATTTCTCTATTAACTCCTGTTGGGGGGATTTCTCTATTAACTCCTGTTGGGGGGATTTCTCTATTAACTCCTGTTGGGGGGATTTCTCTATTAACTCCTGTCGTGTGGATTTCTCTATTAACTCCTGTTGGGGAGATTTCTCTATTAACTCCTGTTGGGGGGATTTCTCTATGAACTCCTGTTGGGGAGATTTCTCTATTAACTCCTGTCGTGTGGATTTCTCTACTAACTCCTGTTGGGGAGATTGCTCCATTAACTCCTGTTGGGGGATTTCTCTATTAACTCCTGTTGGGGAGATTTCTCTGTTAACTCCTGTTGGGAGATTTCTATATTAAGTCCTTTTGGGGGGATTTCTCTATTAACCCCTGTTGAGGGGATTTCTCTATTAACTCCTCTTTGGGAGATTTCTCTATTAACTCCTGTTGGGGGGATTACTCTATTAACTCCTGTTGGGGGGATTTCTCTATTAACACCTGTTGGGCAGATTTCTCTATTAACTCCTGTTGGGGGGATTTCTCTATTAACTCCTGTTGGGGGATTTCTCTATTAACTCCTGTGGGGGAGATTTCCCTATTAGCTCCTGTTGGGGGGATTTCACGATTAACTCCTGTTGGGGAGATTTCTCTATTAACTCCTGTTGGGGTGATTTCTCTATTAACTCCTGTTGGGGAGATTTCTCTATTACTCCTGTTGGGGGGATTACTCTATTAACTCCTGTTGGGGGGATTTCTCTATTTACTCCTGTTGGGGGGGGTTTCTCTATTAACTCCTGTTGGGGAGATTTCTCTATTAACTCCTGTTGGGGTGACTTCTCTATTAACTCCTGTTGGGGGGATTTCTCTATTAACTCCTGTTGGGGGGATTTCTCTATTAACTCCTGTTGGGGGGATTTCTCTATTAACTCCTGTCGTGTGGATTTCTCTATTAACTCCTGTTGGGGAGATTTCTCTATTAACTCCTGTTGGGGGGATTTCTCTATTAACTCCTGTTGGGGAGATTTCTCTATTAACTCCAGTCGTCTGGATTTCTCTATTAACTCCTGTTGGGGAGATTTCTCTATTAACTCCTGTTGGGGGGATTTCTCTATTAACTCCTGTTGGGGGGATTTCTCTATTAACTCCTGTTGGGGGGATTTCTCTATTAACTCCTGTTGGGGGGATTTCTCTATTAACTCCTGTTGGGGGGATTTCTCTATTAACTCCTGTTGGGGGGATTTCTCTATTAACTCCTGTTGGGGGGATTTCTCTATTAACTCCTGTTGGGGGGATTTCTCTATTAACTCCTGTTGGGGGGATTTCTCTATTAACTCCTGTTGGGGTGATTTCTCTATTAACTCCTGTTGGGGAGATTTCTCGATTACTCCTGTTGGGGGGATTACTCTATTAACTCCTGTTGGGGGGATTTCTCTATTTACTCCTGTTGGGGGGGATTTCTCTATTAACTCCTGTCGTGTGGATTTCTCTATTAACTCCTGTTGGGGGGATTTCTCTATTAACTCCTGTTGGGGAGATTTCTCTATTAACTCCAGTCGTCTGGATTTCTCTATTAACTCCTGTTGGGGAGATTTCTCTATTAACTCCTGTTGGGGGGATTTCTCTATTAACTCCTGTTGGGGGGATTTCTCTATTAACTCCTGTTGGGGGGATTTCTCTATTAACTCCTGTTGGGGGGATTTCTCTATTAACTCCTGTTGGGGGGATTTCTCTATTAACTCCTGTTGGGGGGATTTCTCTATTAACTCCTGTTGGGGAGATTTCCCTATTAGCTCCTGTTGGGGGGATTTCATTATTAACTCCTGTTGGGGAGATTTCTCTATTAACTCCTGTTGGGGTGATTTCTCTATTAACTCCTGTTGGGGAGATTTCTCTATTAACTCCTGTTGGGGAGATTTCTCTATTAATTCCTGTTGGGGGGATTTCTCTATTAACTCCTGTTGGGGGGATTTCTCTATTAACTCCTGTTGGGGAGATTTCTCTATTAACTCCTGTCGTGTGGATTTCTCTATTAACTCCTGTTGGGGAGATTTCTCTATTAACTCCTCTTGGGGAGATTTCTCTATTAACTCCTGTTGGGGGGATTTCTCTATTAACTCCTGTTGGGGGACTTCTCTATTAACTCCTGTGGGGGAGATTTCCCTATTAGCTCCTGTTGGGGGGATTTCACGATTAACTCCTGTTGGGGAGATTTCTCTATTAACTCCTGTTGGGGTGATTTCTCTATTAACTCCTGTTGGGGAGATTTCTCGATTACTCCTGTTGGGGGGATTACTCTATTAACTCCTGTTGGGGGGATTTCTCTATTTACTCCTGTTGTGGGGGATTTCTCTATTAACTCCTGTTGGGGAGATTTCTCTATTAACTCCTGTTGGGGTGATTTCTCTATTAACTCCTGTTGGGGGGATTTCTCTATTAACTCCTGTTGGGGGGATTTCTCTATTAACTCCTGTTGGGGGGATTTCTCTATTAACTCCTGTCGTGTGGATTTCTCTATTAACTCCTGTTGGGGAGATTTCTCTATTAACTCCTGTTGGGGGGATTTCTCTATGAACTCCTGTTGGGGAGATTTCTCTATTAACTCCTGTCGTGTGGATTTCTCTACTAACTCCTGTTGGGGAGATTGCTCCATTAACTCCTGTTGGGGGATTTCTCTATTAACTCCTGTTGGGGAGATTTCTCTGTTAACTCCTGTTGGGAGATTTCTATATTAAGTCCTTTTGGGGGGATTTCTCTATTAACCCCTGTTGAGGGGATTTCTCTATTAACTCCTCTTTGGGAGATTTCTCTATTAACTCCTGTTGGGGGGATTACTCTATTAACTCCTGTTGGGGGGATTTCTCTATTAACACCTGTTGGGCAGATTTCTCTATTAACTCCTGTTGGGGGGATTTCTCTATTAACTCCTGTTGGGGGATTTCTCTATTAACTCCTGTGGGGGAGATTTCCCTATTAGCTCCTGTTGGGGGGATTTCACGATTAACTCCTGTTGGGGAGATTTCTCTATTAACTCCTGTTGGGGTGATTTCTCTATTAACTCCTGTTGGGGAGATTTCTCTATTACTCCTGTTGGGGGGATTACTCTATTAACTCCTGTTGGGGGGATTTCTCTATTTACTCCTGTTGGGGGGGGTTTCTCTATTAACTCCTGTTGGGGAGATTTCTCTATTAACTCCTGTTGGGGTGACTTCTCTATTAACTCCTGTTGGGGGGATTTCTCTATTAACTCCTGTTGGGGGGATTTCTCTATTAACTCCTGTTGGGGGGATTTCTCTATTAACTCCTGTCGTGTGGATTTCTCTATTAACTCCTGTTGGGGAGATTTCTCTATTAACTCCTGTTGGAGGGATTTCTCTATTAACTCCTGTTGGGGAGATTTCTCTATTAACTCCTGTCGTGTGGATTTCTCTATTAACTCCTGTTGGGGGGATTTCTCTATTAACTCCTGTTGGGGAGATTTCTCTATTAACTCCAGTCGTCTGGATTTCTCTATTAACTCCTGTTGGGGAGATTTCTCTATTAACTCCTGTTGGGGGGATTTCTCTATTAACTCCTGTTGGGGGGATTTCTCTATTAACTCCTGTTGGGGGGATTTCTCTATTAACTCCTGTTGGGGGGATTTCTCTATTAACTCCTGTTGGGGGGATTTCTCTATTAACTCCTGTTGGGGGGATTTCTCTATTAACTCCTGTTGGGGGGATTTCTCTATTAACTCCTGTTGGGGGGATTTCTCTATTAACTCCTGTTGGGGGGATTTCTCTATTAACTCCTGTTGGGGTGATTTCTCTATTAACTCCTGTTGGGGAGATTTCTCGATTACTCCTGTTGGGGGGATTACTCTATTAACTCCTGTTGGGGGGATTTCTCTATTTACTCCTGTTGGGGGGGATTTCTCTATTAACTCCTGTTGGGGAGATTTCTCTATTAACTCCTGTTGGGGTGATTTCTCTATTAACTCCTGTTGGGGGGATTTCTCTATTAACTCCTGTTGGGGGGATTTCTCTATTAACTCCTGTTGGGGGGATTTCTCTATTAACTCCTGTCGTGTGGATTTCTCTATTAACTCCTGTTGGGGAGATTTCTCTATTAACTCCTGTTGGGGGGATTTCTCTATGAACTCCTGTTGGGGAGATTTCTCTATTAACTCCTGTCGTGTGGATTTCTCTATTAACTCCTGTTGGGGAGATTTCTCTATTAACTCCTGTTGGGGGGATTTCTCTATTAACTCCTGTTGGGGGGATTTCTCTATTAACTCCTCTTTGGGAGATTTCTCTCTTAACTCCTGTTGGGGGGATTACTCTATTAACTCCAGTTGGGGGGATTTCTCTATCAACTCCTGTTGGGGGGATTTCTCTATTAACTCCTGTTGTGGGGATTTCTCTATTAACCCTGTTGGGGAGATTTCTCTATTAACTCTTGTTGGGGAGATTTCTCTATTAACCCCTGTTGGGGGGATTTCTCTACTAACTCCTGTTGGGGAGATTGCTCCATTAACTCCTGTTGGGGGATTTCTCTATTAACTCCTGTTGGGGAGATTTCTCTGTTAACTCCTGTTGGGAGATTTCTATATTAAGTCCTTTTGGGGGGATTTCTCTATTAACCCCTGTTGAGGGGATTTCTCTATTAACTCCTCTTTGGGAGATTTCTCTATTAACTCCTGTTGGGGGGATTACTCTATTAACTCCTGTTGGGGGGATTTCTCTATTAACACCTGTTGTGGGGATTTCTCTATTAACTCCTGTTGGGGTGATTTCTCTATTAACTCCTGTTGGGGAGATTTCTCTATTAACTCCTGTTGGGGAGATTTCTCTATTAACTCCTGTTGGGGGATTTCTCTATAAACTCCTGTTGGGGAGATTTCTCTATTAACTCCTGTTGGGGGGATTTCTCTATTAACTCCTGTTGGGGAGATTTCTCTATTAACTCCTGTCGTGTGGATTTCTCTATTAACTCCTGTTGGGGAGATTTCTCTATTAACTCCTGTTGGGGAGATTTCTCTATTAACCCCTGTTGGGCGGATTTCTCTATTAACTCCTGTTGGGGGGATTTCTCTCTTAACTCCTGTTCAGGGGATTTCTCTATTAACTCCTGTTGGGCTGATTTCTCTATTAACTCCTGTTGGGGAGATTTCTCTATTAACTCCTGTTCGGGGGTTTCTCTATTAACACCTGTTGTGGGGATTTCTCTATTAACCCTGTTGGGGAGATTTCTCTATTAACTCCTGTTGGGGGGATTTCTCTATTAACTCCTATTGGGGGTTTTCTCTATTAACTCCTGCTGGGGGGATTTCTCTATTAACTCCTGTTGGTGGGATTTCTCTATTAACTCCTGTCGTGTGGATTTCTCTATTAACTCCTGTTGGGGAGATTTCCCTATTAACTCCTGTTGGGGAGATTTCTCTATTAACTCCTGTTGGGGGGATTTCTCTATTAACTCCTGTTGGGGGGATTTCTCTATTAACTCCTGTTGGGGAGATTTCTCTATTAACTCCTGTCGTGTGGATTTCTCTATTAACTCCTGTTGGGGAGATTTCTCTATTAACTCCTGTTGGGGGGATTTCTCTATTAACTCCTGTTGGGGGACTTCTCTATTAACTCCTGTGGGGGAGATTTCCCTATTAGCTCCTGTTGGGGGGATTTCACGATTAACTCCTGTTGGGGAGATTTCTCTATTACTCCTGTTGGGGGGATTACTCTATTAACTCCTGTTGGGGGGATTTCTCTATTTACTCCTGTTGGGGGGGATTTCTCTATTAACTCCTGTTGGGGAGATTTCTCTATTAACTCCTGTTGGGGGGATTTCTCTATTAACTCCTGTTGGGCGGATTTCTCTATTAACTCCTGTCGTGTGGATTTCTCTATTAACTCCTGTTGGGGAGATTTCTCTATTAACTCCTGTTGGGGGGATTTCTCTATTAACTCCTGTTGGGGGGATTTCTCTATTAACACCTGTTGTGGGGATTTCTCTATTTACCCTGTTGGGGAGATTTCTCTATTAACTCCTGTTGGGGAGGTTTCTCTATTAACCCCTGTTGGGGGGATTTCTCTACTAACTCCTGTTGGGGAGATTGCTCTATTAACTCCTGTTGGGGGATTTCTCTATTAACTCCTGTTGGGGAGATTTCTCTCTTAACTCCTGTTGGGAGATTCCTATATTAAGTCCTGTTGGGGGGATTTCTCTATTAACCCCTGTTGAGGGGATTTCTCTATTAACTCCTCTTTGGGAGATTTCTCTATTCACTCCTGTTGGGGGGATGACTCTATTAACTCCAGTTGGGGGGATTTCTCTATTAACTCCTGTTGGGGGGATTTCTCTATTAACACCTGTTGTGGGGATTTCTCTATTAACCCTGTTGGGGAGATTTCTCTATTAACTCCTGTTGGGGGGATTTCTCTATTAACTCCTATTGGGGGTTTTCTCTATTAACTCCTGCTGGGGGGATTTCTCTATTAACTCCTGTTGGTGGGATTTCTCTATTAACTCCTGTTGGGGGGATTTATCTATTAACTCCTGTTGGGGGGATTTCTCTAATAACTGCTGTTGGGGACATCTCTCTATTAACTCCTGTTGGGCGGATTTCTCTATTAACTCCTGTTGGGGGGAGATCTCTATTAACTCCTGTTCAGGGGATTTCTCTATTAACTCCTGTTGGGCTGATTTCTCTATTAACTCCTGTTGGGGGGATTCTCTATTAACTCCTGTTGGGGGAATTTCTCTATTAACTCCCTTTGGGGGGATTTCTCTATGAACTCCTGTTGGGCTGAATTCTCTATTAACCCCTGTTGGGGGGATTTCTCTATTAACCCCTGTTGGGGGGATTTCTCTATTAACTCCTGTTGCGGAGATTTCTCTATTAACTCCTGTTGGGGGGATTTCTCTATGAACTCCTGTTGGCGGGATTTCGCTATTAACCCCTGTTGGGGGGAATTCTCTATTAACTGCTGTTGGGGGGATTTCTCTATTAACTCCTGTTGGGGGCATTTCTCCATTAACTCCTGTTGGGGAGATTTCTCTATTAACTCCTGTTGGGGGGATTTCTCTATTAACCCCTGTTGGGGGGAATTCTCTATTAACTCCTGTTGGGGGGATTTCTCTATTAACTCCTGTTGGGGGGATTTCTCTAACTCCTGTTGGGGAGATTTCTCTATTAACTCCTGTTGGGGGGATTTCTCTATGAACTCCTGTTGTGGAGATTTCTCTATTAACTCCTGTTGGGGAGGTTTCTCTATTAACCCCTGTTGGGAGGATTTCTCTATTAACTCCTGTTGGGGGAATTTCTCTATTATCTCCTGTTGGGGATTTCTCTATTAACTCCTGTTGGGGAGATTTCTCTATTAACTCCTGTTGGGGTTAGTTCTCTATTAACTCCTGTTGGGGAGATTTCTCTAACACCTGTTGGGGAGATTTCTCTGTTAACTCCTGTTGGGGGGATTTCTCGATTAACTGCTGTTGGGGGGATTTCTCTATTAACGCCTGTTGGGGGGATTTCTCTATTCACTCCTGTTGGGGGGATTTCTCTATTAACTCCTGTTGGGGAGATTTCTCTATTAGCTCCTGTTGGGGGGATTTCTCTATTAACTCCTGTTGGGGGGATTTGTCTATTAACTCCTGTTGGGAGATTTCTCTATTAACTCCTGTTGGGGGGATTTCTCTATTAACCCCTGTTGGGGAGATTTCTCTATTAACTCCTGTTGGGGAGATTTCCCGATTAGCTCCTTTTGGGGGGATTTCACTATTAACTCCTGTTGGGGAGATTTCTCTATTAACTTCTGTTGGTGGGATTTCTCTATTAACTCCTGTTGGGGAGATTTCTCTATTAACTCCTGTCGTGTGGATTTCTCTATTAACTCCTGTTGGGGAGATTTCTCTATTAACTGCTGTTGGGGGGATTTCACAATTAACTCCTGTTGGGGGAATTTCTCTATTATCTCCTGCTGGGAGATTTCTCTATTAACTCCTGTTGGGGAGATTTCTCCATTAACTCCTGTCGTGTGGATTTCTCTATTAACTCCTGTTGGGGGGATTTCTCTATTAACCCCTGTTGGGGGGATTTCTCTATTAACTCCTGTTGGGGAGATTTCTCTATTAACTCCTGTTGGGGGGATTTCTCTCTTAACTCCTGTTGGGATGATTTCTCTATTAACCCCTGTTGGGGGGATTCGCTATTAACTCCTGTTGGGGGGGATTTCTCTATTAACTACTGTTGGGGAGATTTCTCTATTAACTCCTGTTGGGGGGATTTCTCTATTAACCCCTGTTGGTTGGATTTCTCTCTTAACTCCTGTTGGGGGTATTTCTCTATTAACCCCTGTTGGGGGGATTTCTCAATTAACTCCTGTTGGGGAGATTTCTCTGTTAACTCCTGTTGGGGGGATTTCTCTATTAACTCCTGTTGGGGAGATTTCTCTATTAGCTCCTGTCGGGGGGATTCCTCTATTAACTCCTGTGATGGGGATTTGTCTGTTAACTCCTGTTGGAGGGATTTCTCTATTAACTCCTGTTGGGGGGATTTCTCTATTAACTCCTATTGGGGGTTTTCTCTATTAACTCCTGTTCAGGGGATTTCTCTATTAACTCCTGTTGGGCTGATTTCTCTATTAACTCCTGTTGGGGAGATTTCTCTATTAACTCCTGTTGGCGGGATTTCTCTATTAACACCTGTTGTGGGGATTTCTCTATTAACCCTGTTGGGGAGATTTCTCTATTAACTCCTGTTGGGGGGATTTCTCTATTAACTCCTATTGGGGGTTTTCTCTATTAACTCCTGCTGGGGGGATTTCTCTATTAACTCCTGTTGGTGGGATTTCTCTATTAACTCCTGTCGTGTGGATTTCTCTATTAACTCCTGTTGGGGAGATTTCTCTATTAACTCCTGTTGGGGAGATTTCTCTATTAACTCCTGTAGGGGGGATTTCTCTATTAACTCCTGTTGGGGGGATTTCTCTATTAACTCCTGTTGGGGAGATTTCTCTGTTAACTCCTGTCGTGTGGATTTCTCTATTAACTCCTGTTGGGGAGATTTCTCTATTAACTCCTGTTGGGGGGATTTCTCTATTAACTCCTGTTGGGGGACTTCTCTATTAACTCCTGTGGGGGAGATTTCCCTATTAGCTCCTGTTGGGGGGATTTCACGATTAACTCCTGTTGGGGAGATTTCTCTATTAACTCCTGTTGGGGTGATTTCTCGATTAACTCCTGTTGGGGAGATTTCTCTATTACTCCTGTTGGGGGGATTACTCTATTAACTCCTGTTGGGGGGATTTCTCTATTTACTCCTGTTGGGGGGGATTTCTCTATTAACTCCTGTTGGGGAGATTTCTCTATTAACTCCTGTTGGGGGGATTTCTCTATTAACTCCTGTTGGGGGGATTTCTCTATTAACTCCTGTCGTGTGGATTTCTCTATTAACTCCTGTTGGGGAGATTTCTCTATTAACTCCTGTTGGGGGGATTTCTCTATTAACTCCTGTTGGGGAGATTTCTCTATTAACTCCTGTTGGGGGGATTTCTCTATTAACTCCTGTTGGGGGGATTTCTCTATTAACTCCTCTTTAGGAGATTTCTCTATTAACTCCTGTTGGGGGGATAACTCTATTAACTCCAGTTGGGGGGATTTCTCTCTTAACTCCTGTTGGGGGGATTTCTCTATTAACACCTGTTGTGGGGATTTCTCTATTAACCCTGTTGGGGAGATTTCTCTATTAACTCCTGTTGGGGAGATTTCTCTATTAACCCCTGTTGGGGGGATTTCTCTACTAACACCTGTTGTGGGGATTTCTCTATTAACCCTGTTGGGGAGATTGCTCTATTAACTCCTGTTGGGGGATTTCTCTATGAACTCCTGTTGGGGAGATTTCTCTCTTAACTCCTGTTGGGAGATTCCTATATTAAGTCCTGTTGGGGGGATTTCTCTATTTACCCCTGTTGAGGGGATTTCTCTATTAACTCCTCTTTGGGAGATTTCTCTATTCACTCCTGTTGGGGGGATGACTCTATTAACTCCAGTTGGGGGGATTTCTCTATTAACTCCTGTTGGGGGGATTTCTCTATTAACACCTGTTGTGGGGATTTCTCTATTAACCCTGTTGGGGAGA
Organism: Somniosus microcephalus; assembly: GCF_052327205.1. Classification (NCBI taxonomy): domain Eukaryota; kingdom Metazoa; phylum Chordata; class Chondrichthyes; order Squaliformes; family Somniosidae; genus Somniosus; species Somniosus microcephalus. The sequence continues at coordinate 81,102,082 of NC_141005.1, read as the reverse complement.
TTTCTCTATTAACTCCTGTTGGGGGGATTTCTCTATTAACTCCTATTGGGGGGTTTTCTCTATTAACTCCTGCTGGGGGGATTTCTCTATTAACTCCTGTTGGTGGGATTTATCTATTAACTCCTGTTGGGGGGATTTCTCTAATAACTGCTGTTGGGGACATATCTCTATTAACTCATGTTGGGCGGATTTTTCTATTTACTCCTGTTGGGGGGATATCTCTATGAACTCCTGTTCAGGGGATTTCTCTATTAACTCCTGTTGGGGGGATTCTCTATTAACTCCTGTTGGGGGAATTTCTCTATTAACTCCCTTTGGGGGGATTTCTCTATGAACTCCTGTTGGGCTGAATTCTCTATTAACCCCTGTTGGGGGGATTTCTCTATTAACCCCTGTTGGGGGGATTTCTCTATTAACTCCTGTTGGGGAGATTTCTCTATTAACTCCTGTTGGGGGGATTTCTCTATGAACTCCTGTTGGCGGTATTTCGCTATTAACCCCTGTTGGGGGGAATTCTCTATTAACTGCTGTTGGGGGGATTTCTCTATTAACTCCTGTTGGGGGCATTTCTCCATTAACTCCTGTTGGGGAGATTTCTCTATTAACTCCTGTTGGGGGGATTTCTCTATTAACCCCTGTTGGGGGGAATTCTCTATTAACTCCTGTTGGGGGGATTTCTCTATTAACTCCTGTTGGGGGGATTTCTCTAACTCCTGTTGGGGAGATTTCTCTATTAACTCCTGTTGGGGGGATTTGTCTATTAACTCCTGTTGGGAGATTTCTCTATTAACTCCTGTTGGGGAGGTTTCTCTATTAACCCCTTTTGGGGAGATCTCTCTATTAACTCCTGTTGGGGAGATTTCCCGATTAGCTCCTTTTGGTGGGATTTCACTATTAACTCCTGTTGGGGAGATTTCTCTATTAACTTCTGTTGGTGGGATTTCTCTATTAACTCCTGTTGGGGAGATTTCTCTATTAACTCCTGTCGTGTGGATTTCTCTATTAACTCCTGTTGGGGAGATTTCTCTATTAGCTCCTGTCGGGGGGATTCCTCTATTAACTCCTGTAATGGCGATTTCTCTGTTAACTCCTGTTGGAGGGATTTCTCCATTAACCCCTGCTGGGGGTATTTCTCTATTAACCCCTGTTGGGGAGATTTCTCTATTAACTGCTGTTGGGGAGATTTCTCTATTAACTCCTGTTGGGGGGATTTCTCTATTAACTCCAGCTGGGGGGATTTCTCTTTTAACTCCTGTTGGGGGGATTTCTCTATTAACCCCTGTTGGGGGGATTTCTATATTAACCCCTGTTGGGGAGATTTCTCTATTAACTCCTGTTGGGGAGATTTCTCTATTAACTCCTGTTGGGGAGATTTCTCTATTAACTCCTGTTCAGGGGATTTCTGTATTAACTCCTGTTGGGGAGATTTCTCTATTAACTCCTTTTGGGGGGATTTCTCTATTAACTCCTGTTGGGGGGATTTCTCTATTAACTCCTGTTGGGGAGATTTCTCTATTAACCCCTGTTGGGGGGTTTCTCTATTAACTCCTGTTGGGGAGATTTCTCTATTAACTCCTGTTGGGGGGATTTCTCGATTAACTCCTGTTGGGGGGATTTCTCTATTAACTCCTGTTGGGGGGATTTCTCTAACTCCTGTTGGGGAGATTTCGCTATTAACTCCTGTTGGGGGGATTTCTCTATGAACTCCTGTTGGGGATATTTCTCTATTAACTCCTGTTGGGGAGGTTGGTCTATTAACGCCTGTTGGGAGGATTTCTCTATTAACTCCTGTTGGGGGAATTTCTCTATTATCTCCTGTTGGGGGCATTTCTCTATGAACTCCTGTTGGGGGGATTTGTCTATTAACTCCTGTTGGGGGGATTTCTCCATTAACTCCTGTTGGGGGAATTTCTCTATTATCTCCTGTTGGGGGATTTCTCTATTAACTCCTGTTGGGGAGATTTCCCTATTAGCTCCTTTTGGGGGGATTTCACTATTAACTCCTGTTGGGGAGATTTCTCTATTAACTTCTGTTGCGGGGAGTTCTCTATTAACTCCTGTTGGGGAGATTTCTCTATTAACTCCTGTCGTATGGATTTCTCTATTAACTCCTGTTGGGGAGATTTCTCTATTAACTCCTGTTGCGGGGATTTCACTATTAACTCCTGTTGGGGGGATTTCTCTATTATCTCCTGCTGGGAGATTTCGCCATTAACTCCTGTTGGGGAGATTTCTCGATTAACTCCTGTCGTGTGGATTTCTCTATTAACTGCTGTTGGGGGGATTTCTCTATTAACTCCTGCTGGGAGATTTCTCTATTAACTCCTGTTGGGGAGATTTCTCTATTAACTCCTGTCGTGTGGATTTCTCTATTAACTCCTGTTGGGGGGATTTCTCTATTAACTCCTGTTGGGGGGATTTCTCTGTTAACTCCTGTTGGGGAGATTTCTCTATTAACTCCTGTTGGGGGGATTTCTCTATTAACTCCTGTTGGGGTGATTTCTCTATTAACCCCTGTTGGGGGGATTTCGCTATTAACTCCTGTTGGGGGGGATTTCTCTATTAACTCCTGTTGGGGAGATTTCTCTATTAACTCCTGTTGGGGGGATTTCTCTTTGAACTCCTGTTGGGGTGATTTCTCTATTAACCCCTGTTGGGGGGATTTCGCTATTAACTCCTGTTGGGGGGGATTTCTCTATTAACTCCTGTTGGGGAGATTTCTCTGTTGACTCCAGTTGGGGGGATTTCTCTATTAACTCCTGTTGGGGGGATTTCTCTATTAACCCCTGTTGGTTGGATTTCTCTATTAACTCCTGTTGGGGGTATTTCTCTATTAACTCCTTTTGGGGGGATTTCTCTATTAACTCCTGTTGGGGGGATTTCTCTATTAACTCCTGTTCGGGAGATTTCCCTATTAGCTCCTTTTGGGGGGATTTCACAATTAACTCCTGTTGGGGAGATTTCTCTATTAACTTCTGTTGGGGGGATTTCTCTATTAACTCCTGTTGGGGAGATTTCTCTATTAACCCCTGTTGGGGGGTTTCTCTATTAACTCCTGTTGGGGAGATTTCTCTATTAACTCCTGTTGGGGGGATTTCTCTATTAACTCCTGTTGGGGGGATTTCTCTATTAACTCCTGTTGGGGGGATTTCTCTATGAACTCCTGTTGGGGACATTTCTCTATTAACTCCTGTTGGGGAGATTTCTCTATTAACCCCTGTTGGGAGGATTTCTCTATTAACTCCTGTTGGGGGAATTTCTCTATGATCTCCTGTTGGGGGGATTTCTCTATGAACTCCTGTTGGGGACATTTCTCTATTAACTCCTGTTGGGGAGGTTTCTCTATTAACCCCTGTTGGGAGGATTTCTCTATTAACTCCTGTTGGGGGAATTTGTCTATTATCTCCTGTTGGGGGCATTTCTCTATTATCTCCTGCTGGGGGATTTCTCTATTAACTCCTGTTGGGGAGATTTCTCTATTAACTCCTGTTGAGGGGATTTCTCTGTTAGCTCCTGTTGGGGAGATTTCTCTATTAACTCCTTTTGGGGGGATTTCTCTATTAACTCCTGTTGGGGGGATTTCTCTATTAACTCCTGTTGGGGAGATTTCTCTATTAACCCCTGTTGGGGGGTTTCTCTATTAACTCCTGTTGGGGAGATTTCTCTATTAACTCCTGTTGGGGAGATTTCTCTATTAACTCCTTTTGGGGAGATTTCTCTCTTAACTCCTGTTGAGGGGATTTCTCTATTAACTCCTGTTGGGGAGATTTCTCTGTTAACTCCTGTTGGGGGGATTTCTCTATTAACCCCTGTTGGGGGGTTTCTCTATTAACTCCTGTTGGGGAGATTTCTCTATTAACTCCTGTTGGGGGGATTTCTCGATTAACTCCTGTTGGGGGGATTTCTCTATTAACTCCTGTTGTGGGGATTTCTCTAACTCCTGTTGGGGAGATTTCTCTATTAACTCCTATTGGGGGGATTTCTCTATGAACACCTGTTGGGGACATTTCTCTATTAACACCTGTTGGGGAGGTTTCTCTATTAACCCCTGTTGGGAGGATTTCTCTATTAACTCCTGTTGGGGGAATTTCTCTATTAACTCCTGTTGGGGGGATTTCTCTATTAACTCCTGTTGGGGGGATTTCTCTATTAACTCCTGTTGGGGAGATTTCTCTAACACCTGTTGGGGAGATTTCTCTATTAACTCCGGTTGGGGGGATTTCTCTATTAACTCCTGTTGGGGGGATTTCTCTGTTAACTCCTGTTGCGGGGATTTCTCTATTAACCCCTGTTGGGGGGATTTCTGTATTAACTCCTGTTGGGGACATTTCTCTGTTAACACCTGTTGGGGGGATTTCTCGATTAACTACTGTTGGGGGGATTTCTCTATTAACTCCTGTTGCGGGGATTTCTCTATTAACTCCTGTTGGGGGGATTTCTCGATTAACTCCTGTTAGGGTGATTTCTCTATTAACTCCTGTTGTGGGGATTTGTCTACTAACTCCTGTTGGGAGATTTCTCTATTAACTCCTGTTAGGGGGATTTCTCTATTAACCCCTGTTGGGGAGATTTCTCTATTAACTCCTGTTGGGGAGATTTCCCTATTAGCTCCTTTTGGGGGGATTTCACTATTAACTCCTGTTGGGGAGATTTCTCTATTAACTTCTGTTGGGGGGATTTCTCTATTAACTCCTGTTGGGGAGATTTCTCTATTAACTCCTGTTGGGGGGATTTCTCTATTAACTCATGTTGGGGAGATTTCTCGAACACCTGTTGGGGAGATTTCTCTATTAACTCCGGTTGGGGGGATTTCTCTATTAACTCCTGTTGGGGGGATTTCTCTGTTAACTCCTGTTGCGGGGATTTCTCTATTAACCCCTGTTGGGGGGATTTCTCCATTAACTCCTGTTGGGGACATTTCTCTGTTAACTCCTGTTGGGGGGATTTCTCGATTAACTACTGTTGGGGGGATTTCTCTATTAACTCCTGTTGCGGGGATTTCTCTATTAACTCCTGTTGGGGGGATTTCTCGATTAACTCCTGTTAGGGTGATTTCTCTATTAACTCCTGTTGTGGGGATTTGTCTACTAACTCCTGTTGGGGAGATTTCTCTATTAACTCCTGTTGGGGAGATTTCCCTATTAGCTCCTTTTGGGGGGATTTCACTATTAACTTCTGTTGCGGGGAATTCTCTATTAACTCCTGTTGGGGAGATTTCTCTATTAACTTCTGTTGCGGGGATTTCTCTATTAACTCCTGTTGGGGAGATTTCTCTATTACCTCCTGTCGAATGGATTTCTCTATTAACTCCTGTTGGGGAAATTTCTCTATTAACTCCTGTTGGGGGGATTTCACTATTAACTCCTGTTGGGGGGATTTCTCTATTATCTCCTGCTGGGAGATTTCGCCATTAACTCCTGTTGGGGAGATTTCTCGATTAACTCCTGTCGTGTGGATTTCTCTATTAACTGCTGTTGGGGGGATTTCTCTATTAACTCCTGCTGGGAGATTTCTCTATTAACTCCTCTTGGGGAGATTTCTCTATTAACTCCTGTCGTGTGGATTTCTCTATTAACTCCTGTTGGGGGGATTTCTCTATTAACTCCTGTTGGGGGGATTTCTCTGTTAACTCCTGTTGGGGAGATTTCTCTATTAACTCCTGTTGGGGGGATTTCTCTATTAACTCCTGTTGGGGTGATTTCTCTATTAACCCCTGTTGGGGGGATTTCGCTATTAACTCCTGTTGGGGGGGATTTCTCTATTAACTCCTGTTGGGGAGATTTCTCCATTGACTCCTGTTGGGGGGATTTCTCTATTAACTCCTTTTGGGGGGATTTCTCTATTAACTCCTGTTGGGGGGATTTCTCTATTAACTCCTGTTGGGGAGATTTCTCTATTAACTTCTGTTGGGGGGATTTCTCTATTAACTCCTGTTGGGGAGATTTCTCTATTAACCCCTGTTGGGGGGTTTCTCTATTAACTCCTGTTGGGGAGATTTCTCTATTAACTCCTGTTGGGGGGATTTCTCTATTAACTCCTGTTGGGGGGATTTCTCTATTAACTCCTGTTGGGGGGATTTCTCTATGAACTCCTGTTGCGGACATTTCTCTATTAACTCCTGTTGGGGAGGTTTCTCTATTAACCCCTGTTGGGAGGATTTCTCTATTAACTCCTGTTGGGGGAATTTCTCTATTATCTCCTCTTGGGGGCATTTCTCTATTAACTCCTGTTGGGGGGATTTCTCTATTAACTCCTGTTCGGGGGATTTCTCTGTTAACTCCTGTTGGGGGAATTTCTCTATTATCTCCTGTTGGGGGATTTCTCTATTAACTCCTGTTGGGGAGATTTCTCTATTAACTCCTGTTGGGGGGATTTCTCTATTAACTCCTGTTGGGGAGATTTCTCTAACACCTGTTGGGGAGATTTCTCTATTAACTCCGGTTGGGGAGATTTCTCTGTTAACTCCTGTTGTGGGGATTTCTCTGTTAACTCCTGTTGCGGGGATTTCTCTATTAACGCCTGTTGGGGGGATTTCTCTATTAACCACTGTTGGGGAGATTTCTCTCTTAAGTCCTATTGGGGAGAATACTCTATTAACTCCTGTTGGGGACATTTCTCTGTTAACTCCTGTTGGGGGGATTTCTCGATTAACTGCTGTTGGGGGGATTTCTCTATTAACTCCTGTTGGGGGGATTTCTCTATTAACTCCTGTTGGGGGGATTTCTCTATTAACTCCTGTTGGGGAGATTTCTCTATTAGCTCCTGTTGGGGGGATTTCTCTATTAACTCCTGTTGGGGGGATTTGTCTATTAACTCCTGTTGGGAGATTTCTCTATTAACTCCTGTTGGGGGGATTTCTCTATTAACCCCTGTTGGGGAGATTTCTCTATTAACTCCTGTTGGGGAGATTTCCCTATTAGCTCCTTTTGGGGGGATTTCACTATTAACTCCTGTTGGGGAGATTTCTCTATTATCTCCTGCTGGGAGATTTCTCTATTAACTCCTGTTGGGGAGATTTCTCTATTAACTCCTGTCGTGTGGATTTCTCTATTAACTCCTGTTGGGGGGATTTCTCTATTAACTCCTGTTGGGGGGATTTCTCTATTAACTCCTGTTGGGGAGATTTCTCTATTAACTCCTGTTGGGGGGATTTCTCTATTAACTCCTGTTGGGGTGATTTCTCTATTAACCCCTGTTGGGGGGATTTCTCTATTAACTCCTGTTGGGGGGATTTCTCTATTAACTCCTGTTGGGGAGATTTCTCTATTAACTCCTGTCGTGTGGATTTCTCTATTAACTCCTGTTGGGGAGATTTCTCTATTAACTCCTGTTGGGGGGATTTCACTATTAACTCCTGTTGGGGGAATTTCTCTATTATCTCCTGCTGGGAGATTTCTCTGTTAACTCCTGTTGGGGAGATTTCTCTATTAACTCCTGTCGTGTGGATTTCTCTATTAACTCCTGTTGGGGGGATTTCTCTATTAACTCCTGTTGGGGGGATTTCTCTATTAACTCCAGTTGGGGAGATTTCTCTATTAACTCCTGCTGGGAAATTTCTCTATTAACTCCTGTTGGGGAGATTTCTCTATTAACTCCTGTCGTGTGGATTTCTCTATTAACTCCTGTTGGGGGGATTTCTCTATTAACTCCTGTTGGGGGGATTTCTCCATTAACTCCTGTTGGGGAGATTTCTCTATTAACTCCTGTTGGGGGGATTTCTCTATTAACTCCTGTTGGGGTGATTTCTCTATTAACTCCTGTTGGGGGGATTTCTCTATTAACTCCTGTTGGGGGGATTTCACTATTAACTCCTGTTGGGGGAATTTCTCTATTATCTCCTGTTGGGAGATTTCTCTATTCACTCCTGTTGGGGAGATTTCTCTATTAACTCCTGTCGTGATGATTTCTCTATTAACTCCTGTTGGGGGGATTTCTCTATTAACTCCTGTTGGGGGGATTTCTCTATTAACTCCTGTTGGGGAGATTTCTCTATTAACTCCTGATGGGGGGATTTCTCTATTAACTCCTGTTGGGGTGATTTCTCTATTAACCCCTGTTGGGGGGATTTCGCTATTAACTCCTGTTGGGGGGGATTTCTCTATTAACTCCTGTTGGGGGGATTTCTCTATTAACTCCTGTTGGGGAGTTTTCTCTGTTAACTCCTGTTGGGGGGATTTCTCTATTAACTCCTGTTGGGGAGATTTCTCTATTAGCTCCTGTTGGGGGGATTTCTCTATTAACTCCTGTTGGGTGGATTTCTCTGTTAACTCCTGTTGTGGGGATTTCTCTATTAACCCCTGCTGGGGGTATTTCTATATTAACCCCTGTTGGGGAGATTTCTCTATTAACTGCTGTTGGGGAGATTTCTCTATTAACTCCTGTTGGGGGGAGTTCTCTATTAACTCCTGTTGGGGGAATTTCTCTATTATCTCCTGTTGGGGGCATTTCTCTATTAACTCCTGTTGGGGGGATTTCTCAATTAACTCCTGTTGGGGGGATTTCTCTATTAACTCCTGTTGGGGGAATTTCTCTATTATCTCCTGTTGGGGGATTTCTCTGTTAACTCCTGTTGGGGAGATTTCTCTATTAACTCCTGTTGGGGGGATTTCTCTATTAACTCCTGTTGCGGAGATTTCTCCATTAACTCCTGTTGGGGGGATTTCTCTGTTCACTCCTGTTGCGGGGATTTCTCTATTAACCCCTGTTGGGGGGATTTCTCTATTAACCACGGTTGGGGAGATTTCTCTCTTAACTCCTATTGGGGAGAATACTCTATTAACTCCTGTTGGGGGGATTTCTCGATTAACTCCTGTTGGGGTGATTTCTCTATTAACTCCTGTTGGGGGGATTTGTCTATTAACTCCTGTTGGGAGATTTCTCTATTAACTCCTGTTGGGGGGATTTCTCTATTAACTCCTGTTGGGGGGATTTCTCTATTAACTCCTGTTGCGGAGATTTCTCCATTAACTCCTGTTGGGGGGAATTCTCGATTAACTGCTGTTGGGGGGATTTCTCTATTAACTCTTGTTGGGGGGATTTCTCTATTAACTCCTGTTGGGGGGATTTCTCTATTAACTCCTGTTGGGGAGATTTCTCTATTAGCTCCTGTTGGGGGGATTTCTCGATTAACTCTTGTTGGGGTGATTTCTCTATTAACTCCTGTTGGGGGGATTTGTCTATTAACTCCTGTTGGGAGATTTCTCTATTAACCCCTGTTGGGGGGATTTCTCTATTAACCCCTGTTGGGGAGATTTCTCTATTAGCTCCTGTTGGGGATATTTTCCTATTAGCTCCTTTTGGGGGGATTTCACTATTAACTCCGGTTGGGGAGATTTCTCTATTAACTTCTGTTGGGGGGATTTCTCTATTAACTCCTGTTGGGAAGATTTCTCTATTAACTCCTGTCGTGTGGATTTCTCTATTAACTCCTGTTGGGGAGATTTCTCTATTAACTCCTGTTGGGGGGATTTCACTATTAACTCCTGTTGGGGGAATTTCTCTATTAACTCCTGTTGGGGGGATTTCTCTATTAACTCCTGTTGGGAGGATTTCTCTATTAACTCCTGTTGGGGAGATTTCTCTATTAACTCCTGTTGGGGGGATTTCTCTATTAACTCCTGTTGGGGTGATTTCTCTATTAACCCCTGTTGGGGAGATTTCTCTATTAGCTCCTGTTGGGGATATTTTCCTATTAGCTCCTTTTGGGGGGATTTCACTATTAACTCCTGTTGGGGAGATTTCTCTATTAACTTCTGTTGGGGGGATTTCTCTATTAACTCCTGTTGGGAAGATTTCTCTATTAACTCCTGTCGTGTGGATTTCTCTATTAACTCCTGTTGGGGAGATTTCTCTATTAACTCCTGTTGGGGGGATTTCACTATTAACTCCTGTTGGGGGAATTTCTCTATTATATCCTGCTGGGAGATTTCTCTATTAACTCCTGTTGGGGAGATTTCTCTATTAACTCCTGTCTAGTGGATTTCTCTATTAACTCCTGTTGGGGGGATTTCTCTATTAACTCCTGTTGGGAGGATTTCTCTATTAACTCCTGTTGGGGAGATTTCTCTATTAACTCCTGTTGGGGGGATTTCTCTATTAACTCCTGTTGGGGTGATTTCTCTATTAACTCCTGTTGGGGAGATTTCTCTATTAACTCCTGTTGGGGGGATTTCTCTATTAACTCCTGTTGGGGGCATTTCTCTATTAACCCCTGTTGGTTGGATTTCTCTATTAACTCCTGTTGGGGGTATTTCTCTAATAACCCCTGTTGGGGGGATTTCTCTATTAACTCCTGTTGGGGAGATTTCACTGTTAACTCCTGTTGGGGTGATTTCTCTATTAACTCCTGTTGGGGAGATTTCTCTATCAGCTCCTGTTGGGGGGATTTCTCTGTTAACTCCTGTTGGGGGGATTTTTCTATTAACCCCTGCTGGGGGTATTTCTATATTAACCCCTGTTGGGGAGATTTCTCTATTAACTGCTGTTGGGGAGATTTCTCTATTAACTCCTGTTGGGGGGATTTCTCTATTAACTCCAGTTGGGGGGATTTCTCTTTTAACTCCTGTTGGGGGGATTTCTCTATTAACCCCTGTTGGGTGGATTTCTACATTAACCCCTGTCGGGGAGATTTCTCTATTAACTCCTGTTGGGGAGATTTCTCTTTTAACTCCTGTTGGGGAGATTTCTCTATTAACCCCTGTTGGGGGGCTTTCTCTATTAACTCCTGTTGAGGAGATTTCTCTATTAACTCCTGTTGGGGGGATTTCTCTATTAACACCTGTTGGGGGGATTTCTCTATTAACACCTGTTGGGGGGATTTCTCTATTAACCCCTGTTGGAGGGATTTCTCAATTAATTCCTGTTGGGGGGGATTTCTCTATCTCCTGTTGGGGGATTTCTCTATTAACTCCTGTTGGGGGGAATTCTTTATTAACTCCTGTTGGAGAGATTTCTCTATTAACCCCTGTTGGGGGGATTTCTCTATTTACTCCTGTTGCGTGGATTTCTCTATTAACTCCTGTTGGGGGGATTTCTCTATTAACTCCTGTTGTGGAGATTTCTCTATTAAGTCCTGTTGGGGGGAATTCTCTATTAACTCCTGTTGGGGGGATTTCTGTATTAACTCCTGTTGGGCAGATTTCTCTATTAACTCCTGTTGGGGACATTTCTCTATTAACTCCTGTTGGGGGGATTTCTCTATTAACCCCTGTTGGGAAATTTCTCTATTAACTCCTGTTAGGGAGATTTCTCTATTAACTCCTGTCGTGTGGATTTCTCTATTAACTCCTGTTGGGGGGATTTCTCTATTAACTCCTGTTGGGGGGATTTCTCCATTAACTCCTGTTGGGGAGATTTCTCTATTAACTCCTGTTGGGGGGATTTCTCTATTAACTCCTGTTGGGGTGATTTCTCTATTAACTCCTGTTGGGGGGATTTCTCTATTAACTCCTGTTGGGGGGATTTCACTATTAACTCCTGTTGGGGGAATTTCTCTATTATCTCCTGCTGGGAGATTTCTCTATTCACTCCTGTTGGGGAGATTTCTCTATTAACTCCTGTCGTGATGATTTCTCTATTAACTCCTGTTGGGGGGATTTCTCTATTAACTCCTGTTGGGGGGATTTCTCTATTAACTCCTGTTGGGGAGATTTCTCTCTTAACTCCTGATGGGGGGATTTCTCTATTAACTCCTGTTGGGGTGATTTCTCTATTAACCCCTGTTGGGGGGATTTCGCTATTAACTCCTGTTGGGGGGGATTTCTCTATTAACTCCTGTTGGGGGGATTTCTCTATTAACTCCTGTTGGGGAGTTTTCTCTGTTAACTCCTGTTGGGGGGATTTCTCTATTAACTCCTGTTGGGGAGATTTCTCTATTAGCTCCTGTTGGGGGGATTTCTCTATTAACTCCTGTTGGGTGGATTTCTCTGTTAACTCCTGTTGGGGGGATTTCTCTATTAACCCCTGCTGGGGGTATTTCTATATTAACCCCTGTTGGGGAGATTTCTCTATTAACTGCTGTTGGGGAGATTTCTCTATTAACTCCTGTTGGGGGGAGTTCTCTATTAACTCCTGTTGGGGGAATTTCTCTATTATCTCCTGTTGGGGGCATTTCTCTATTAACTCCTGTTGGGGGGATTTCTCAATTAACTCCTGTTGGGGGGATTTCTCTATTAACTCCTGTTGGGGGAATTTCTCTATTATCTCCTGTTGGGGGATTTCTCTATTAACTCCTGTTGGGGAGATTTCTCTATTAACTCCTGTTGGGGGGATTTCTCTATTAACTCCTGTTGCGGAGATTTCTCCATTAACTCCTGTTGGGGGGATTTCTCTGTTCACTCCTGTTGCGGGGATTTCTCTATTAACCCCTGTTGGGGGGATTTCTCTATTAACCACTGTTGGGGAGATTTCTCTCTTAACTCCTATTGGGGAGAATACTCTATTAACTCCTGTTGGGGGGATTTCTCGATTAACTCCTGTTGGGGTGATTTCTCTATTAACTCCTGTTGGGGGGATTTGTCTATTAACTCCTGTTGGGAGATTTCTCTATTAACTCCTGTTGGGGGGATTTCTCTATTAACTCCTGTTGGGGGGATTTCTCTATTAACTCCTGTTGCGGAGATTTCTCCATTAACTCCTGTTGGGGGGAATTCTCGATTAACTGCTGTTGGGGGGATTTCTCTATTAACTCTTGTTGGGGGGATTTCTCTATTAACTCCTGTTGGGGGGATTTCTCTATTAACTCCTGTTGGGGAGATTTCTCTATTAGCTCCTGTTGGGGGGATTTCTCGATTAACTCCTGTTGGGGTGATTTCTCTATTAACTCCTGTTGGGGGGATTTGTCTATTAACTCCTGTTGGGAGATTTCTCTATTAACTCCTGTTGGGGGGATTTCTCTATTAACCCCTGTTGGGGAGATTTCTCTATTAGCTCCTGTTGGGGAGATTTCCCTATTAGCTCCTTTTGGGGGGATTTCACTATTAACTCCTGTTGGGGAGATTTCTCTATTAACTTCTGTTGGGGGGATTTCTCTATTAACTCCTGTTGGGAAGATTTCTCTATTAACTCCTGTCGTGTGGATTTCTCTATTAACTCCTGTTGGGGAGATTTCTCTATTAACTCCTGTTGGGGGGATTTCACTATTAACTCCTGTTGGGGGAATTTCTCTATTATATCCTGCTGGGAGATTTCTCTATTAACTCCTGTTGGGGAGATTTCTCTATTAACTCTTGTCGTGTGGATTTCTCTATTAACTCCTGTTGGGGGGATTTCTCTATTAACTCCTGTTGGGAGGATTTCTCTATTAACTCCTGTTGGGGAGATTTCTCTATTAACTCCTGTTGGGGGGATTTCTCTATTAACTCCTGTTGGGGTGATTTCTCTATTAACTCCTGTTGGGGAGATTTCTCTATTAACTCCTGTTGGGGGGATTTCTCTATTAACTCCTGTTGGGGGCATTTCTCTATTAACCCCTGTTGGGGGGATTTCTCTATTAACCCCTGCTGGGGGTATTTCTATATTAACCCCTGTTGGGGAGATTTCTCTATTAACTGCTGTTGGGGAGATTTCTCTATTAACTCCTGTTGGGGGGATTTCTCTATTAACTCCAGTTGGGGGGATTTCTCTTTTAACTCCTGTTGGGGGGATTTCTCTATTAACCCCTGTTGGGTGGATTTCTACATTAACCCCTGTCGGGGAGATTTCTCTATTAACTCCTGTTGGGGAGATTTCTCTTTTAACTCCTGTTGGGGAGATTTCTCTATTAACCCCTGTTGGGGGGCTTTCTCTATTAACTCCTGTTGGGGAGATTTCTCTATTAACTCCTGTTGGGGGGATTTCGCTTTTAACTCCTGTTGGGGGGATTTCTCTATTAACACCTGTTGGGGGGATTTCTCTATTAACTCCTGTTGGGGAGATTTCTCTATTAACTCCTGTTGGGGGGATTTCTCTATTAACTCCTGTTGGGGAGATTTCTCTATTAACCCCTGTTGGAGGGATTTCTCAATTAATTCCTGTTGGGGGGGATTTCTCTATCTCCTGTTGGGGGATTTCTCTATTAACTCCTGTTGGGGGGAATTCTTTATTAACTCCTGTTGGAGAGATTTCTCTATTAACCCCTGTTGGGGGGATTTCTCTATTTACTCCTGTTGCGTGGATTTCTCTATTAACTCCTGTTGGGGGGATTTCTCTATTAACTCCTGTTGTGGAGATTTCTCTATTAAGTCCTGTTGGGGGGAATTCTCTATTAACTCCTGTTGGGGGGATTTCTGTATTAACTCCTGTTGGGCAGATTTCTCTATTAACTCCTGTTGGGGACATTTCTCTATTAACTCCTGTTGGGGAGGTTTCTCTATTAACCCCTGTTGGGAGGATTTCTCTATTAACTCCTGTTGGGGAAATTTCTCTATTATCTCCTGTTGGGGACATTTCTCTATTAACTCCTGTTGGTAGGATTTCTCTATTAACTCCTGTTGGGGGGATTTCTATATTAACTCCTGTTGGGGGAATTTCTCTATTATCTCCTGTTGGGGGATTTCTCTATTAACTCCTGTTGGGGAGATTTCTCTATTAACTCCTGTTGGGGGGATTTCTCTATGAACTCCTGTTGGGGAGATTTCTCTAACACCTGTTATGGAGATTTCTCTCTTAACTCCGGTTGGGGGTATTTCTCTATTAACTCCTGTTGGGGGGATTCTCTGTTAACTCCTGTTGCGGGGATTTCTCTATTAACCCCTGTTGGGGGGATTTCTCTATTAACTCCTGTTGGGGACATTTCTCTGTTAACTCCTGTTGGGGGATTTCTCGATTAACTGCTGTTGGGGGAATTTCTCTATTAACTCCTGTTGGGGGGATTTCTCTATTAACTCCTGTTGGGGGGATTTCTCTATCAACTCCTGTAGGGGAGATTTCTCTATTAGCTCCTGTTGGGTGGATTTCTCGCTAAACTCCTGTTGGGGTGATTTCTCTATTAACTCCTGTTGGGGGGATTTCTCTATTAACTCCTGTTGGGGGATTTCTCTATTAACTCCTGTTGGGGGGATTTCTCTATTAACCCCTGTTGGGGAGATTTCTCTATTAACTCCTGTTGGGGAGATTTCCCTATTAGCTCCTTTTGGGGGGATTTCACGATTAACTCCTGTTGGGGGGATTTCTCTATTAACTCCTGTTGGGGGGATTTCTCTATTAACTCCTGTTGGGGGGATTTCACTATTAACTCCTGTTGGGGGAATTTCTCTATTATCTGCTGCTGGGAGATTTCTCTATTAACTCCTGTTGGGGAGATTTCTCTATTAACTCCTGTCGTGTGGATTTCTCTATTAACTCCTGTTGGGGGGATTTCTCTATTAACTCCTGTTGAGGGGATTTGTCTATTAACTCCTGTTGGGAGATTTCTCTATTAACTCCTGATGGGGGGATTTCTCTATTAACTCCTGTTGGGGTGATTTCTCTATTAACCCCTGTTGGGGGGATTTCGCAATTAACTCCTGTTGGGGGGGATTTCTCTATTAACTCCTGTTGGGGGGATTTCTCTATTAACTCCTGTTGGGGAGTTTTCTCTGTTAACTCCTGTTGGGGGTACTTGTCTATTAATTCCTGTTGGGAGATTTCTCTATTAACTTCTGTTGGGGGGATTTCTCTATTAACCCCTGTTGGGGAGATTTCTCTATTAACTCCTGTTGAGGAGATTTCCCTATTAGCTCCTTTTGGGGGGATTTCACTATTAACTCCTGTTGGGGAGATTTCTCTATCAACTCCTGTTGGGGAGATTTCTCTATTAACTCCTGTTGACTGGAGAACTGGAGAACTGGAGAACCGCTAATGTAGTACCATTATTCAAGAAGGGTAGTAGGGAAAAACCGGGGAACTACAGGCCAGTGAGCCTAACATCAGTGGTAGGAAAATTACTGGAAAAAATCCTGAGGGACAAAATTTGTCTCCACTTGGAGAGGCAAGGATTAATCAGGGATAGTCAACATGGCTTTGTCAAGGGAAGATCATGCCTGACTAATTTGATTGAATTTTTTGAGGGGGTGACTAGGTGTGTGGATGAGGGTAACGCAGTGGATGTGGTATACATGGATTTCAGTAAGGCCTTCGATAAAGTCCCGCACAGGAGACTGGTCAAGAAGGTAAGAGCCCATGGAATCCAGGGTGCCTTGGCACATTGGATACAAAACTGGCTTAGTGGCAGAAGGCAGAGGGTGATGGTCGAAGGTTGTTTTTGTGACTGGAAACCTGTGGCCAGTGGGGTACCACAGGGATCGGTGCTGGGTCCCTTGCTGTTTGTGGTCTACATTAATGACTTGGATATGAATGTAAAGGGTATGATCAGTAAATTCGCGGATGATACTAAAATTGGTAGGGTGGTAAATAGCGAGGAGGGTAGCCTCAGTCTGCAGAACGATATAGATGGGTTGGTCAGATGGGCGGAACAGTGGCAAATGGAATTTAACCCGGAAAAGTGCGAGGTGATGCACTTTGGGGGGTCTAACAAGGCAAGGGGATACACAATGAATGGTAAGACCCTAGGCAAGACGGAGGGTCAGAGGGATCTGGGTGTGCAGGTACACAGATCCCTGAAGGCGGCGGAACAGGTGGATAAGGTGGTAAAAAAGGCATATGGGATACTTGCCTTCATTAGCCGAGGCATAGAATATAAGAGCAAGGAGGTTATGATGGAGCTGTATAAAACACTGGTTAGGCCACAGCTGGAATACTGTGTGCAGTTCTGGTCGCCACACTACAGGAAAGATGTGATCGCGTTAGAGAGGGTGCAGAGGAGGTTCACCAGGATGTTACCAGGGCTGGAGCGCTTCAGCTATGAAGAGAGACTGGGCAGATTGGGTTTGTTTTCCTTGGAGCAGAGGAGGCTGAGGGGGGACATGATTGAGGTGTACAAAATTGTGAGGGGCATAGATAGGATGGATGCTGAGGAGCTTTTCCCCTTAGTAGAGGGGTCAATAACTAGGGGGCATAGATTCAAGGTAAAGGGAGGGAGGTTTAGAGGGGATTTGAGAAAGAACTTTTTCACCCAGAGGGTGGTTGGAGTCTGGAACTCACTGCCTGAAAGGGTTGTGGAGGCAGAAACCCTCACAACATTTAAGAAGCATTTGGATGAGCATTTGAAATGCCATAGCATACAAGGCTACGGGCCAAATGCTGGAATATGGGATTAGATTAGACAGGGCTTGATGGCCGGCATGGACACGATGGGCCAAAGGGCCTCTATCTGTGCTGTATTACTCTATGACTCTATGACTCTATAACTCCTGTCGTGTGGATTTCTCTATTAACTCCTGCTGGGGGGATTTCTCTATTAACTCCTGTTGTGGGGATTTGTCTACTAACTCCTGTTGGGGAGATTTCTCTATTAACTCCTGTTGGGGAGATTTCCCTATTAGCTCCTTTTGGGGGGATTTCACTATTAACTTCTGTTGCGGGGAATTCTCTATTAACTCCTGTTGGGGAGATTTCTCTATTAACTTCTGTTGCGGGGATTTCTCTATTAACTCCTGTTGGGGAGATTTCTCTATTACCTCCTGTCGAATGGATTTCTCTATTAACTCCTGTTGGGGAAATTTCTCTATTAACTCCTGTTGGGGGGATTTCACTATTAACTCCTGTTGGGGGGATTTCTCTATTATCTCCTGCTGGGAGATTTCGCCATTAACTCCTGTTGGGGAGATTTCTCGATTAACTCCTGTCGTGTGGATTTCTCTATTAACTGCTGTTGGGGGGATTTCTCTATTAACTCCTGCTGGGAGATTTCTCTATTAACTCCTCTTGGGGAGATTTCTCTATTAACTCCTGTCGTGTGGATTTCTCTATTAACTCCTGTTGGGGGGATTTCTCTATTAACTCCTGTTGGGGGGATTTCTCTGTTAACTCCTGTTGGGGAGATTTCTCTATTAACTCCTGTTGGGGGGATTTCTCTATTAACTCCTGTTGGGGTGATTTCTCTATTAACCCCTGTTGGGGGGATTTCGCTATTAACTCCTGTTGGGGGGGATTTCTCTATTAACTCCTGTTGGGGAGATTTCTCCATTGACTCCTGTTGGGGGGATTTCTCTATTAACTCCTTTTGGGGGGATTTCTCTATTAACTCCTGTTGGGGGGATTTCTCTATTAACTCCTGTTGGGGAGATTTCTCTATTAACTTCTGTTGGGGGGATTTCTCTATTAACTCCTGTTGGGGAG
This sequence comes from Somniosus microcephalus, assembly GCF_052327205.1. Taxonomy (NCBI): domain Eukaryota; kingdom Metazoa; phylum Chordata; class Chondrichthyes; order Squaliformes; family Somniosidae; genus Somniosus; species Somniosus microcephalus. The sequence goes on along the minus strand of NC_141005.1, from coordinate 81,083,887 downwards.
ATTTCTCTATTAACCCCTGTTGGGGGGTTTCTCTATTAACTCCTGTTGGGGAGATTTCTCTATTAACTCCTGTTGGGGGGATTTCTCTATTAACTCCTGTTGGGGGGATTTCTCTATTAACTCCTGTTGGGGGGATTTCTCTATGAACTCCTGTTGCGGACATTTCTCTATTAACTCCTGTTGGGGAGGTTTCTCTATTAACCCCTGTTGGGAGGATTTCTCTATTAACTCCTGTTGGGGGAATTTCTCTATTATCTCCTCTTGGGGGCATTTCTCTATTAACTCCTGTTGGGGGGATTTCTCTATTAACTCCTGTTCGGGGGATTTCTCTGTTAACTCCTGTTGGGGGAATTTCTCTGTTATCTCCTGTTGGGGGATTTCTCTATTAACTCCTGTTGGGGAGATTTCTCTATTAACTCCTGTTGGGGGGATTTCTCTATTAACTCCTGTTGGGGAGATTTCTCTAACACCTGTTGGGGAGATTTCTCTATTAACTCCGGTTGGGGAGATTTCTCTGTTAACTCCTGTTGTGGGGATTTCTCTGTTAACTCCTGTTGCGGGGATTTCTCTATTAACGCCTGTTGGGGGGATTTCTCTATTAACCACTGTTGGGGAGATTTCTCTCTTAAGTCCTATTGGGGAGAATACTCTATTAACTCCTGTTGGGGACATTTCTCTGTTAACTCCTGTTGGGGGGATTTCTCGATTAACTGCTGTTGGGGGGATTTCTCTATTAACTCCTGTTGGGGGGATTTCTCTATTAACTCCTGTTGGGGGGATTTCTCTATTAACTCCTGTTGGGGAGATTTCTCTATTAGCTCCTGTTGGGGGGATTTCTCTATTAACTCCTGTTGGGGGGATTTGTCTATTAACTCCTGTTGGGAGATTTCTCTATTAACTCCTGTTGGGGGGATTTCTCTATTAACCCCTGTTGGGGAGATTTCTCTATTAACTCCTGTTGGGGAGATTTCCCTATTAGCTCCTTTTGGGGGGATTTCACTATTAACTCCTGTTGGGGAGATTTCTCTATTATCTCCTGCTGGGAGATTTCTCTATTAACTCCTGTTGGGGAGATTTCTCTATTAACTCCTGTCGTGTGGATTTCTCTATTAACTCCTGTTGGGGGGATTTCTCTATTAACTCCTGTTGGGGGGATTTCTCTATTAACTCCTGTTGGGGAGATTTCTCTATTAACTCCTGTTGGGGGGATTTCTCTATTAACTCCTGTTGGGGTGATTTCTCTATTAACCCCTGTTGGGGGGATTTCGCTATTAACTCCTGTTGGGGGGGATTTCACTATTAACTCCTGTTGGGGAGATTTCTCTGTTAACTTCTGTTGGGGGGATTTCTCTATTAACTCCTGTTGGGGAGATTTCTCTATTAACTCCTGTCGTGTGGATTTCTCTATTAACTCCTGTTGGGGAGATTTCTCTATTAACTCCTGTTGGGGGATTTCACTATTAACTCCTGTTGGGGGAATTTCTCTATTATCTCCTGCTGGGAGATTTCTCTGTTAACTCCTGTTGGGGAGATTTCTCTATTAACTCCTGTCGTGTGGATTTCTCTATTAACTCCTGTTGGGGGGATTTCTCTATTAACTCCTGTTGGGGGGATTTCTCTATTAACTCCAGTTGGGGAGATTTCTCTATTAACTCCTGCTGGGAAATTTCTCTATTAACTCCTGTTGGGGAGATTTCTCTATTAACTCCTGTCGTGTGGATTTCTCTATTAACTCCTGTTGGGGGGATTTCTCTATTAACTCCTGTTGGGGGGATTTCTCCATTAACTCCTGTTGGGGAGATTTCTCTATTAACTCCTGTTGGGGGGATTTCTCTATTAACTCCTGTTGGGGTGATTTCTCTATTAACTCCTGTTGGGGGGATTTCTCTATTAACTCCTGTTGGGGGGATTTCACTATTAACTCCTGTTGGGGGAATTTCTCTATTATCTCCTGTTGGGAGATTTCTCTATTCACTCCTGTTGGGGAGATTTCTCTATTAACTCCTGTCGTGATGATTTCTCTATTAACTCCTGTTGGGGGGATTTCTCTATTAACTCCTGTTGGGGGGATTTCTCTATTAACTCCTGTTGGGGAGATTTCTCTATTAACTCCTGATGGGGGGATTTCTCTATTAACTCCTGTTGGGGTGATTTCTCTATTAACCCCTGTTGGGGGGATTTCGCTATTAACTCCTGTTGGGGGGGATTTCTCTATTAACTCCTGTTGGGGGGATTTCTCTATTAACTCCTGTTGGGGAGTTTTCTCTGTTAACTCCTGTTGGGGGGATTTCTCTATTAACTCCTGTTGGGGAGATTTCTCTATTAGCTCCTGTTGGGGGGATTTCTCTATTAACTCCTGTTGGGTGGATTTCTCTGTTAACTCCTGTTGTGGGGATTTCTCTATTAACCCCTGCTGGGGGTATTTCTATATTAACCCCTGTTGGGGAGATTTCTCTATTAACTGCTGTTGGGGAGATTTCTCTATTAACTCCTGTTGGGGGGAGTTCTCTATTAACTCCTGTTGGGGGAATTTCTCTATTATCTCCTGTTGGGGGCATTTCTCTATTAACTCCTGTTGGGGGGATTTCTCAATTAACTCCTGTTGGGGGGATTTCTCTATTAACTCCTGTTGGGGGAATTTCTCTATTATCTCCTGTTGGGGGATTTCTCTGTTAACTCCTGTTGGGGAGATTTCTCTATTAACTCCTGTTGGGGGGATTTCTCTATTAACTCCTGTTGCGGAGATTTCTCCATTAACTCCTGTTGGGGGGATTTCTCTGTTCACTCCTGTTGCGGGGATTTCTCTATTAACCCCTGTTGGGGGGATTTCTCTATTAACCACGGTTGGGGAGATTTCTCTCTTAACTCCTATTGGGGAGAATACTCTATTAACTCCTGTTGGGGGGATTTCTCGATTAACTCCTGTTGGGGTGATTTCTCTATTAACTCCTGTTGGGGGGATTTGTCTATTAACTCCTGTTGGGAGATTTCTCTATTAACTCCTGTTGGGGGGATTTCTCTATTAACTCCTGTTGGGGGGATTTCTCTATTAACTCCTGTTGCGGAGATTTCTCCATTAACTCCTGTTGGGGGGAATTCTCGATTAACTGCTGTTGGGGGGATTTCTCTATTAACTCTTGTTGGGGGGATTTCTCTATTAACTCCTGTTGGGGGGATTTCTCTATTAACTCCTGTTGGGGAGATTTCTCTATTAGCTCCTGTTGGGGGGATTTCTCGATTAACTCTTGTTGGGGTGATTTCTCTATTAACTCCTGTTGGGGGGATTTGTCTATTAACTCCTGTTGGGAGATTTCTCTATTAACCCCTGTTGGGGGGATTTCTCTATTAACCCCTGTTGGGGAGATTTCTCTATTAGCTCCTGTTGGGGATATTTTCCTATTAGCTCCTTTTGGGGGGATTTCACTATTAACTCCGGTTGGGGAGATTTCTCTATTAACTTCTGTTGGGGGGATTTCTCTATTAACTCCTGTTGGGAAGATTTCTCTATTAACTCCTGTCGTGTGGATTTCTCTATTAACTCCTGTTGGGGAGATTTCTCTATTAACTCCTGTTGGGGGGATTTCACTATTAACTCCTGTTGGGGGAATTTCTCTATTAACTCCTGTTGGGGGGATTTCTCTATTAACTCCTGTTGGGAGGATTTCTCTATTAACTCCTGTTGGGGAGATTTCTCTATTAACTCCTGTTGGGGGGATTTCTCTATTAACTCCTGTTGGGGTGATTTCTCTATTAACCCCTGTTGGGGAGATTTCTCTATTAGCTCCTGTTGGGGATATTTTCCTATTAGCTCCTTTTGGGGGGATTTCACTATTAACTCCTGTTGGGGAGATTTCTCTATTAACTTCTGTTGGGGGGATTTCTCTATTAACTCCTGTTGGGAAGATTTCTCTATTAACTCCTGTCGTGTGGATTTCTCTATTAACTCCTGTTGGGGAGATTTCTCTATTAACTCCTGTTGGGGGGATTTCACTATTAACTCCTGTTGGGGGAATTTCTCTATTATATCCTGCTGGGAGATTTCTCTATTAACTCCTGTTGGGGAGATTTCTCTATTAACTCCTGTCGTGTGGATTTCTCTATTAACTCCTGTTGGGGGGATTTCTCTATTAACTCCTGTTGGGAGGATTTCTCTATTAACTCCTGTTGGGGAGATTTCTCTATTAACTCCTGTTGGGGGGATTTCTCTATTAACTCCTGTTGGGGTGATTTCTCTATTAACTCCTGTTGGGGAGATTTCTCTATTAACTCCTGTTGGGGGGATTTCTCTATTAACTCCTGTTGGGGGCATTTCTCTATTAACCCCTGTTGGGGGGATTTCTCTATTAACCCCTGCTGGGGGTATTTCTATATTAACCCCTGTTGGGGAGATTTCTCTATTAACTGCTGTTGGGGAGATTTCTCTATTAACTCCTGTTGGGGGGATTTCTCTATTAACTCCAGTTGGGGGGATTTCTCTTTTAACTCCTGTTGGGGGGATTTCTCTATTAACCCCTGTTGGGTGGATTTCTACATTAACCCCTGTCGGGGAGATTTCTCTATTAACTCCTGTTGGGGAGATTTCTCTTTTAACTCCTGTTGGGGAGATTTCTCTATTAACCCCTGTTGGGGGGCTTTCTCTATTAACTCCTGTTGGGGAGATTTCTCTATTAACTCCTGTTGGGGGGATTTCGCTTTTAACTCCTGTTGGGGGGATTTCTCTATTAACACCTGTTGGGGGGATTTCTCTATTAACTCCTGTTGGGGAGATTTCTCTATTAACTCCTGTTGGGGGGATTTCTCTATTAACTCCTGTTGGGGAGATTTCTCTATTAACCCCTGTTGGAGGGATTTCTCAATTAATTCCTGTTGGGGGGGATTTCTCTATCTCCTGTTGGGGGATTTCTCTATTAACTCCTGTTGGGGGGAATTCTTTATTAACTCCTGTTGGAGAGATTTCTCTATTAACCCCTGTTGGGGGGATTTCTCTATTTACTCCTGTTGCGTGGATTTCTCTATTAACTCCTGTTGGGGGGATTTCTCTATTAACTCCTGTTGTGGAGATTTCTCTATTAAGTCCTGTTGGGGGGAATTCTCTATTAACTCCTGTTGGGGGGATTTCTGTATTAACTCCTGTTGGGCAGATTTCTCTATTAACTCCTGTTGGGGACATTTCTCTATTAACTCCTGTTGGGGAGGTTTCTCTATTAACCCCTGTTGGGAGGATTTCTCTATTAACTCCTGTTGGGGAAATTTCTCTATTATCTCCTGTTGGGGACATTTCTCTATTAACTCCTGTTGGTAGGATTTCTCTATTAACTCCTGTTGGGGGGATTTCTATATTAACTCCTGTTGGGGGAATTTCTCTATTATCTCCTGTTGGGGGATTTCTCTATTAACTCCTGTTGGGGAGATTTCTCTATTAACTCCTGTTGGGGGGATTTCTCTATGAACTCCTGTTGGGGAGATTTCTCTAACACCTGTTATGGAGATTTCTCTCTTAACTCCGGTTGGGGGTATTTCTCTATTAACTCCTGTTGGGGGGATTCTCTGTTAACTCCTGTTGCGGGGATTTCTCTATTAACCCCTGTTGGGGGGATTTCTCTATTAACTCCTGTTGGGGACATTTCTCTGTTAACTCCTGTTGGGGGATTTCTCGATTAACTGCTGTTGGGGGAATTTCTCTATTAACTCCTGTTGGGGGGATTTCTCTATTAACTCCTGTTGGGGGGATTTCTCTATCAACTCCTGTAGGGGAGATTTCTCTATTAGCTCCTGTTGGGTGGATTTCTCGCTAAACTCCTGTTGGGGTGATTTCTCTATTAACTCCTGTTGGGGGGATTTCTCTATTAACTCCTGTTGGGGGATTTCTCTATTAACTCCTGTTGGGGGGATTTCTCTATTAACCCCTGTTGGGGAGATTTCTCTATTAACTCCTGTTGGGGAGATTTCCCTATTAGCTCCTTTTGGGGGGATTTCACGATTAACTCCTGTTGGGGGGATTTCTCTATTAACTCCTGTTGGGGGGATTTCTCTATTAACTCCTGTTGGGGGGATTTCACTATTAACTCCTGTTGGGGGAATTTCTCTATTATCTGCTGCTGGGAGATTTCTCTATTAACTCCTGTTGGGGAGATTTCTCTATTAACTCCTGTCGTGTGGATTTCTCTATTAACTCCTGTTGGGGGGATTTCTCTATTAACTCCTGTTGAGGGGATTTGTCTATTAACTCCTGTTGGGAGATTTCTCTATTAACTCCTGATGGGGGGATTTCTCTATTAACTCCTGTTGGGGTGATTTCTCTATTAACCCCTGTTGGGGGGATTTCGCAATTAACTCCTGTTGGGGGGGATTTCTCTATTAACTCCTGTTGGGGGGATTTCTCTATTAACTCCTGTTGGGGAGTTTTCTCTGTTAACTCCTGTTGGGGGTACTTGTCTATTAATTCCTGTTGGGAGATTTCTCTATTAACTTCTGTTGGGGGGATTTCTCTATTAACCCCTGTTGGGGAGATTTCTCTATTAACTCCTGTTGAGGAGATTTCCCTATTAGCTCCTTTTGGGGGGATTTCACTATTAACTCCTGTTGGGGAGATTTCTCTATCAACTCCTGTTGGGGAGATTTCTCTATTAACTCCTGTTGACTGGAGAACTGGAGAACTGGAGAACCGCTAATGTAGTACCATTATTCAAGAAGGGTAGTAGGGAAAAACCGGGGAACTACAGGCCAGTGAGCCTAACATCAGTGGTAGGAAAATTACTGGAAAAAATCCTGAGGGACAAAATTTGTCTCCACTTGGAGAGGCAAGGATTAATCAGGGATAGTCAACATGGCTTTGTCAAGGGAAGATCATGCCTGACTAATTTGATTGAATTTTTTGAGGGGGTGACTAGGTGTGTGGATGAGGGTAACGCAGTGGATGTGGTATACATGGATTTCAGTAAGGCCTTCGATAAAGTCCCGCACAGGAGACTGGTCAAGAAGGTAAGAGCCCATGGAATCCAGGGTGCCTTGGCACATTGGATACAAAACTGGCTTAGTGGCAGAAGGCAGAGGGTGATGGTCGAAGGTTGTTTTTGTGACTGGAAACCTGTGGCCAGTGGGGTACCACAGGGATCGGTGCTGGGTCCCTTGCTGTTTGTGGTCTACATTAATGACTTGGATATGAATGTAAAGGGTATGATCAGTAAATTCGCGGATGATACTAAAATTGGTAGGGTGGTAAATAGCGAGGAGGGTAGCCTCAGTCTGCAGAACGATATAGATGGGTTGGTCAGATGGGCGGAACAGTGGCAAATGGAATTTAACCCGGAAAAGTGCGAGGTGATGCACTTTGGGGGGTCTAACAAGGCAAGGGGATACACAATGAATGGTAAGACCCTAGGCAAGACGGAGGGTCAGAGGGATCTGGGTGTGCAGGTACACAGATCCCTGAAGGCGGCGGAACAGGTGGATAAGGTGGTAAAAAAGGCATATGGGATACTTGCCTTCATTAGCCGAGGCATAGAATATAAGAGCAAGGAGGTTATGATGGAGCTGTATAAAACACTGGTTAGGCCACAGCTGGAATACTGTGTGCAGTTCTGGTCGCCACACTACAGGAAAGATGTGATCGCGTTAGAGAGGGTGCAGAGGAGGTTCACCAGGATGTTACCAGGGCTGGAGCGCTTCAGCTATGAAGAGAGACTGGGCAGATTGGGTTTGTTTTCCTTGGAGCAGAGGAGGCTGAGGGGGGACATGATTGAGGTGTACAAAATTGTGAGGGGCATAGATAGGATGGATGCTGAGGAGCTTTTCCCCTTAGTAGAGGGGTCAATAACTAGGGGGCATAGATTCAAGGTAAAGGGAGGGAGGTTTAGAGGGGATTTGAGAAAGAACTTTTTCACCCAGAGGGTGGTTGGAGTCTGGAACTCACTGCCTGAAAGGGTTGTGGAGGCAGAAACCCTCACAACATTTAAGAAGCATTTGGATGAGCATTTGAAATGCCATAGCATACAAGGCTACGGGCCAAATGCTGGAATATGGGATTAGATTAGACAGGGCTTGATGGCCGGCATGGACACGATGGGCCAAAGGGCCTCTATCTGTGCTGTATTACTCTATGACTCTATGACTCTATAACTCCTGTCGTGTGGATTTCTCTATTAACTCCTGCTGGGGGGATTTCTCTATTAACTCCTGTTGTGGGGATTTGTCTACTAACTCCTGTTGGGGAGATTTCTCTATTAACTCCTGTTGGGGAGATTTCCCTATTAGCTCCTTTTGGGGGGATTTCACTATTAACTTCTGTTGCGGGGAATTCTCTATTAACTCCTGTTGGGGAGATTTCTCTATTAACTTCTGTTGCGGGGATTTCTCTATTAACTCCTGTTGGGGAGATTTCTCTATTACCTCCTGTCGAATGGATTTCTCTATTAACTCCTGTTGGGGAAATTTCTCTATTAACTCCTGTTGGGGGGATTTCACTATTAACTCCTGTTGGGGGGATTTCTCTATTATCTCCTGCTGGGAGATTTCGCCATTAACTCCTGTTGGGGAGATTTCTCGATTAACTCCTGTCGTGTGGATTTCTCTATTAACTGCTGTTGGGGGGATTTCTCTATTAACTCCTGCTGGGAGATTTCTCTATTAACTCCTCTTGGGGAGATTTCTCTATTAACTCCTGTCGTGTGGATTTCTCTATTAACTCCTGTTGGGGGGATTTCTCTATTAACTCCTGTTGGGGGGATTTCTCTGTTAACTCCTGTTGGGGAGATTTCTCTATTAACTCCTGTTGGGGGGATTTCTCTATTAACTCCTGTTGGGGTGATTTCTCTATTAACCCCTGTTGGGGGGATTTCGCTATTAACTCCTGTTGGGGGGGATTTCTCTATTAACTCCTGTTGGGGAGATTTCTCCATTGACTCCTGTTGGGGGGATTTCTCTATTAACTCCTTTTGGGGGGATTTCTCTATTAACTCCTGTTGGGGGGATTTCTCTATTAACTCCTGTTGGGGAGATTTCTCTATTAACTTCTGTTGGGGGGATTTCTCTATTAACTCCTGTTGGGGAGATTTCTCTATTAACCCCTGTTGGGGGGTTTCTCTATTAACTCCTGTTGGGGAGATTTCTCTATTAACTCCTGTTGGGGGGATTTCTCTATTAACTCCTGTTGGGGGGATTTCTCTATTAACTCCTGTTGGGGGGATTTCTCTATGAACTCCTGTTGCGGACATTTCTCTATTAACTCCTGTTGGGGAGGTTTCTCTATTAACCCCTGTTGGGAGGATTTCTCTATTAACTCCTGTTGGGGGAATTTCTCTATTATCTCCTCTTGGGGGCATTTCTCTATTAACTCCTGTTGGGGGGATTTCTCTATTAACTCCTGTTCGGGGGATTTCTCTGTTAACTCCTGTTGGGGGAATTTCTCTATTATCTCCTGTTGGGGGATTTCTCTATTAACTCCTGTTGGGGAGATTTCTCTATTAACTCCTGTTGGGGGGATTTCTCTATTAACTCCTGTTGGGGAGATTTCTCTAACACCTGTTGGGGAGATTTCTCTATTAACTCCGGTTGGGGAGATTTCTCTGTTAACTCCTGTTGTGGGGATTTCTCTGTTAACTCCTGTTGCGGGGATTTCTCTATTAACGCCTGTTGGGGGGATTTCTCTATTAACCACTGTTGGGGAGATTTCTCTCTTAAGTCCTATTGGGGAGAATACTCTATTAACTCCTGTTGGGGACATTTCTCTGTTAACTCCTGTTGGGGGGATTTCTCGATTAACTGCTGTTGGGGGGATTTCTCTATTAACTCCTGTTGGGGGGATTTCTCTATTAACTCCTGTTGGGGGGATTTCTCTATTAACTCCTGTTGGGGAGATTTCTCTATTAGCTCCTGTTGGGGGGATTTCTCTATTAACTCCTGTTGGGGGGATTTGTCTATTAACTCCTGTTGGGAGATTTCTCTATTAACTCCTGTTGGGGGGATTTCTCTATTAACCCCTGTTGGGGAGATTTCTCTATTAACTCCTGTTGGGGAGATTTCCCTATTAGCTCCTTTTGGGGGGATTTCACTATTAACTCCTGTTGGGGAGATTTCTCTATTATCTCCTGCTGGGAGATTTCTCTATTAACTCCTGTTGGGGAGATTTCTCTATTAACTCCTGTCGTGTGGATTTCTCTATTAACTCCTGTTGGGGGGATTTCTCTATTAACTCCTGTTGGGGGGATTTCTCTATTAACTCCTGTTGGGGAGATTTCTCTATTAACTCCTGTTGGGGGGATTTCTCTATTAACTCCTGTTGGGGTGATTTCTCTATTAACCCCTGTTGGGGGGATTTCGCTATTAACTCCTGTTGGGGGGGATTTCACTATTAACTCCTGTTGGGGAGATTTCTCTGTTAACTTCTGTTGGGGGGATTTCTCTATTAACTCCTGTTGGGGAGATTTCTCTATTAACTCCTGTCGTGTGGATTTCTCTATTAACTCCTGTTGGGGAGATTTCTCTATTAACTCCTGTTGGGGGATTTCACTATTAACTCCTGTTGGGGGAATTTCTCTATTATCTCCTGCTGGGAGATTTCTCTGTTAACTCCTGTTGGGGAGATTTCTCTATTAACTCCTGTCGTGTGGATTTCTCTATTAACTCCTGTTGGGGGGATTTCTCTATTAACTCCTGTTGGGGGGATTTCTCTATTAACTCCAGTTGGGGAGATTTCTCTATTAACTCCTGCTGGGAAATTTCTCTATTAACTCCTGTTGGGGAGATTTCTCTATTAACTCCTGTCGTGTGGATTTCTCTATTAACTCCTGTTGGGGGGATTTCTCTATTAACTCCTGTTGGGGGGATTTCTCCATTAACTCCTGTTGGGGAGATTTCTCTATTAACTCCTGTTGGGGGGATTTCTCTATTAACTCCTGTTGGGGTGATTTCTCTATTAACTCCTGTTGGGGGGATTTCTCTATTAACTCCTGTTGGGGGGATTTCACTATTAACTCCTGTTGGGGGAATTTCTCTATTATCTCCTGTTGGGAGATTTCTCTATTCACTCCTGTTGGGGAGATTTCTCTATTAACTCCTGTCGTGATGATTTCTCTATTAACTCCTGTTGGGGGGATTTCTCTATTAACTCCTGTTGGGGGGATTTCTCTATTAACTCCTGTTGGGGAGATTTCTCTATTAACTCCTGATGGGGGGATTTCTCTATTAACTCCTGTTGGGGTGATTTCTCTATTAACCCCTGTTGGGGGGATTTCGCTATTAACTCCTGTTGGGGGGGATTTCTCTATTAACTCCTGTTGGGGGGATTTCTCTATTAACTCCTGTTGGGGAGTTTTCTCTGTTAACTCCTGTTGGGGGGATTTCTCTATTAACTCCTGTTGGGGAGATTTCTCTATTAGCTCCTGTTGGGGGGATTTCTCTATTAACTCCTGTTGGGTGGATTTCTCTGTTAACTCCTGTTGTGGGGATTTCTCTATTAACCCCTGCTGGGGGTATTTCTATATTAACCCCTGTTGGGGAGATTTCTCTATTAACTGCTGTTGGGGAGATTTCTCTATTAACTCCTGTTGGGGGGAGTTCTCTATTAACTCCTGTTGGGGGAATTTCTCTATTATCTCCTGTTGGGGGCATTTCTCTATTAACTCCTGTTGGGGGGATTTCTCAATTAACTCCTGTTGGGGGGATTTCTCTATTAACTCCTGTTGGGGGAATTTCTCTATTATCTCCTGTTGGGGGATTTCTCTGTTAACTCCTGTTGGGGAGATTTCTCTATTAACTCCTGTTGGGGGGATTTCTCCATTAACTCCTGTTGCGGAGATTTCTCCATTAACTCCTGTTGGGGGGATTTCTCTGTTCACTCCTGTTGCGGGGATTTCTCTATTAACCCCTGTTGGGGGGATTTCTCTATTAACCACGGTTGGGGAGATTTCTCTCTTAACTCCTATTGGGGAGAATACTCTATTAACTCCTGTTGGGGGGATTTCTCGATTAACTCCTGTTGGGGTGATTTCTCTATTAACTCCTGTTGGGGGGATTTGTCTATTAACTCCTGTTGGGAGATTTCTCTATTAACTCCTGTTGGGGGGATTTCTCTATTAACTCCTGTTGGGGGGATTTCTCTATTAACTCCTGTTGCGGAGATTTCTCCATTAACTCCTGTTGGGGGGAATTCTCGATTAACTGCTGTTGGGGGGATTTCTCTATTAACTCTTGTTGGGGGGATTTCTCTATTAACTCCTGTTGGGGGGATTTCTCTATTAACTCCTGTTGGGGAGATTTCTCTATTAGCTCCTGTTGGGGGGATTTCTCGATTAACTCTTGTTGGGGTGATTTCTCTATTAACTCCTGTTGGGGGGATTTGTCTATTAACTCCTGTTGGGAGATTTCTCTATTAACCCCTGTTGGGGGGATTTCTCTATTAACCCCTGTTGGGGAGATTTCTCTATTAGCTCCTGTTGGGGATATTTTCCTATTAGCTCCTTTTGGGGGGATTTCACTATTAACTCCGGTTGGGGAGATTTCTCTATTAACGTCTGTTGGGGGGATTTCTCTATTAACTCCTGTTGGGAAGATTTCTCTATTAACTCCTGTCGTGTGGATTTCTCTATTAACTCCTGTTGGGGAGATTTCTCTATTAACTCCTGTTGGGGGGATTTCACTATTAACTCCTGTTGGGGGAATTTCTCTATTAACTCCTGTTGGGGGGATTTCTCTATTAACTCCTGTTGGGAGGATTTCTCTATTAACTCCTGTTGGGGAGATTTCTCTATTAACTCCTGTTGGGGGGATTTCTCTATTAACTCCTGTTGGGGTGATTTCTCTATTAACCCCTGTTGGGGAGATTTCTCTATTAGCTCCTGTTGGGGATATTTTCCTATTAGCTCCTTTTGGGGGGATTTCACTATTAACTCCTGTTGGGGAGATTTCTCTATTAACTTCTGTTGGGGGGATTTCTCTATTAACTCCTGTTGGGAAGATTTCTCTATTAACTCCTGTCGTGTGGATTTCTCTATTAACTCCTGTTGGGGAGATTTCTCTATTAACTCCTGTTGGGGGGATTTCACTATTAACTCCTGTTGGGGGAATTTCTCTATTATATCCTGCTGGGAGATTTCTCTATTAACTCCTGTTGGGGAGATTTCTCTATTAACTCCTGTCGTGTGGATTTCTCTATTAACTCCTGTTGGGGGGATTTCTCTATTAACTCCTGTTGGGAGGATTTCTCTATTAACTCCTGTTGGGGAGATTTCTCTATTAACTCCTGTTGGGGGGATTTCTCTATTAACTCCTGTTGGGGTGATTTCTCTATTAACTCCTGTTGGGGAGATTTCTCTATTAACTCCTGTTGGGGGGATTTCTCTATTAACTCCTGTTGGGGGCATTTCTCTATTAACCCCTGTTGGTTGGATTTCTCTATTAACTCCTGTTGGGGGTATTTCTCTAATAACCCCTGTTGGGGGGATTTCTCTATTAACTCCTGTTGGGGAGATTTCACTGTTAACTCCTGTTGGGGTGATTTCTCTATTAACTCCTGTTGGGGAGATTTCTCTATCAGCTCCTGTTGGGGGGATTTCTCTGTTAACTCCTGTTGGGGGGATTTTTCTATTAACCCCTGCTGGGGGTATTTCTATATTAACCCCTGTTGGGGAGATTTCTCTATTAACTGCTGTTGGGGAGATTTCTCTATTAACTCCTGTTGGGGGGATTTCTCTATTAACTCCAGTTGGGGGGATTTCTCTTTTAACTCCTGTTGGGGGGATTTCTCTATTAACCCCTGTTGGGTGGATTTCTACATTAACCCCTGTCGGGGAGATTTCTCTATTAACTCCTGTTGGGGAGATTTCTCTTTTAACTCCTGTTGGGGAGATTTCTCTATTAACCCCTGTTGGGGGGCTTTCTCTATTAACTCCTGTTGAGGAGATTTCTCTATTAACTCCTGTTGGGGGGATTTCTCTATTAACACCTGTTGGGGGGATTTCTCTATTAACACCTGTTGGGGGGATTTCTCTATTAACCCCTGTTGGAGGGATTTCTCAATTAATTCCTGTTGGGGGGGATTTCTCTATCTCCTGTTGGGGGATTTCTCTATTAACTCCTGTTGGGGGGAATTCTTTATTAACTCCTGTTGGAGAGATTTCTCTATTAACCCCTGTTGGGGGGATTTCTCTATTTACTCCTGTTGCGTGGATTTCTCTATTAACTCCTGTTGGGGGGATTTCTCTATTAACTCCTGTTGTGGAGATTTCTCTATTAAGTCCTGTTGGGGGGAATTCTCTATTAACTCCTGTTGGGGGGATTTCTGTATTAACTCCTGTTGGGCAGATTTCTCTATTAACTCCTGTTCGGGACATTTCTCTATTAACTCCTGTTGGGGGGATTTCTCTATTAACCCCTGTTGGGAAATTTCTCTATTAACTCCTGTTAGGGAGATTTCTCTATTAACTCCTGTCGTGTGGATTTCTCTATTAACTCCTGTTGGGGGGATTTCTCTATTAACTCCTGTTGGGGGGATTTCTCCATTAACTCCTGTTGGGGAGATTTCTCTATTAACTCCTGTTGGGGGGATTTCTCTATTAACTCCTGTTGGGGTGATTTCTCTATTAACTCCTGTTGGGGGGATTTCTCTATTAACTCCTGTTGGGGGGATTTCACTATTAACTCCTGTTGGGGGAATTTCTCTATTATCTCCTGCTGGGAGATTTCTCTATTCACTCCTGTTGGGGAGATTTCTCTATTAACTCCTGTCGTGATGATTTCTCTATTAACTCCTGTTGGGGGGATTTCTCTATTAACTCCTGTTGGGGGGATTTCTCTATTAACTCCTGTTGGGGAGATTTCTCTCTTAACTCCTGATGGGGGGATTTCTCTATTAACTCCTGTTGGGGTGATTTCTCTATTAACCCCTGTTGGGGGGATTTCGCTATTAACTCCTGTTGGGGGGGATTTCTCTATTAACTCCTGTTGGGGGGATTTCTCTATTAACTCCTGTTGGGGAGTTTTCTCTGTTAACTCCTGTTGGGGGGATTTCTCTATTAACTCCTGTTGGGGAGATTTCTCTATTAGCTCCTGTTGGGGGGATTTCTCTATTAACTCCTGTTGGGTGGATTTCTCTGTTAACTCCTGTTGGGGGGATTTCTCTATTAACCCCTGCTGGGGGTATTTCTATATTAACCCCTGTTGGGGAGATTTCTCTATTAACTGCTGTTGGGGAGATTTCTCTATTAACTCCTGTTGGGGGGAGTTCTCTATTAACTCCTGTTGGGGGAATTTCTCTATTATCTCCTGTTGGGGGCATTTCTCTATTAACTCCTGTTGGGGGGATTTCTCAATTAACTCCTGTTGGGGGGATTTCTCTATTAACTCCTGTTGGGGGAATTTCTCTATTATCTCCTGTTGGGGGATTTCTCTATTAACTCCTGTTGGGGAGATTTCTCTATTAACTCCTGTTGGGGGGATTTCTCTATTAACTCCTGTTGCGGAGATTTCTCCATTAACTCCTGTTGGGGGGATTTCTCTGTTCACTCCTGTTGCGGGGATTTCTCTATTAACCCCTGTTGGGGGGATTTCTCTATTAACCACTGTTGGGGAGATTTCTCTCTTAACTCCTATTGGGGAGAATACTCTATTAACTCCTGTTGGGGGGATTTCTCGATTAACTCCTGTTGGGGTGATTTCTCTATTAACTCCTGTTGGGGGGATTTGTCTATTAACTCCTGTTGGGAGATTTCTCTATTAACTCCTGTTGGGGGGATTTCTCTATTAACTCCTGTTGGGGGGATTTCTCTATTAACTCCTGTTGCGGAGATTTCTCCATTAACTCCTGTTGGGGGGAATTCTCGATTAACTGCTGTTGGGGGGATTTCTCTATTAACTCTTGTTGGGGGGATTTCTCTATTAACTCCTGTTGGGGGGATTTCTCTATTAACTCCTGTTGGGGAGATTTCTCTATTAGCTCCTGTTGGGGGGATTTCTCGATTAACTCCTGTTGGGGTGATTTCTCTATTAACTCCTGTTGGGGGGATTTGTCTATTAACTCCTGTTGGGAGATTTCTCTATTAACTCCTGTTGGGGGGATTTCTCTATTAACCCCTGTTGGGGAGATTTCTCTATTAGCTCCTGTTGGGGAGATTTCCCTATTAGCTCCTTTTGGGGGGATTTCACTATTAACTCCTGTTGGGGAGATTTCTCTATTAACTTCTGTTGGGGGGATTTCTCTATTAACTCCTGTTGGGAAGATTTCTCTATTAACTCCTGTCGTGTGGATTTCTCTATTAACTCCTGTTGGGGAGATTTCTCTATTAACTCCTGTTGGGGGGATTTCACTATTAACTCCTGTTGGGGGAATTTCTCTATTATATCCTGCTGGGAGATTTCTCTATTAACTCCTGTTGGGGAGATTTCTCTATTAACTCCTGTCGTGTGGATTTCTCTATTAACTCCTGTTGGGGGGATTTCTCTATTAACTCCTGTTGGGAGGATTTCTCTATTAACTCCTGTTGGGGAGATTTCTCTATTAACTCCTGTTGGGGGGATTTCTCTATTAACTCCTGTTGGGGTGATTTCTCTATTAACTCCTGTTGGGGAGATTTCTCTATTAACTCCTGTTGGGGGGATTTCTCTATTAACTCCTGTTGGGGGCATTTCTCTATTAACCCCTGTTGGGGGGATTTCTCTATTAACCCCTGCTGGGGGTATTTCTATATTAACCCCTGTTGGGGAGATTTCTCTATTAACTGCTGTTGGGGAGATTTCTCTATTAACTCCTGTTGGGGGGATTTCTCTATTAACTCCAGTTGGGGGGATTTCTCTTTTAACTCCTGTTGGGGGGATTTCTCTATTAACCCCTGTTGGGTGGATTTCTACATTAACCCCTGTCGGGGAGATTTCTCTATTAACTCCTGTTGGGGAGATTTCTCTTTTAACTCCTGTTGGGGAGATTTCTCTATTAACCCCTGTTGGGGGGCTTTCTCTATTAACTCCTGTTGGGGAGATTTCTCTATTAACTCCTGTTGGGGGGATTTCGCTTTTAACTCCTGTTGGGGGGATTTCTCTATTAACACCTGTTGGGGGGATTTCTCTATTAACTCCTGTTGGGGAGATTTCTCTATTAACTCCTGTTGGGGGGATTTCTCTATTAACTCCTGTTGGGGAGATTTCTCTATTAACCCCTGTTGGAGGGATTTCTCAATTAATTCCTGTTGGGGGGGATTTCTCTATCTCCTGTTGGGGGATTTCTCTATTAACTCCTGTTGGGGGGAATTCTTTATTAACTCCTGTTGGAGAGATTTCTCTATTAACCCCTGTTGGGGGGATTTCTCTATTTACTCCTGTTGCGTGGATTTCTCTATTAACTCCTGTTGGGGGGATTTCTCTATTAACTCCTGTTGTGGAGATTTCTCTATTAAGTCCTGTTGGGGGGAATTCTCTATTAACTCCTGTTGGGGGGATTTCTGTATTAACTCCTGTTGGGCAGATTTCTCTATTAACTCCTGTTGGGGACATTTCTCTATTAACTCCTGTTGGGGAGGTTTCTCTATTAACCCCTGTTGGGAGGATTTCTCTATTAACTCCTGTTGGGGAAATTTCTCTATTATCTCCTGTTGGGGACATTTCTCTATTAACTCCTGTTGGTAGGATTTCTCTATTAACTCCTGTTGGGGGGATTTCTATATTAACTCCTGTTGGGGGAATTTCTCTATTATCTCCTGTTGGGGGATTTCTCTATTAACTCCTGTTGGGGAGATTTCTCTATTAACTCCTGTTGGGGGGATTTCTCTATGAACTCCTGTTGGGGAGATTTCTCTAACACCTGTTATGGAGATTTCTCTCTTAACTCCGGTTGGGGGTATTTCTCTCTTAACTCCTGTTGGGGGGATTCTCTGTTAACTCCTGTTGCGGGGATTTCTCTATTAACCCCTGTTGGGGGGATTTCTCTATTAACTCCTGTTGGGGACATTTCTCTGTTAACTCCTGTTGGGGGATTTCTCGATTAACTGCTGTTGGGGGAATTTCTCTATTAACTCCTGTTGGGGGGATTTCTCTATTAACTCCTGTTGGGGGGATTTCTCTATCAACTCCTGTAGGGGAGATTTCTCTATTAGCTCCTGTTGGGTGGATTTCTCGCTAAACTCCTGTTGGGGTGATTTCTCTATTAACTCCTGTTGGGGGGATTTCTCTATTAACTCCTGTTGGGGGATTTCTCTATTAACTCCTGTTGGGGGGATTTCTCTATTAACCCCTGTTGGGGAGATTTCTCTATTAACTCCTGTTGGGGAGATTTCCCTATTAGCTCCTTTTGGGGGGATTTCACGATTAACTCCTGTTGGGGGGATTTCTCTATTAACTCCTGTTGGGGGGATTTCTCTATTAACTCCTGTTGGGGGGATTTCACTATTAACTCCTGTTGGGGGAATTTCTCTATTATCTGCTGCTGGGAGATTTCTCTATTAACTCCTGTTGGGGAGATTTCTCTATTAACTCCTGTCGTGTGGATTTCTCTATTAACTCCTGTTGGGGGGATTTCTCTATTAACTCCTGTTGAGGGGATTTGTCTATTAACTCCTGTTGGGAGATTTCTCTATTAACTCCTGATGGGGGGATTTCTCTATTAACTCCTGTTGGGGTGATTTCTCTATTAACCCCTGTTGGGGGGATTTCGCAATTAACTCCTGTTGGGGGGGATTTCTCTATTAACTCCTGTTGGGGGGATTTCTCTATTAACTCCTGTTGGGGAGTTTTCTCTGTTAACTCCTGTTGGGGGTACTTGTCTATTAATTCCTGTTGGGAGATTTCTCTATTAACTTCTGTTGGGGGGATTTCTCTATTAACCCCTGTTGGGGAGATTTCTCTATTAACTCCTGTTGAGGAGATTTCCCTATTAGCTCCTTTTGGGGGGATTTCACTATTAACTCCTGTTGGGGAGATTTCTCTATCAACTCCTGTTGGGGAGATTTCTCTATTAACTCCTGTTGACTGGAGAACTGGAGAACTGGAGAACCGCTAATGTAGTACCATTATTCAAGAAGGGTAGTAGGGAAAAACCGGGGAACTACAGGCCAGTGAGCCTAACATCAGTGGTAGGAAAATTACTGGAAAAAATCCTGAGGGACAAAATTTGTCTCCACTTGGAGAGGCAAGGATTAATCAGGGATAGTCAACATGGCTTTGTCAAGGGAAGATCATGCCTGACTAATTTGATTGAATTTTTTGAGGGGGTGACTAGGTGTGTGGATGAGGGTAACGCAGTGGATGTGGTATACATGGATTTCAGTAAGGCCTTCGATAAAGTCCCGCACAGGAGACTGGTCAAGAAGGTAAGAGCCCATGGAATCCAGGGTGCCTTGGCACATTGGATACAAAACTGGCTTAGTGGCAGAAGGCAGAGGGTGATGGTCGAAGGTTGTTTTTGTGACTGGAAACCTGTGGCCAGTGGGGTACCACAGGGATCGGTGCTGGGTCCCTTGCTGTTTGTGGTCTACATTAATGACTTGGATATGAATGTAAAGGGTATGATCAGTAAATTCGCGGATGATACTAAAATTGGTAGGGTGGTAAATAGCGAGGAGGGTAGCCTCAGTCTGCAGAACGATATAGATGGGTTGGTCAGATGGGCGGAACAGTGGCAAATGGAATTTAACCCGGAAAAGTGCGAGGTGATGCACTTTGGGGGGTCTAACAAGGCAAGGGGATACACAATGAATGGTAAGACCCTAGGCAAGACGGAGGGTCAGAGGGATCTGGGTGTGCAGGTACACAGATCCCTGAAGGCGGCGGAACAGGTGGATAAGGTGGTAAAAAAGGCATATGGGATACTTGCCTTCATTAGCCGAGGCATAGAATATAAGAGCAAGGAGGTTATGATGGAGCTGTATAAAACACTGGTTAGGCCACAGCTGGAATACTGTGTGCAGTTCTGGTCGCCACACTACAGGAAAGATGTGATCGCGTTAGAGAGGGTGCAGAGGAGGTTCACCAGGATGTTACCAGGGCTGGAGCGCTTCAGCTATGAAGAGAGACTGGGCAGATTGGGTTTGTTTTCCTTGGAGCAGAGGAGGCTGAGGGGGGACATGATTGAGGTGTACAAAATTGTGAGGGGCATAGATAGGATGGATGCTGAGGAGCTTTTCCCCTTAGTAGAGGGGTCAATAACTAGGGGGCATAGATTCAAGGTAAAGGGAGGGAGGTTTAGAGGGGATTTGAGAAAGAACTTTTTCACCCAGAGGGTGGTTGGAGTCTGGAACTCACTGCCTGAAAGGGTTGTGGAGGCAGAAACCCTCACAACATTTAAGAAGCATTTGGATGAGCATTTGAAATGCCATAGCATACAAGGCTACGGGCCAAATGCTGGAATATGGGATTAGATTAGACAGGGCTTGATGGCCGGCATGGACACGATGGGCCAAAGGGCCTCTATCTGTGCTGTATTACTCTATGACTCTATGACTCTATAACTCCTGTCGTGTGGATTTCTCTATTAACTCCTGCTGGGGGGATTTCTCTATTAACTCCTGTTGGGGGGATTTCTCTATTAACTCCTGTTGGGGAGATTTCTCTATTAACTCCTGTTGGGGGGATTTCTCTATTAACTCCTGTTGGGGTGATTTCTCTATTAACCGCTGTTGGGGGGATTTCGCTATTAACTCCTGTTGGGGGGGATTTCACTATTAACTCCTGTTGGGGAGGTTTCTCTATTAACTTCTGTTGGGGGGATTTCTCTATTAACTCCTGTTGGGGAGATTTCTCTATTAACTCCTGTCGTGTGGATTTCTCTATTAACTCCTGTTGGGGAGATTTCTCTATTAACTCCTGTTGGGGGGATTTCACTATTAACTCCTGTTGGGGGAATTTCTCTATTATCTCCTGCTGGGAGATTTCTCTGTTAACTCCTGTTGGGGAGATTTCTCTATTAACTCCTGTCGTGTGGATTTCTCTATTAACTCCTGTTGGGGGGATTTCTCTATTAACTCCTGTTGGGGGGATTTCTCTATTAACTCCAGTTGGGGAGATTTCTCTATTAACTCATGCTGGGAGATTTCTCTATTAACTCCTGTTGGGGAGATTTCTCTGTTAACTCCTGTCGTGTGGATTTCTCTATTAACTCCTGTTGGGGGGATGTCTCTATTAACTCCTGTTGGGGGGATTTCTCTATTAAGTCCTGTTGGGGTGATTTCTCTATTAACTCCTGTTGGGGGGATTTCTCTATTAACTCCTGTTGGGGGGATTTCACTATTAACTCCTGTTGGGGGAATTTCTCTATTATCTCCTGCTGGGAGATTTCTCTATTAACTCCTGTTGGGGAGATTTCTCTATTAACTCCTGTCGTGTGGATTTCTCTATTAACTCCTGTTGGGGGGATTTCTCTATTAACTCCTGTTGGGGGGATTTCTCTATTAACCCCTGTTGGGTGGATTTCTACATTAACCCCTGTCGGGGAGATTTCTCTATTAACTCCTGTTGGGGAGATTTCTCTTTTAACTCCTGTTGGGGAGATTTCTCTATTAACCCCTGTTGGGGGGCTTTCTCTATTAACTCCTGTTGAGGAGATTTCTCTATTAACTCCTGTTGGGGGGATTTCTCTATTAACACCTGTTGGGGGGATTTCTCTATTAACACCTGTTGGGGGGATTTCTCTATTAACCCCTGTTGGAGGGATTTCTCAATTAATTCCTGTTGGGGGGGATTTCTCTATCTCCTGTTGGGGGATTTCTCTATTAACTCCTGTTGGGGGGAATTCTTTATTAACTCCTGTTGGAGAGATTTCTCTATTAACCCCTGTTGGGGGGATTTCTCTATTTACTCCTGTTGCGTGGATTTCTCTATTAACTCCTGTTGGGGGGATTTCTCTATTAACTCCTGTTGTGGAGATTTCTCTATTAAGTCCTGTTGGGGGGAATTCTCTATTAACTCCTGTTGGGGGGATTTCTGTATTAACTCCTGTTGGGCAGATTTCTCTATTAACTCCTGTTGGGGACATTTCTCTATTAACTCCTGTTGGGGGGATTTCTCTATTAACCCCTGTTGGGAAATTTCTCTATTAACTCCTGTTAGGGAGATTTCTCTATTAACTCCTGTCGTGTGGATTTCTCTATTAACTCCTGTTGGGGGGATTTCTCTATTAACTCCTGTTGGGGGGATTTCTCCATTAACTCCTGTTGGGGAGATTTCTCTATTAACTCCTGTTGGGGGGATTTCTCTATTAACTCCTGTTGGGGTGATTTCTCTATTAACTCCTGTTGGGGGGATTTCTCTATTAACTCCTGTTGGGGGGATTTCACTATTAACTCCTGTTGGGGGAATTTCTCTATTATCTCCTGCTGGGAGATTTCTCTATTCACTCCTGTTGGGGAGATTTCTCTATTAACTCCTGTCGTGATGATTTCTCTATTAACTCCTGTTGGGGGGATTTCTCTATTAACTCCTGTTGGGGGGATTTCTCTATTAACTCCTGTTGGGGAGATTTCTCTCTTAACTCCTGATGGGGGGATTTCTCTATTAACTCCTGTTGGGGTGATTTCTCTATTAACCCCTGTTGGGGGGATTTCGCTATTAACTCCTGTTGGGGGGGATTTCTCTATTAACTCCTGTTGGGGGGATTTCTCTATTAACTCCTGTTGGGGAGTTTTCTCTGTTAACTCCTGTTGGGGGGATTTCTCTATTAACTCCTGTTGGGGAGATTTCTCTATTAGCTCCTGTTGGGGGGATTTCTCTATTAACTCCTGTTGGGTGGATTTCTCTGTTAACTCCTGTTGGGGGGATTTCTCTATTAACCCCTGCTGGGGGTATTTCTATATTAACCCCTGTTGGGGAGATTTCTCTATTAACTGCTGTTGGGGAGATTTCTCTATTAACTCCTGTTGGGGGGAGTTCTCTGTTAACTCCTGTTGGGGGAATTTCTCTATTATCTCCTGTTGGGGGCATTTCTCTATTAACTCCTGTTGGGGGGATTTCTCAATTAACTCCTGTTGGGGGGATTTCTCTATTAACTCCTGTTGGGGGAATTTCTCTATTATCTCCTGTTGGGGGATTTCTCTATTAACTCCTGTTGGGGAGATTTCTCTATTAACTCCTGTTGGGGGGATTTCTCTATTAACTCCTGTTGCGGAGATTTCTCCATTAACTCCTGTTGGGGGGATTTCTCTGTTCACTCCTGTTGCGGGGATTTCTCTATTAACCCCTGTTGGGGGGATTTCTCTATTAACCACTGTTGGGGAGATTTCTCTCTTAACTCCTATTGGGGAGAATACTCTATTAACTCCTGTTGGGGGGATTTCTCGATTAACTCCTGTTGGGGTGATTTCTCTATTAACTCCTGTTGGGGGGATTTGTCTATTAACTCCTGTTGGGAGATTTCTCTATTAACTCCTGTTGGGGGGATTTCTCTATTAACTCCTGTTGGGGGGATTTCTCTATTAACTCCTGTTGCGGAGATTTCTCCATTAACTCCTGTTGGGGGGAATTCTCGATTAACTGCTGTTGGGGGGATTTCTCTATTAACTCTTGTTGGGGGGATTTCTCTATTAACTCCTGTTGGGGGGATTTCTCTATTAACTCCTGTTGGGGAGATTTCTCTATTAGCTCCTGTTGGGGGGATTTCTCGATTAACTCCTGTTGGGGTGATTTCTCTATTAACTCCTGTTGGGGGGATTTGTCTATTAACTCCTGTTGGGAGATTTCTCTATTAACTCCTGTTGGGGGGATTTCTCTATTAACCCCTGTTGGGGAGATTTCTCTATTAGCTCCTGTTGGGGAGATTTCCCTATTAGCTCCTTTTGGGGGGATTTCACTATTAACTCCTGTTGGGGAGATTTCTCTATTAACTTCTGTTGGGGGGATTTCTCTATTAACTCCTGTTGGGAAGATTTCTCTATTAACTCCTGTCGTGTGGATTTCTCTATTAACTCCTGTTGGGGAGATTTCTCTATTAACTCCTGTTGGGGGGATTTCACTATTAACTCCTGTTGGGGGAATTTCTCTATTATATCCTGCTGGGAGATTTCTCTATTAACTCCTGTTGGGGAGATTTCTCTATTAACTCCTGTCGTGTGGATTTCTCTATTAACTCCTGTTGGGGGGATTTCTCTATTAACTCCTGTTGGGAGGATTTCTCTATTAACTCCTGTTGGGGAGATTTCTCTATTAACTCCTGTTGGGGGGATTTCTCTATTAACTCCTGTTGGGGTGATTTCTCTATTAACTCCTGTTGGGGAGATTTCTCTATTAACTCCTGTTGGGGGGATTTCTCTATTAACTCCTGTTGGGGGCATTTCTCTATTAACCCCTGTTGGGGGGATTTCTCTATTAACCCCTGCTGGGGGTATTTCTATATTAACCCCTGTTGGGGAGATTTCTCTATTAACTGCTGTTGGGGAGATTTCTCTATTAACTCCTGTTGGGGGGATTTCTCTATTAACTCCAGTTGGGGGGATTTCTCTTTTAACTCCTGTTGGGGGGATTTCTCTATTAACCCCTGTTGGGTGGATTTCTACATTAACCCCTGTCGGGGAGATTTCTCTATTAACTCCTGTTGGGGAGATTTCTCTTTTAACTCCTGTTGGGGAGATTTCTCTATTAACCCCTGTTGGGGGGCTTTCTCTATTAACTCCTGTTGGGGAGATTTCTCTATTAACTCCTGTTGGGGGGATTTCGCTTTTAACTCCTGTTGGGGGGATTTCTCTATTAACACCTGTTGGGGGGATTTCTCTATTAACTCCTGTTGGGGAGATTTCTCTATTAACTCCTGTTGGGGGGATTTCTCTATTAACTCCTGTTGGGGAGATTTCTCTATTAACCCCTGTTGGAGGGATTTCTCAATTAATTCCTGTTGGGGGGGATTTCTCTATCTCCTGTTGGGGGATTTCTCTATTAACTCCTGTTGGGGGGAATTCTTTATTAACTCCTGTTGGAGAGATTTCTCTATTAACCCCTGTTGGGGGGATTTCTCTATTTACTCCTGTTGCGTGGATTTCTCTATTAACTCCTGTTGGGGGGATTTCTCTATTAACTCCTGTTGTGGAGATTTCTCTATTAAGTCCTGTTGGGGGGAATTCTCTATTAACTCCTGTTGGGGGGATTTCTGTATTAACTCCTGTTGGGCAGATTTCTCTATTAACTCCTGTTGGGGACATTTCTCTATTAACTCCTGTTGGGGAGGTTTCTCTATTAACCCCTGTTGGGAGGATTTCTCTATTAACTCCTGTTGGGGAAATTTCTCTATTATCTCCTGTTGGGGACATTTCTCTATTAACTCCTGTTGGTAGGATTTCTCTATTAACTCCTGTTGGGGGGATTTCTATATTAACTCCTGTTGGGGGAATTTCTCTATTATCTCCTGTTGGGGGATTTCTCTATTAACTCCTGTTGGGGAGATTTCTCTATTAACTCCTGTTGGGGGGATTTCTCTATGAACTCCTGTTGGGGAGATTTCTCTAACACCTGTTATGGAGATTTCTCTCTTAACTCCGGTTGGGGGTATTTCTCTATTAACTCCTGTTGGGGGGATTCTCTGTTAACTCCTGTTGCGGGGATTTCTCTATTAACCCCTGTTGGGGGGATTTCTCTATTAACTCCTGTTGGGGACATTTCTCTGTTAACTCCTGTTGGGGGATTTCTCGATTAACTGCTGTTGGGGGAATTTCTCTATTAACTCCTGTTGGGGGGATTTCTCTATTAACTCCTGTTGGGGGGATTTCTCTATCAACTCCTGTAGGGGAAATTTCTCTATTAGCTCCTGTTGGGTGGATTTCTCGCTAAACTCCTGTTGGGGTGATTTCTCTATTAACTCCTGTTGGGGGGATTTCTCTATTAACTCCTGTTGGGGGATTTCTCTATTAACTCCTGTTGGGGGGATTTCTCTATTAACCCCTGTTGGGGAGATTTCTCTATTAACTCCTGTTGGGGAGATTTCCCTATTAGCTCCTTTTGGGGGGATTTCACGATTAACTCCTGTTGGGGGGATTTCTCTATTAACTCCTGTTGGGGGGATTTCTCTATTAACTCCTGTTGGGGGGATTTCACTATTAACTCCTGTTGGGGGAATTTCTCTATTATCTGCTGCTGGGAGATTTCTCTATTAACTCCTGTTGGGGAGATTTCTCTATTAACTCCTGTCGTGTGGATTTCTCTATTAACTCCTGTTGGGGGGATTTCTCTATTAACTCCTGTTGAGGGGATTTGTCTATTAACTCCTGTTGGGAGATTTCTCTATTAACTCCTGATGGGGGGATTTCTCTATTAACTCCTGTTGGGGTGATTTCTCTATTAACCCCTGTTGGGGGGATTTCGCAATTAACTCCTGTTGGGGGGGATTTCTCTATTAACTCCTGTTGGGGGGATTTCTCTATTAACTCCTGTTGGGGAGTTTTCTCTGTTAACTCCTGTTGGGGGTACTTGTCTATTAATTCCTGTTGGGAGATTTCTCTATTAACTTCTGTTGGGGGGATTTCTCTATTAACCCCTGTTGGGGAGATTTCTCTATTAACTCCTGTTGAGGAGATTTCCCTATTAGCTCCTTTTGGGGGGATTTCACTATTAACTCCTGTTGGGGAGATTTCTCTATCAACTCCTGTTGGGGAGATTTCTCTATTAACTCCTGTTGACTGGAGAACTGGAGAACTGGAGAACCGCTAATGTAGTACCATTATTCAAGAAGGGTAGTAGGGAAAAACCGGGGAACTACAGGCCAGTGAGCCTAACATCAGTGGTAGGAAAATTACTGGAAAAAATCCTGAGGGACAAAATTTGTCTCCACTTGGAGAGGCAAGGATTAATCAGGGATAGTCAACATGGCTTTGTCAAGGGAAGATCATGCCTGACTAATTTGATTGAATTTTTTGAGGGGGTGACTAGGTGTGTGGATGAGGGTAACGCAGTGGATGTGGTATACATGGATTTCAGTAAGGCCTTCGATAAAGTCCCGCACAGGAGACTGGTCAAGAAGGTAAGAGCCCATGGAATCCAGGGTGCCTTGGCACATTGGATACAAAACTGGCTTAGTGGCAGAAGGCAGAGGGTGATGGTCGAAGGTTGTTTTTGTGACTGGAAACCTGTGGCCAGTGGGGTACCACAGGGATCGGTGCTGGGTCCCTTGCTGTTTGTGGTCTACATTAATGACTTGGATATGAATGTAAAGGGTATGATCAGTAAATTCGCGGATGATACTAAAATTGGTAGGGTGGTAAATAGCGAGGAGGGTAGCCTCAGTCTGCAGAACGATATAGATGGGTTGGTCAGATGGGCGGAACAGTGGCAAATGGAATTTAACCCGGAAAAGTGCGAGGTGATGCACTTTGGGGGGTCTAACAAGGCAAGGGGATACACAATGAATGGTAAGACCCTAGGCAAGACGGAGGGTCAGAGGGATCTGGGTGTGCAGGTACACAGATCCCTGAAGGCGGCGGAACAGGTGGATAAGGTGGTAAAAAAGGCATATGGGATACTTGCCTTCATTAGCCGAGGCATAGAATATAAGAGCAAGGAGGTTATGATGGAGCTGTATAAAACACTGGTTAGGCCACAGCTGGAATACTGTGTGCAGTTCTGGTCGCCACACTACAGGAAAGATGTGATCGCGTTAGAGAGGGTGCAGAGGAGGTTCACCAGGATGTTACCAGGGCTGGAGCGCTTCAGCTATGAAGAGAGACTGGGCAGATTGGGTTTGTTTTCCTTGGAGCAGAGGAGGCTGAGGGGGGACATGATTGAGGTGTACAAAATTGTGAGGGGCATAGATAGGATGGATGCTGAGGAGCTTTTCCCCTTAGTAGAGGGGTCAATAACTAGGGGGCATAGATTCAAGGTAAAGGGAGGGAGGTTTAGAGGGGATTTGAGAAAGAACTTTTTCACCCAGAGGGTGGTTGGAGTCTGGAACTCACTGCCTGAAAGGGTTGTGGAGGCAGAAACCCTCACAACATTTAAGAAGCATTTGGATGAGCATTTGAAATGCCATAGCATACAAGGCTACGGGCCAAATGCTGGAATATGGGATTAGATTAGACAGGGCTTGATGGCCGGCATGGACACGATGGGCCAAAGGGCCTCTATCTGTGCTGTATTACTCTATGACTCTATGACTCTATAACTCCTGTCGTGTGGATTTCTCTATTAACTCCTGCTGGGGGGATTTCTCTATTAACTCCTGTTGGGGGGATTTCTCTATTAACTCCTGTTGGGGAGATTTCTCTATTAACTCCTGTTGGGGGGATTTCTCTATTAACTCCTGTTGGGGTGATTTCTCTATTAACCGCTGTTGGGGGGATTTCGCTATTAACTCCTGTTGGGGGGGATTTCACTATTAACTCCTGTTGGGGAGGTTTCTCTATTAACTTCTGTTGGGGGGATTTCTCTATTAACTCCTGTTGGGGAGATTTCTCTATTAACTCCTGTCGTGTGGATTTCTCTATTAACTCCTGTTGGGGAGATTTCTCTATTAACTCCTGTTGGGGGGATTTCACTATTAACTCCTGTTGGGGGAATTTCTCTATTATCTCCTGCTGGGAGATTTCTCTGTTAACTCCTGTTGGGGAGATTTCTCTATTAACTCCTGTCGTGTGGATTTCTCTATTAACTCCTGTTGGGGGGATTTCTCTATTAACTCCTGTTGGGGGGATTTCTCTATTAACTCCAGTTGGGGAGATTTCTCTATTAACTCATGCTGGGAGATTTCTCTATTAACTCCTGTTGGGGAGATTTCTCTGTTAACTCCTGTCGTGTGGATTTCTCTATTAACTCCTGTTGGGGGGATGTCTCTATTAACTCCTGTTGGGGGGATTTCTCTATTAAGTCCTGTTGGGGTGATTTCTCTATTAACTCCTGTTGGGGGGATTTCTCTATTAACTCCTGTTGGGGGGATTTCACTATTAACTCCTGTTGGGGGAATTTCTCTATTATCTCCTGCTGGGAGATTTCTCTATTAACTCCTGTTGGGGAGATTTCTCTATTAACTCCTGTCGTGTGGATTTCTCTATTAACTCCTGTTGGGGGGATTTCTCTATTAACTCCTGTTGGGGGGATTTGTCTATTAACTCCTGTTGGGAGATTTCTCTATTAACTCCTGATGGGGGGATTTCTCTATTAACTCCTGTTGGGGTGATTTCTCTATTAACCCCTGTTGGGGGGATTTCGCTATTAACTCCTGTTGGGGGGGATTTCTCTATTAACTCCTGTTGGGGGGATTTCTCTATTAACTCCTGTTGGGGAGTTTTCTCTGTTAACTCCTGTTGGGGGGATTTCTCTATTCACTCCTGTTGGGGAGATTTCTCTATTAGCTCCTGTTGGGGGGATTTCTCTATTAACTCCTGTTGGGGGGATTTCTCTGTTAACTCCTGTTGGGGGGATTTCTCTATTAACCCCTGCTGGGGGTATTTCTATATTAACCCCTGTTGGGGAGATTTCTCTATTAACTGCTGTTGGGGAGATTTCTCTATTAACTCCTGTTGGGGGGATTTCTCTATTAACTCCAGTTGGGGGGATTTCCCTTTTAACTCCTGTTGGGGGGATTTCTCTATTAACCCCTCTTGGGGGGATTTCTATATTAACCCCTGTTAGGAAGATTTCTCTATTAACTCCTGTTGGGGAGATTTATCTATTAACTCCTGTTGGGGAGATTTCTCTATTAACTCCTGTTGAGGGGATTTCTCTATTAACTCCTGTTGGGGAGATTTCTCTATTAACTCCTTTTCGGGGGATTTCTCTATTAACTCCTGTTGGGGGGATTTCTCTATTAACTCCTGTTGGGGAGATTTCTCTATTAACCCCTGTTGGGGGGTTTCTCTATTAACTCCTGTTGGGGAGATTTCTCTATTAACTCCTGTTGGGGGGATTTCTCTATTAACTCCTGTTGGGGGGATTTCTCTATTAACTCCTGTTGGGGGGATTTCTCTAACTCCTGTTGGGGAGATTTCTCTATTAACTCCTGTTGGGGGGATTTCTTTATGAACTCCTGTTGGGGACATTTCTCTATTAACTCCTGTTGGGGAGGTTTCCCTATTAACCCCTGTTGGGAGGAGTTCTCTATTAACTCCTGTTGGGGGAATTTCTCTATTATCTTCTGTTGGGGGCATTTCTCTATTAACTCCTGTTGGGGGGATTTCTCAATTAACTCCTGTTGGGGGGATTTCTCTATTAACTCCTGTTGGGGGAATTTCTCTATTATCTCCTGTTGGGGGATTTCTCTATTAACTCCTGTTGGGGAGATTTCTCTATTAACTCCTGTTGGGGGGATTTCTCTATTAACTCCTGTTGCGGAGATTTCTCCATTAACTCCTGTTGGGGGGATTTCTCTGTTCACTCCTGTTGCGGGGATTTCTCTATTAACCCCTGTTGGGGGGATTTCTCTATTAACCACTGTTGGGGAGATTTCTCTCTTAACTCCTATTGGGGAGAATACTCTATTAACTCCTGTTGGGGACATTTCTCTGTTCACTCCTGTTGGGGGGATTTCTCTTTTAACTGCTGTTGGGGGGATTTCTCTATTAACTCCTGTTGGGGGGATTTCTCTATTAACTCCTGTTGGGGGGATTTCTCTATTAACTCCTGTTGGGGGATTTCTCTATTTACTCCTGTTGCGTGGATTTCTCTATTAACTCCTGTTGGGGGGATTTCTCTATTAACTCCTGTTGTGGAGATTTCTCTATTAAGTCCTGTTGGGGGGAATTCTCTATTAACTCCTGTTGGGGGGATTTCTGTATTAACTCCTGTTGGGCAGATTTCTCTATTAACTCCTGTTGGGGACATTTCTCTATTAACTCCTGTTGGGGGGATTTCTCTATTAACCCCTGTTGGGAAATTTCTCTATTAACTCCTGTTGGGGAGATTTCTCTATTAACTCCTGTCGTGTGGATTTCTCTATTAACTCCTGTTGGGGGGATTTCTCTATTAACTCCTGTTGGGGTGATTTCTCTATTAACTCCTGTTGGGGGGATTTCTCTATTAACTCCTGTTGGGGGGATTTCACTATTAACTCCTGTTGGGGGAATTTCTCTATTATCTCCTGCTGGGAGATTTCTCTATTCACTCCTGTTGGGGAGATTTCTCTATTAACTCCTGTCGTGATGATTTCTCTATTAACTCCTGTTGGGGGGATTTCTCTATTAACTCCTGTTGGGGGGATTTCTCTATTAACTCCTGTTGGGGAGATTTCTCTCTTAACTCCTGATGGGGGGATTTCTCTATTAACTCCTGTTGGGGTGATTTCTCTATTAACCCCTGTTGGGGGGATTTCGCTATTAACTCCTGTTGGGGGGGATTTCTCTATTAACTCCTGTTGGGGGGATTTCTCTATTAACTCCTGTTGGGGAGTTTTCTCTGTTAACTCCTGTTGGGGGGATTTCTCTATTAACTCCTGTTGGGGAGATTTCTCTATTAGCTCCTGTTGGGGGGATTTCTCTATTAACTCCTGTTGGGTGGATTTCTCTGTTAACTCCTGTTGGGGGGATTTCTCTATTAACCCCTGCTGGGGGTATTTCTATATTAACCCCTGTTGGGGAGATTTCTCTATTAACTGCTGTTGGGGAGATTTCTCTATTAACTCCTGTTGGGGGGAGTTCTCTATTAACTCCTGTTGGGGGAATTTCTCTATTATCTCCTGTTGGGGGCATTTCTCTATTAACTCCTGTTGGGGGGATTTCTCAATTAACTCCTGTTGGGGGGATTTCTCTATTAACTCCTGTTGGGGTGATTTCTCTATTATCTCCTGTTGGGGGATTTCTCTATTAACTCCTGTTGGGGAGATTTCTCTATTAACTCCTGTTGGGGGGATTTCTCTATTAACTCCTGTTGCGGAGATTTCTCCATTAACTCCTGTTGGGGGGATTTCTCTGTTCACTCCTGTTGCGGGGATTTCTCTATTAACCCCTGTTGGGGGGATTTCTCTATTAACCACTGTTGGGGAGATTTCTCTCTTAACTCCTATTGGGGAGAATACTCTATTAACTCCTGTTGGGGGGATTTCTCGATTAACTCCTGTTGGGGTGATTTCTCTATTAACTCCTGTTGGGGGGATTTGTCTATTAACTCCTGTTGGGAGATTTCTCTATTAACTCCTGTTGGGGGGATTTCTCTATTAACTCCTGTTGGGGGGATTTCTCTATTAACTCCTGTTGCGGAGATTTCTCCATTAACTCCTGTTGGGGGGAATTCTCGATTAACTGCTGTTGGGGGGATTTCTCTATTAACTCTTGTTGGGGGGATTTCTCTATTAACTCCTGTTGGGGGGATTTCTCTATTAACTCCTGTTGGGGAGATTTCTCTATTAGCTCCTGTTGGGGGGATTTCTCGATTAACTCCTGTTGGGGTGATTTCTCTATTAACTCCTGTTGGGGGGATTTGTCTATTAACTCCTGTTGGGAGATTTCTCTATTAACTCCTGTTGGGGGGATTTCTCTATTAACCCCTGTTGGGGAGATTTCTCTATTAGCTCCTGTTGGGGAGATTTCCCTATTAGCTCCTTTTGGGGGGATTTCACTATTAACTCCTGTTGGGGAGATTTCTCTATTAACTTCTGTTGGGGGGATTTCTCTATTAACTCCTGTTGGGAAGATTTCTCTATTAACTCCTGTCGTGTGGATTTCTCTATTAACTCCTGTTGGGGAGATTTCTCTATTAACTCCTGTTGGGGGGATTTCACTATTAACTCCTGTTGGGGGAATTTCTCTATTATATCCTGCTGGGAGATTTCTCTATTAACTCCTGTTGGGGAGATTTCTCTATTAACTCCTGTCGTGTGGATTTCTCTATTAACTCCTGTTGGGGGGATTTCTCTATTAACTCCTGTTGGGAGGATTTCTCTATTAACTCCTGTTGGGGAGATTTCTCTATTAACTCCTGTTGGGGGGATTTCTCTATTAACTCCTGTTGGGGTGATTTCTCTATTAACTCCTGTTGGGGAGATTTCTCTATTAACTCCTGTTGGGGGGATTTCTCTATTAACTCCTGTTGGGGGCATTTCTCTATTAACCCCTGTTGGTTGGATTTCTCTATTAACTCCTGTTGGGGGTATTTCTCTAATAACCCCTGTTGGGGGGATTTCTCTATTAACTCCTGTTGGGGAGATTTCTCTGTTAACTCCTGTTGGGGTGATTTCTCTATTAACTCCTGTTGGGGAGATTTCTCTATCAGCTCCTGTTGGGGGGATTTCTCTGTTAACACCTGTTGGGGGGATTTCTCTATTAACCCCTGCTGGGGGTATTTCTATATTAACCCCTGTTGGGGAGATTTCTCTATTAACTGCTGTTGGGGAGATTTCTCTATTAACTCCTGTTGGGGGGATTTCTCTATTAACTCCAGTTGGGGGGATTTCTCTTTTAACTCCTGTTGGGGGGATTTCTCTATTAACCCCTGTTGGGTGGATTTCTACATTAACCCCTGTCGGGGAGATTTCTCTATTAACTCCTGTTGGGGAGATTTCTCTTTTAACTCCTGTTGGGGAGATTTCTCTATTAACCCCTGTTGGGGGGCTTTCTCTATTAACTCCTGTTGGGGAGATTTCTCTATTAACTCCTGTTGGGGGGATTTCGCTTTTAACTCCTGTTGGGGGGATTTCTCTATTAACACCTGTTGGGGGGATTTCTCTATTAACTCCTGTTGGGGCGATTTCTCTATTAACTCCTGTTGGGGGGATTTCTCTATTAACTCCTGTTGGGGAGATTTCTCTATTAACCCCTGTTGGAGGGATTTCTCAATTAATTCCTGTTGGGGGGGATTTCTCTATCTCCTGTTGGGGGATTTCTCTATTAACTCCTGTTGGGGGGAATTCTTTATTAACTCCTGTTGGAGAGATTTCTCTATTAACCCCTGCTGGGGGGATTTCTCTATTTACTCCTGTTGCGTGGATTTCTCTATTAACTCCTGTTGGGGGGATTTCTCTATTAACTCCTGTTGTGGAGATTTCTCTATTACGTCCTGTTGGGGGGAATTCTCTATTAACTCCTGTTGGGGGGATTTCTGTATTAACTCCTGTTGGGCAGATTTCTCTATTAACTCCTGTTGGGGACATTTCTCTATTAACTCCTGTTGGGGAGGTTTCTCTATTAACCCCTGTTGGGAGGATTTCTCTATTAACTCCTGTTGGGGAAATTTCTCTATTATCTCCTGTTGGGGACATTTCTCTATTAACTCCTGTTGGTAGGATTTCTCTATTAACTCCTGTTGGGGGGATTTCTATATTAACTCCTGTTGGGGGAATTTCTCTATTATCTCCTGTTGGGGGATTTCTCTATTAACTCCTGTTGGGGAGATTTCTCTATTAACTCCTGTTGGGGGGATTTCTCTATTAACTCCTGTTGGGGAGATTTCTCTAACACCTGTTATGGAGATTTCTCTCTTAACTCCGGTTGGGGGTATTTCTCTATTAACTCCTGTTGGGGGGATTCTCTGTTAACTCCTGTTGCGGGGATTTCTCTATTAACCCCTGTTGGGGGGATTTCTCTATTAACTCCTGTTGGGGACATTTCTCTGTTAACTCCTGTTGGGGGGATTTCTCGATTAACTGCTGTTGGGGGAATTTCTCTATTAACTCCTGTTGGGGGGATTTCTCTATTAACTCCTGTTGGGGGGATTTCTCTATCAACTCCTGTAGGGGAGATTTCTCTATTAGCTCCTGTTGGGGGGATTTCTCGCTAAACTCCTGTTGGGGTGATTTCTCTATTAACTCCTGTTGGGGGGATTTCTCTATTAACTCCTGTTGGGGGATTTCTCTATTAACTCCTGTTGGGGGGATTTCTCTATTAACCCCTGTTGGGGAGATTTCTCTATTAACTCCTGTTGGGGAGATTTCCCTATTAGCTCCTTTTGGGGGGATTTCACGATTAACTCCTGTTGGGGGGATTTCTCTATTAACTCCTGTTGGGGGGATTTCTCTATTAACTCCTGTTGGGGGGATTTCACTATTAACTCCTGTTGGGGGAATTTCTCTATTATCTGCTGCTGGGAGATTTCTCTATTAATTCCTGTTGGGGAGATTTCTCTATTAACTCCTGTCGTGTGGATTTCTCTATTAACTCCTGTTGGGGGGATTTCTCTATTAACTCCTGTTGAGGGGATTTGTCTATTAACTCCTGTTGGGAGATTTCTCTATTAACTCCTGATGGGGGGATTTCTCTATTAACTCCTGTTGGGGTGATTTCTCTATTAACCCCTGTTGGGGGGATTTCGCTATTAAATCCTGTTGGGGGGGATTTCTCTATTAACTCCTGTTGGGGGGATTTCTCTATTAACTCCTGTTGGGGAGTTTTCTCTGTTAACTCCTGTTGGGGGTACTTGTCTATTAACTCCTGTTGGGAGATTTCTCTATTAACTTCTGTTGGGGGGATTTCTCTATTAACCCCTGTTGGGGAGATTTCTCTATTAACTCCTGTTGAGGAGATTTCCCTATTAGCTCCTTTTGGGGGGATTTCACTATTAACTCCTGTTGGGGAGATTTCTCTATTAACTCCTGTCGTGTGGATTTCTCTATTAACTCCTGCTGGGGGGATTTCTCTATTAACTCCTGTTGGGGGGATTTCTCTATTAACTCCTGTTGGGGAGGTTTCTCTATTAACTTCTGTTGGGGGGATTTCTCTATTAACTCCTGTTGGGGAGATTTCTCTATTAACTCCTGTTGGGTGGATTTCTCTATTAACTCCTGTTGGGGAGATTTCTCTATTAACTCCTGTTGGGGGGATTTCACTATTAACTCCTGTTGGGGGAATTTCTCTATTATCTCCTGCTGGGAGATTTCTCTGTTAACTCCTGTTGGGGAGATTTCTCTATTAACTCCTGTCGTGTGGATTTCTCTATTAACTCCTGTTGGGGGGATTTCTCTATTAACTCCTGTTGGGGGGATTTCTCTATTAACTCCAGTTGGGGAGATTTCTCTATTAACTCATGCTGGGAGATTTCTCTATTAACTCCTGTTGGGGAGATTTCTCTGTTAACTCCTGTCGTGTGGATTTCTCTATTAACTCCTGTTGGGGGGATGTCTCTATTAACTCCTGTTGGGGGGATTTCTCTATTAAGTCCTGTTGGGGTGATTTCTCTATTAACTCCTGTTGGGGGGATTTCTCTATTAACTCCTGTTGGGGGGATTTCACTATTAACTCCTGTTGGGGGAATTTCTCTATTATCTCCTGCTGGGAGATTTCTCTATTAACTCCTGTTGGGGAGATTTCTCTATTAACTCCTGTCGTGTGGATTTCTCTATTAACTCCTGTTGGGGGGATTTCTCTATTAACTCCTGTTGGGGGGATTTGTCTATTAACTCCTGTTGGGAGATTTCTCTATTAACTCCTGATGGGGGGATTTCTCTATTAACTCCTGTTGGGGTGATTTCTCTATTAACCCCTGTTGGGGGGATTTCGCTATTAACTCCTGTTGGGGGGGATTTCTCTATTAACTCCTGTTGGGGGGATTTCTCTATTAACTCCTGTTGGGGAGTTTTCTCTGTTAACTCCTGTTGGGGGGATTTCTCTATTCACTCCTGTTGGGGAGATTTCTCTATTAGCTCCTGTTGGGGGGATTTCTCTATTAACTCCTGTTGGGGGGATTTCTCTGTTAACTCCTGTTGGGGGGATTTCTCTATTAACCCCTGCTGGGGGTATTTCTATATTAACCCCTGTTGGGGAGATTTCTCTATTAACTGCTGTTGGGGAGATTTCTCTATTAACTCCTGTTGGGGGGATTTCTCTATTAACTCCAGTTGGGGGGATTTCCCTTTTAACTCCTGTTGGGGGGATTTCTCTATTAACCCCTCTTGGGGGGATTTCTATATTAACCCCTGTTAGGAAGATTTCTCTATTAACTCCTGTTGGGGAGATTTATCTATTAACTCCTGTTGGGGAGATTTCTCTATTAACTCCTGTTGAGGGGATTTCTCTATTAACTCCTGTTGGGGAGATTTCTCTGTTAACTCCTTTTCGGGGGATTTCTCTATTAACTCCTGTTGGGGGGATTTCTCTATTAACTCCTGTTGGGGAGATTTCTCTATTAACCCCTGTTGGGGGGTTTCTCTATTAACTCCTGTTGGGGAGATTTCTCTATTAACTCCTGTTGGGGGGATTTCTCTATTAACTCCTGTTGGGGGGATTTCTCTATTAACTCCTGTTGGGGGGATTTCTCTAACTCCTGTTGGGGAGATTTCTCTATTAACTCCTGTTGGGGGGATTTCTTTATGAACTCCTGTTGGGGACATTTCTCTATTAACTCCTGTTGGGGAGGTTTCCCTATTAACCCCTGTTGGGAGGAGTTCTCTATTAACTCCTGTTGGGGGAATTTCTCTATTATCTTCTGTTGGGGGCATTTCTCTATTAACTCCTGTTGGGGGGATTTCTCAATTAACTCCTGTTGGGGGGATTTCTCTATTAACTCCTGTTGGGGGAATTTCTCTATTATCTCCTGTTGGGGGATTTCTCTATTAACTCCTGTTGGGGAGATTTCTCTATTAACTCCTGTTGGGGGGATTTCTCTATTAACTCCTGTTGCGGAGATTTCTCCATTAACTCCTGTTGGGGGGATTTCTCTGTTCACTCCTGTTGCGGGGATTTCTCTATTAACCCCTGTTGGGGGGATTTCTCTATTAACCACTGTTGGGGAGATTTCTCTCTTAACTCCTATTGGGGAGAATACTCTATTAACTCCTGTTGGGGACATTTCTCTGTTAACTCCTGTTGGGGGGATTTCTCGATTAACTGCTGTTGGGGGGATTTCTCTATTAACTCCTGTTGGGGAGATTTCTCTATTAACTCCTGTTGGGGAGATTTCTCTGTTAACTCCTGTTGGGGTGATTTCTCTATTAACTCCTGTTGGGGAGATTTCTCTATCAGCTCCTGTTGGGGGGATTTCTCTGTTAACACCTGTTGGGGGGATTTCTCTATTAACCCCTGCTGGGGGTATTTCTATATTAACCCCTGTTGGGGAGATTTCTCTATTAACTGCTGTTGGGGAGATTTCTCTATTAACTCCTGTTGGGGGGATTTCTCTATTAACTCCAGTTGGGGGGATTTCTCTTTTAACTCCTGTTGGGGGGATTTCTCTATTAACCCCTGTTGGGTGGATTTCTACATTAACCCCTGTCGGGGAGATTTCTCTATTAACTCCTGTTGGGGAGATTTCTCTTTTAACTCCTGTTGGGGAGATTTCTCTATTAACCCCTGTTGGGGGGCTTTCTCTATTAACTCCTGTTGGGGAGATTTCTCTATTAACTCCTGTTGGGGGGATTTCGCTTTTAACTCCTGTTGGGGGGATTTCTCTATTAACACCTGTTGGGGGGATTTCTCTATTAACTCCTGTTGGGGAGATTTCTCTATTAACTCCTGTTGGGGGGATTTCTCTATTAACTCCTGTTGGGGAGATTTCTCTATTAACCCCTGTTGGAGGGATTTCTCAATTAATTCCTGTTGGGGGGGATTTCTCTATCTCCTGTTGGGGGATTTCTCTATTAACTCCTGTTGGGGGGAATTCTTTATTAACTCCTGTTGGAGAGATTTCTCTATTAACCCCTGCTGGGGGGATTTCTCTATTTACTCCTGTTGCGTGGATTTCTCTATTAACTCCTGTTGGGGGGATTTCTCTATTAACTCCTGTTGTGGAGATTTCTCTATTAAGTCCTGTTGGGGGGAATTCTCTATTAACTCCTGTTGGGGGGATTTCTGTATTAACTCCTGTTGGGCAGATTTCTCTATTAACTCCTGTTGGGGACATTTCTCTATTAACTCCTGTTGGGGAGGTTTCTCTATTAACCCCTGTTGGGAGGATTTCTCTATTAACTCCTGTTGGGGAAATTTCTCTATTATCTCCTGTTGGGGACATTTCTCTATTAACTCCTGTTGGTAGGATTTCTCTATTAACTCCTGTTGGGGGGATTTCTATATTAACTCCTGTTGGGGGAATTTCTCTATTATCTCCTGTTGGGGGATTTCTCTATTAACTCCTGTTGGGGAGATTTCTCTATTAACTCCTGTTGGGGGGATTTCTCTATTAACTCCTGTTGGGGAGATTTCTCTAACACCTGTTATGGAGATTTCTCTCTTAACTCCGGTTGGGGGTATTTCTCTATTAACTCCTGTTGGGGGGATTCTCTGTTAACTCCTGTTGCGGGGATTTCTCTATTAACCCCTGTTGGGGGGATTTCTCTATTAACTCCTGTTGGGGACATTTCTCTGTTAACTCCTGTTGGGGGGATTTCTCGATTAACTGCTGTTGGGGGAATTTCTCTATTAACTCCTGTTGGGGGGATTTCTCTATTAACTCCTGTTGGGGGGATTTCTCTATCAACTCCTGTAGGGGAGATTTCTCTATTAGCTCCTGTTGGGGGGATTTCTCGCTAAACTCCTGTTGGGGTGATTTCTCTATTAACTCC
The DNA here is from genome assembly GCF_052327205.1 of Somniosus microcephalus. Taxonomy (NCBI): domain Eukaryota; kingdom Metazoa; phylum Chordata; class Chondrichthyes; order Squaliformes; family Somniosidae; genus Somniosus; species Somniosus microcephalus. The sequence continues at coordinate 81,044,589 of NC_141005.1, read as the reverse complement.
TGTTGGGGGGATTTCTCTATTAACTCCTGTTGGGGGATTTCTCTATTAACTCCTGTTGGGGGGATTTCTCTATTAACCCCTGTTGGGGAGATTTCTCTATTAACTCCTGTTGGGGAGATTTCCCTATTAGCTCCTTTTGGGGGGATTTCACGATTAACTCCTGTTGGGGGGATTTCTCTATTAACTCCTGTTGGGGGGATTTCTCTATTAACTCCTGTTGGGGGGATTTCACTATTAACTCCTGTTGGGGGAATTTCTCTATTATCTGCTGCTGGGAGATTTCTCTATTAATTCCTGTTGGGGAGATTTCTCTATTAACTCCTGTCGTGTGGATTTCTCTATTAACTCCTGTTGGGGGGATTTCTCTATTAACTCCTGTTGAGGGGATTTGTCTATTAACTCCTGTTGGGAGATTTCTCTATTAACTCCTGATGGGGGGATTTCTCTATTAACTCCTGTTGGGGTGATTTCTCTATTAACCCCTGTTGGGGGGATTTCGCTATTAAATCCTGTTGGGGGGGATTTCTCTATTAACTCCTGTTGGGGGGATTTCTCTATTAACTCCTGTTGGGGAGTTTTCTCTGTTAACTCCTGTTGGGGGTACTTGTCTATTAACTCCTGTTGGGAGATTTCTCTATTAACTTCTGTTGGGGGGATTTCTCTATTAACCCCTGTTGGGGAGATTTCTCTATTAACTCCTGTTGAGGAGATTTCCCTATTAGCTCCTTTTGGGGGGATTTCACTATTAACTCCTGTTGGGGAGATTTCTCTATCAACTCCTGTTGGGGAGATTTCTCTATTAACTCCAGTCGTGTGGATTTCTCTATTAACTCCTGCTGGGGGGATTTCTCTATTAACTCCTGTTGGGGGGATTTCTCTATTAACTCCTGTTGGGGAGGTTTCTCTATTAACTTCTGTTGGGGGGATTTCTCTATTAACTCCTGTTGGGGAGATTTCTCTATTAACTCCTGTTGGGTGGATTTCTCTATTAACTCCTGTTGGGGAGATTTCTCTATTAACTCCTGTTGGGGGGATTTCACTATTAACTCCTGTTGGGGGAATTTCTCTATTATCTCCTGCTGGGAGATTTCTCTGTTAACTCCTGTTGGGGAGATTTCTCTATTAACTCCTGTCGTGTGGATTTCTCTATTAACTCCTGTTGGGGGGATTTCTCTATTAACTCCTGTTGGGGGGATTTCTCTATTAACTCCAGTTGGGGAGATTTCTCTATTAACTCATGCTGGGAGATTTCTCTATTAACTCCTGTTGGGGAGATTTCTCTGTTAACTCCTGTCGTGTGGATTTCTCTATTAACTCCTGTTGGGGGGATGTCTCTATTAACTCCTGTTGGGGGGATTTCTCTATTAAGTCCTGTTGGGGTGATTTCTCTATTAACTCCTGTTGGGGGGATTTCTCTATTAACTCCTGTTGGGGGGATTTCACTATTAACTCCTGTTGGGGGAATTTCTCTATTATCTCCTGCTGGGAGATTTCTCTATTAACTCCTGTTGGGGAGATTTCTCTATTAACTCCTGTCGTGTGGATTTCTCTATTAACTCCTGTTGGGGGGATTTCTCTATTAACTCCTGTTGGGGGGATTTGTCTATTAACTCCTGTTGGGAGATTTCTCTATTAACTCCTGATGGGGGGATTTCTCTATTAACTCCTGTTGGGGTGATTTCTCTATTAACCCCTGTTGGGGGGATTTCGCTATTAACTCCTGTTGGGGGGGATTTCTCTATTAACTCCTGTTGGGGGGATTTCTCTATTAACTCCTGTTGGGGAGTTTTCTCTGTTAACTCCTGTTGGGGGGATTTCTCTATTCACTCCTGTTGGGGAGATTTCTCTATTAGCTCCTGTTGGGGGGATTTCTCTATTAACTCCTGTTGGGGGGATTTCTCTGTTAACTCCTGTTGGGGGGATTTCTCTATTAACCCCTGCTGGGGGTATTTCTATATTAACCCCTGTTGGGGAGATTTCTCTATTAACTGCTGTTGGGGAGATTTCTCTATTAACTCCTGTTGGGGGGATTTCTCTATTAACTCCAGTTGGGGGGATTTCCCTTTTAACTCCTGTTGGGGGGATTTCTCTATTAACCCCTCTTGGGGGGATTTCTATATTAACCCCTGTTAGGAAGATTTCTCTATTAACTCCTGTTGGGGAGATTTATCTATTAACTCCTGTTGGGGAGATTTCTCTATTAACTCCTGTTGAGGGGATTTCTCTATTAACTCCTGTTGGGGAGATTTCTCTATTAACTCCTTTTCGGGGGATTTCTCTATTAACTCCTGTTGGGGGGATTTCTCTATTAACTCCTGTTGGGGAGATTTCTCTATTAACCCCTGTTGGGGGGTTTCTCTATTAACTCCTGTTGGGGAGATTTCTCTATTAACTCCTGTTGGGGGGATTTCTCTATTAACTCCTGTTGGGGGGATTTCTCTATTAACTCCTGTTGGGGGGATTTCTCTAACTCCTGTTGGGGAGATTTCTCTATTAACTCCTGTTGGGGGGATTTCTTTATGAACTCCTGTTGGGGACATTTCTCTATTAACTCCTGTTGGGGAGGTTTCCCTATTAACCCCTGTTGGGAGGAGTTCTCTATTAACTCCTGTTGGGGGAATTTCTCTATTATCTTCTGTTGGGGGCATTTCTCTATTAACTCCTGTTGGGGGGATTTCTCAATTAACTCCTGTTGGGGGGATTTCTCTATTAACTCCTGTTGGGGGAATTTCTCTATTATCTCCTGTTGGGGGATTTCTCTATTAACTCCTGTTGGGGAGATTTCTCTATTAACTCCTGTTGGGGGGATTTCTCTATTAACTCCTGTTGCGGAGATTTCTCCATTAACTCCTGTTGGGGGGATTTCTCTGTTCACTCCTGTTGCGGGGATTTCTCTATTAACCCCTGTTGGGGGGATTTCTCTATTAACCACTGTTGGGGAGATTTCTCTCTTAACTCCTATTGGGGAGAATACTCTATTAACTCCTGTTGGGGACATTTCTCTGTTAACTCCTGTTGGGGGGATTTCTCGATTAACTGCTGTTGGGGGGATTTCTCTATTAACTCCTGTTGGGGGGATTTCTCTATTAACTCCTGTTGGGGGGATTTCTCTATTAACTCCTGTTGGGGAGATTTCTCTATTAGCTCCTGTTGGGGGGATTTCTCGATTAACTCCTGTTGGGGTGATTTCTCTATTAACTCCTGTTGGGGGGATTTGTCTATTAACTCCTGTTGGGAGGTTTCTCTATTAACTCCTGTTGGGGGGATTTCTCTATTAACCCCTGTTGGGGAGATTTCTCTATTAACTCCTGTTGGGGAGATTTCCCTATTAGCTCCTTTTGGGGGGATTTCACTATTAACTCCTGTTGGGGAGATTTCTCTATTAACTTCTGTTGGGGGGATTTCTCTATTAACTCCTGTTGGGAAGATTTCTCTATGAACTCCTGTTGGGGGGATTTCACTATTAACTCCTGTTGGGGTAATTTCTCTATTATCTCCTGCTGGGAGATTTCTCTATTAACTCCTGTTGGGGAGATTTCTCTATTAACTCCTGTCGTGTGGATTTCTCTATTAACTCCTGTTGGGGGGATTTCTCTATTAACTCCTGTTGGGGGGATTTCTCTATTAACTCCTGTTGGGGAGATTTCTCTATTAACTCCTGTTGGGGGGATTTCTCTCTTAACTCCTGTTGGGGTGATTTCTCTATTAACTCCTGTTGGGGAGATTTCTCTATTAACTCCTGTTGGGGGCATTTCTCTATTAACCCCTGTTGGTTGGATTTCTCTATTAACTCCTGTTGGGGGTAATTCTCTATTAACCCCTGTTGGGGGGATTTCTCTATTAACTCCTGTTGGGGAGATTTCTCTGTTAACTCCTGTTGGGGTGATTTCTCTATTAACTCCTGTTGGGGAGATTTCTCTATTAGCTCCTATTGGGGGGATTTCTCTATTAACCCCTGCTGGGGGTATTTCTATATTAACCCCTGTTGGGGAGATTTCTCTATTAACTGCTGTTGGGGAGATTTCTCTATTAACTCCTGTTGGGGGGATTTCTCTATTAACTCCAGTTGGGGGGATTTCTCTTTTAACTCCTGTTGGGGGGATTTCTCTATTAACCCCTGTTGGGTGGATTTCTACATTAACCCCTGTCGGGGAGATTTCTCCATTAACTCCTGTTGGGGAGATTTCTCTCTTAACTCCTGTTGGGGAGATTTCTCTATTAACCCCTGTTGGGGGGCTTTCTCTATTAACTCCTGTTGGGGAGATTTCTCTATCAACTCCTGTTGGGGGGATTTCTCTTTTAACTCCTGTTGGGGGGATTTCTCTATTAACACCTGTTGGGGGGATTTCTCTATTAACTCCTGTTGGGGAGATTTCTCTATTAACTCCTGTTGGGGGGATTTCTCTATTAACTCCTGTTGGGGAGATTTCTCTATTAACCCCTGTTGGAGGGATTTCTCAATTAATTCCTGTTGGGGGGGATTTCTCTATCTCCTGTTGGGGGATTTCTCTATTAACTCCTGTTGGGGGGAATTCTTTATTAACTCCTGTTGGAGAGATTTCTCTATTAACCCCTGTTGGGGGGATTTCTCTATTTACTCCTGTTGCGTGGATTTCTCTATTAACTCCTGTTGGGGGGATTTCTCTATTAACTCCTGTTGTGGAGATTTCTCTATTAAGTCCTGTTGTGGGGAATTCTCTATTCACTCCTGTTGGGGGGATTTCTGTATTAACTCCTGTTGGGCAGATTTCTCTATTAACTCCTGTTGGGGACATTTCTCTATTAACTCCTGTTGGGGAGGTTTCTCTATTAACCCCTGTTGGGAGGATTTCTCTATTAACTCCTGTTGGGGAAATTTCTCTCTTATCTCCTGTTGGGGACATTTCTCTATTAACTCCTGTTGGGGGGATTTCTCTATTAACTCCTGTTGGGGGGATTTCTATATTAACTCCTGTTGGGGGAATTTCTCTATTATCTCCTGTTGGGGGATTTCTCCATTAACTCCTGTTGGGGAGATTTCTCTATTAACTCCTGTTGGGGGGATTTCTCTATTAACTCCTGTTGGGGAGATTTCTCTAACATCTGTTATGGAGATTTCTCTCTTAACTCCGGTTGGGGGGATTTCTCTATTAACTCCTGTTGGGGGGATTCTCTGTTAACTCCTGTTGCGTGGATTTCTCTATTAACCCCTGTTGGGGGGATTTCTCTATTAACTCCTGTTGGGGACATTTCTCTGTTAACTCCTGTTGGGGGGATTTCTCGATTAACTGCTGTTGGGGGAATTTCTCTATTAACTCCTGTTGGGGGGATTTCTCTGTTAACTCCTGTTGGGGGGATTTCTCTATCAACTCCTGTAGGGGAGATTTCTCTATTAGCTCCTGTTGGGGGGATTTCTCGCTAAACTCCTGTTGGGGTGATTTCTCTATTAACTCCTGTTGGGGGGATTTCTCTATTAACTCCTGTTGGGGGGATTTCTCTGTTAACCCCTGTTGGGGAGATTTCTCTATTAACTCCTGTTGGGGAGATTTCCCTATTAGCTCCTTTTGGGGGGATTTCACTATTAACTCCTGTTGGGGAGATTTCTCTATTAACTCCTGTTGGGGAGATTTCTCTATTAACTCCTGTCGTGCGGATTTCTCTATTAACTCCTGTTGGGGAGATTTCTCTATTAACTCCTGTTGGGGGGATTTCACGATTAACTCCTGTTGGGGGAATTTCTCTATTATCTCCTGTTGGGGGATTTCTCTATTAACTCCTGTTGGGGAGATTTCTCTATTAACTCCTGCCATGTGGATTTCTCTATTAACTCCTGTTGGGGAGATTTCTCTGTTAACTCCTGTTGGGTGGATTTCTCTATTAACTCCAGTTGGGGGGATTTCTCTGTTAACTCCTGTTGGGGGAATTTCTCTATTATCTCCTGTTGGGGGCATATCTCTATTAACTCCTGTTGGGGGGATTTCTCTATTAAGTCCTGTTCGGGGGATTTCTCTGTTAACTCCTGTTGGGGGAATTTCTCTTTTATCTCCTGTTGGGGGATTTCTCTATTAACTCCTGTTGGGGAGATTTCTCGATTAACTCCTGTTGGGGAGATTTCTCTATTAACTCCTGTTGGGGAGATTTCTCTATTCACTCCGGTTGGGGGATTTCTCTATTAACTCCTGTTGTGGGGATTTCTCTGTTAACTCCTGTTGCGGGGATTTCTCTGTTAACTCCTGTTGCGGGGATTTCTCTATTAACCCCTGTTGGGGGGATTTCTCTATTAACTACTGTTGGGGAGATTTCTCTCTTAAGTCCTATTGGGGAGAATACTCTATTAACTCCTGTTGGGGACATTTCTCTGTTAACTCCTGTTGGGGGGATTTCTCGATTAACTGCTGTTGGGGGGATTTCTCTATTAACTCCTGTTCGGGGGATTTCTCTATTAACTCCTGTTGGTGAGATTTCTCTATTAGCTCCTGTTGGGGGGATTTCTCGATTAACTCCTGTTGGGGTGATTTCTCTATTAACTCCTGTTGGGGGGATTTGTCTATTAACTCCTGTTGGGAGATTTCTCTATTAACTCCTGTTAGGGGGATTTCTCTATTAACCCCTGTTGGGGAGATTTCTCTATTAACTCCTGTTGGGGAGATTTCCCTATTAGCTCCTTTTGGGGGGATTTCACTATTAACTCCTGTTGGGGAGATTTCTCTATTATCTCCTGCTGGGAGATTTCTCTATTAACTCCTGTTGGGGAGATTTCTCTATTAACTCCTGTCGTGTAGATTTCTCTATTAACTCCTGTTGGGGGGATTTCTCTATTAACTCCTGTTGGGGGGATTTCTCTATTAACTCCTGTTGGGGAGATTTCTCTATTAACTCCTGTTGGGGGGATTTCTCTATTAACTCCTGTTGGGGTGATTTCTCTATGAACCCCTGTTGGGGGGATTTCGCTATTAACTCCTGTTGGGGGGGATTACACTATTAACTCCTGTTGGGGAGATTTCTCTATTAACTTCTGTTGGGGGGATTTCTCTATTAACTCCTGTTGGGGAGATTTCTCTATTAACCCCTGTCGTGTGGATTTTTCTATTAACTCCTGTTGGGGAGATTTCTCTATTAACTCCTGTTGGGGGGATTTCACTATTAACTCCTGTTGGGGGAATTTCTCTATTATCTCCTGCTGGGAGATTTCTCTGTTAACTCCTGTTGGGGAGATTTCTCTATTAACTCCTGTCGTGTGGATTTCTCTATTAACTCCTGTTGGGGGGATTTCTCTATTAGCTCCTGTTGGGGGGATTACTCTATTAACTCCTGCTGGGAGATTTCTCTATTAACTCCTGTTGGGGAGATTTCTCTATTAACTCCTGTCGTGTGGATTTCTCTATTAACTCCTGTTGGGGGGATTTCTCTATTAACTCCTGTTGGGGGGATTTCTCTTTTAACTCCTGTTGGGGAGATTTCACTATTAACTCCTGTTGGGGGGATTTCTCCATTAAGTCCTGTTGGGGTGATTTCTCTATTAACTCCTGTTGGGGGGATTTCTCTATTAACTCCTGTTGGGGGGATTTCACTATTAACTCCTGTTGGGGGAATTTCTCTATTATCTCCTGCTGGGAGATTTCTCTATTAACTCCTGTTGAGGAGATTTCTCTATTAACTCCTGTCGTGTGGATTTCTCTATTAACTCCTGTTGGGGGGATTTCTCTATTAACTCCTGTTGGGGGGATTTGTCTATTAACTCCTGTTGGGAGATTTCTCTATTAACTCCTGATGGGGGGATTTCTCTATTAACTCCTGTTGGGGTGATTTCTCTATTAACCCCTGTTGGGGGGATTTCGCTATTAACTCCTGTTGGGGGGGATTTCTCTATTAACTCCTGTTGGGGGGATTTCTCTATTAACTCCTGTTGGGGAGTTTTCTCTGTTAACTCCTGTTGGGGGGATTTCTCTATTAACTCCTGTTGGGGAGATTTCTCTATTAGCTCCTGTTGGGGGGATTTCTCTATTAACTCCTGTTGGGGGGATTTCTCTGTTAACTCCTGTTGGGGGGATTTCTCTATTAACCCCTGCTGGGGGTATTTCTATATTAACCCCTGTTGGGTAGGTTTCTCTATTAACTGCTGTTGGGGAGATTTCTCTATTAACTCCTGTTGGGGGGATTTCTCTATTAACTCCAGTTGGGGGATTTCCCTTTTAACTCCTGTTGGGGGGATTTCTCTATTAACCCCTCTTGGGGGGATTTCTATATTAACCCCTGTTGGGGAGATTTCTCTATTAACTCCTGTTGGGGAGATTTATCTATTAACTCCTGTTGGGGAGATTTCTCTATTAACTCCTGTTGAGGGGATTTCTCTATTAACTCCTGTTGGGGAGATTTCTCTATTAACTCCTTTTGGGCGGATTTCTCTATTAACTCCTGTTGGGGAGATTTCTCTATTAACTCCTGTTGGGGGGTTTCTCTATTAACTCCTGTTGGGGGGATTTCTCTATTAACTCCTGTTGGGGGGATTTCTCTAACTCCTGTTGGGGAGATTTCTCTATTAACTCCTGTTGGGGGGATTTCTCTATGAACTCCTGTTGGGGACATTTCTCTATTAACTCCTGTTGGGGAGGTTTCCCTATTAACCCCTGTTGGGAGGAGTTCTCTATTAACTCCTGTTGGGGGAATTTCTCTATTATCTCCTGTTGGGGGCATTTCTCTATTAACTCCTGTTGGGGGGATTTCTCTATTAACTCCTGTTGGGGGGATTTCTCTATTAACTCCTGTTGGGGGAATTTCTCTATTATCTCCTGTTGGGGGATTTCTCTATTAACTCCTGTTGGGGAGATTTCTCTATTAACTCCTGTTGGGGGGATTTCTCTATTAACTCCTGTTGGGGGGATTTCTCTATTAACTCCTGTTGGGGGAATTTCTCTATTATCTCCTGTTGGGGGATTTCTCTATTAACTCCTGTTGGGGAGATTTCTCTATTAGCTCCTGTTGGGGGGATTTCTCGATTAACTCCTGTTGGGGTGATTTCTCTATTAACTCCTGTTGGGGGGATTTCTCTATTAACTCCTGTTGGGGAGTTTTCTCTGTTAACTCCTGTTGGGGGGATTTCTCTATTCACTCCTGTTGGGGAGATTTCTCTATTAGCTCCTGTTGGGGGGATTTCTCTATTAACTCCTGTTGGGGGGATTTCTCTGTTAACTCCTGTTGGGGGGATTTCTCTATTAACCCCTGCTGGGGGTATTTCTATATTAACCCCTGTTGGGGAGATTTCTCTATTAACTGCTGTTGGGGAGATTTCTCTATTAACTCCTGTTGGGGGGATTTCTCTATTAACTCCAGTTGGGGGGATTTCCCTTTTAACTCCTGTTGGGGGGATTTCTCTATTAACCCCTCTTGGGGGGATTTCTATATTAACCCCTGTTAGGAAGATTTCTCTATTAACTCCTGTTGGGGAGATTTATCTATTAACTCCTGTTGGGGAGATTTCTCTATTAACTCCTGTTGAGGGGATTTCTCTATTAACTCCTGTTGGGGAGATTTCTCTATTAACTCCTTTTCGGGGGATTTCTCTATTAACTCCTGTTGGGGGGATTTCTCTATTAACTCCTGTTGGGGAGATTTCTCTATTAACCCCTGTTGGGGGGTTTCTCTATTAACTCCTGTTGGGGAGATTTCTCTATTAACTCCTGTTGGGGGGATTTCTCTATTAACTCCTGTTGGGGGGATTTCTCTATTAACTCCTGTTGGGGGGATTTCTCTAACTCCTGTTGGGGAGATTTCTCTATTAACTCCTGTTGGGGGGATTTCTTTATGAACTCCTGTTGGGGACATTTCTCTATTAACTCCTGTTGGGGAGGTTTCCCTATTAACCCCTGTTGGGAGGAGTTCTCTATTAACTCCTGTTGGGGGAATTTCTCTATTATCTTCTGTTGGGGGCATTTCTCTATTAACTCCTGTTGGGGGGATTTCTCAATTAACTCCTGTTGGGGGGATTTCTCTATTAACTCCTGTTGGGGGAATTTCTCTATTATCTCCTGTTGGGGGATTTCTCTATTAACTCCTGTTGGGGAGATTTCTCTATTAACTCCTGTTGGGGGGATTTCTCTATTAACTCCTGTTGCGGAGATTTCTCCATTAACTCCTGTTGGGGGGATTTCTCTGTTCACTCCTGTTGCGGGGATTTCTCTATTAACCCCTGTTGGGGGGATTTCTCTATTAACCACTGTTGGGGAGATTTCTCTCTTAACTCCTATTGGGGAGAATACTCTATTAACTCCTGTTGGGGACATTTCTCTGTTAACTCCTGTTGGGGGGATTTCTCGATTAACTGCTGTTGGGGGGATTTCTCTATTAACTCCTGTTGGGGGGATTTCTCTATTAACTCCTGTTGGGGGGATTTCTCTATTAACTCCTGTTGGGGAGATTTCTCTATTAGCTCCTGTTGGGGGGATTTCTCGATTAACTCCTGTTGGGGTGATTTCTCTATTAACTCCTGTTGGGGGGATTTGTCTATTAACTCCTGTTGGGAGGTTTCTCTATTAACTCCTGTTGGGGGGATTTCTCTATTAACCCCTGTTGGGGAGATTTCTCTATTAACTCCTGTTGGGGAGATTTCCCTATTAGCTCCTTTTGGGGGGATTTCACTATTAACTCCTGTTGGGGAGATTTCTCTATTAACTTCTGTTGGGGGGATTTCTCTATTAACTCCTGTTGGGAAGATTTCTCTATGAACTCCTGTTGGGGGGATTTCACTATTAACTCCTGTTGGGGTAATTTCTCTATTATCTCCTGCTGGGAGATTTCTCTATTAACTCCTGTTGGGGAGATTTCTCTATTAACTCCTGTCGTGTGGATTTCTCTATTAACTCCTGTTGGGGAGATTTCTCTATTAACTCCTGTTGGGGGGATTTCTCTCTTAACTCCTGTTGGGGTGATTTCTCTATTAACTCCTGTTGGGGAGATTTCTCTATTAACTCCTGTTGGGGGCATTTCTCTATTAACCCCTGTTGGTTGGATTTCTCTATTAACTCCTGTTGGGGGTAATTCTCTATTAACCCCTGTTGGGGGGATTTCTCTATTAACTCCTGTTGGGGAGATTTCTCTGTTAACTCCTGTTGGGGTGATTTCTCTATTAACTCCTGTTGGGGAGATTTCTCTATTAGCTCCTATTGGGGGGATTTCTCTATTAACCCCTGCTGGGGGTATTTCTATATTAACCCCTGTTGGGGAGATTTCTCTATTAACTGCTGTTGGGGAGATTTCTCTATTAACTCCTGTTGGGGGGATTTCTCTATTAACTCCAGTTGGGGGGATTTCTCTTTTAACTCCTGTTGGGGGGATTTCTCTATTAACCCCTGTTGGGTGGATTTCTACATTAACCCCTGTCGGGGAGATTTCTCCATTAACTCCTGTTGGGGAGATTTCTCTCTTAACTCCTGTTGGGGAGATTTCTCTATTAACCCCTGTTGGGGGGCTTTCTCTATTAACTCCTGTTGGGGAGATTTCTCTATCAACTCCTGTTGGGGGGATTTCTCTTTTAACTCCTGTTGGGGGGATTTCTCTATTAACACCTGTTGGGGGGATTTCTCTATTAACTCCTGTTGGGGAGATTTCTCTATTAACTCCTGTTGGGGGGATTTCTCTATTAACTCCTGTTGGGGAGATTTCTCTATTAACCCCTGTTGGAGGGATTTCTCAATTAATTCCTGTTGGGGGGGATTTCTCTATCTCCTGTTGGGGGATTTCTCTATTAACTCCTGTTGGGGGGAATTCTTTATTAACTCCTGTTGGAGAGATTTCTCTATTAACCCCTGTTGGGGGGATTTCTCTATTTACTCCTGTTGCGTGGATTTCTCTATTAACTCCTGTTGGGGGGATTTCTCTATTAACTCCTGTTGTGGAGATTTCTCTATTAAGTCCTGTTGTGGAGAATTCTCTATTCACTCCTGTTGGGGGGATTTCTGTATTAACTCCTGTTGGGCAGATTTCTCTATTAACTCCTGTTGGGGACATTTCTCTATTAACTCCTGTTGGGGAGGTTTCTCTATTAACCCCTGTTGGGAGGATTTCTCTATTAACTCCTGTTGGGGAAATTTCTCTCTTATCTCCTGTTGGGGACATTTCTCTATTAACTCCTGTTGGGGGGATTTCTCTATTAACTCCTGTTGGGGGGATTTCTATATTAACTCCTGTTGGGGGAATTTCTCTATTATCTCCTGTTGGGGGATTTCTCCATTAACTCCTGTTGGGGAGATTTCTCTATTAACTCCTGTTGGGGGGATTTCTCTATTAACTCCTGTTGGGGAGATTTCTCTAACATCTGTTATGGAGATTTCTCTCTTAACTCCGGTTGGGGGGATTTCTCTATTAACTCCTGTTGGGGGGATTCTCTGTTAACTCCTGTTGCGTGGATTTCTCTATTAACCCCTGTTGGGGGGATTTCTCTATTAACTCCTGTTGGGGACATTTCTCTGTTAACTCCTGTTGGGGGGATTTCTCGATTAACTGCTGTTGGGGGAATTTCTCTATTAACTCCTGTTGGGGGGATTTCTCTGTTAACTCCTGTTGGGGGGATTTCTCTATCAACTCCTGTAGGGGAGATTTCTCTATTAGCTCCTGTTGGGGGGATTTCTCGCTAAACTCCTGTTGGGGTGATTTCTCTATTAACTCCTGTTGGGGGGATTTCTCTATTAACTCCTGTTGGGGGATTTCTCTATTAACTCCTGTTGGGGGGATTTCTCTATTAACCCCTGTTGGGGAGATTTCTCTATTAACTCCTGTTGGGGAGATTTCCCTATTAGCTCCTTTTGGGGGGATTTCACTATTAACTCCTGTTGGGGAGATTTCTCTATTAACTCCTGTTGGGGAGATTTCTCTATTAACTCCTGTCGTGCGGATTTCTCTATTAACTCCTGTTGGGGAGATTTCTCTATTAACTCCTGTTGGGGGGATTTCACGATTAACTCCTGTTGGGGGAATTTCTCTATTATCTCCTGTTGGGGGATTTCTCTATTAACTCCTGTTGGGGAGATTTCTCTATTAACTCCTGCCATGTGGATTTCTCTATTAACTCCTGTTGGGGAGATTTCTCTGTTAACTCCTGTTGGGTGGATTTCTCTATTAACTCCAGTTGGGGGGATTTCTCTGTTAACTCCTGTTGGGGGAATTTCTCTATTATCTCCTGTTGGGGGCATATCTCTATTAACTCCTGTTGGGGGGATTTCTCTATTAAGTCCTGTTCGGGGGATTTCTCTGTTAACTCCTGTTGGGGGAATTTCTCTTTTATCTCCTGTTGGGGGATTTCTCTATTAACTCCTGTTGGGGAGATTTCTCGATTAACTCCTGTTGGGGAGATTTCTCTATTAACTCCTGTTGGGGAGATTTCTCTATTCACTCCGGTTGGGGGATTTCTCTATTAACTCCTGTTGTGGGGATTTCTCTGTTAACTCCTGTTGCGGGGATTTCTCTGTTAACTCCTGTTGCGGGGATTTCTCTATTAACCCCTGTTGGGGGGATTTCTCTATTAACTACTGTTGGGGAGATTTCTCTCTTAAGTCCTATTGGGGAGAATACTTTATTAACTCCTGTTGGGGACATTTCTCTGTTAACTCCTGTTGGGGGGATTTCTCGATTAACTGCTGTTGGGGGGATTTCTCTATTAACTCCTGTTCGGGGGATTTCTCTATTAACTCCTGTTGGTGAGATTTCTCTATTAGCTCCTGTTGGGGGGATTTCTCGATTAACTCCTGTTGGGGTGATTTCTCTATTAACTCCTGTTGGGGGGATTTGTCTATTAACTCCTGTTGGGAGATTTCTCTATTAACTCCTGTTAGGGGGATTTCTCTATTAACCCCTGTTGGGGAGATTTCTCTATTAACTCCTGTTGGGGAGATTTCCCTATTAGCTCCTTTTGGGGGGATTTCACTATTAACTCCTGTTGGGGAGATTTCTCTATTATCTCCTGCTGGGAGATTTCTCTATTAACTCCTGTTGGGGAGATTTCTCTATTAACTCCTGTCGTGTAGATTTCTCTATTAACTCCTGTTGGGGGGATTTCTCTATTAACTCCTGTTGGGGGGATTTCTCTATTAACTCCTGTTGGGGAGATTTCTCTATTAACTCCTGTTGGGGGGATTTCTCTATTAACTCCTGTTGGGGTGATTTCTCTATGAACCCCTGTTGGGGGGATTTCGCTATTAACTCCTGTTGGGGGGGATTACACTATTAACTCCTGTTGGGGAGATTTCTCTATTAACTTCTGTTGGGGGGATTTCTCTATTAACTCCTGTTGGGGAGATTTCTCTATTAACCCCTGTCGTGTGGATTTTTCTATTAACTCCTGTTGGGGAGATTTCTCTATTAACTCCTGTTGGGGGGATTTCACTATTAACTCCTGTTGGGGGAATTTCTCTATTATCTCCTGCTGGGAGATTTCTCTGTTAACTCCTGTTGGGGAGATTTCTCTATTAACTCCTGTCGTGTGGATTTCTCTATTAACTCCTGTTGGGGGGATTTCTCTATTAGCTCCTGTTGGGGGGATTACTCTATTAACTCCTGCTGGGAGATTTCTCTATTAACTCCTGTTGGGGAGATTTCTCTATTAACTCCTGTCGTGTGGATTTCTCTATTAACTCCTGTTGGGGGGATTTCTCTATTAACTCCTGTTGGGGGGATTTCTCTTTTAACTCCTGTTGGGGAGATTTCACTATTAACTCCTGTTGGGGGGATTTCTCCATTAAGTCCTGTTGGGGTGATTTCTCTATTAACTCCTGTTGGGGGGATTTCTCTATTAACTCCTGTTGGGGGGATTTCACTATTAACTCCTGTTGGGGGAATTTCTCTATTATCTCCTGCTGGGAGATTTCTCTATTAACTCCTGTTGAGGAGATTTCTCTATTAACTCCTGTCGTGTGGATTTCTCTATTAACTCCTGTTGGGGGGATTTCTCTATTAACTCCTGTTGGGGGGATTTGTCTATTAACTCCTGTTGGGAGATTTCTCTATTAACTCCTGATGGGGGGATTTCTCTATTAACTCCTGTTGGGGTGATTTCTCTATTAACCCCTGTTGGGGGGATTTCGCTATTAACTCCTGTTGGGGGGGATTTCTCTATTAACTCCTGTTGGGGGGATTTCTCTATTAACTCCTGTTGGGGAGTTTTCTCTGTTAACTCCTGTTGGGGGGATTTCTCTATTAACTCCTGTTGGGGAGATTTCTCTATTAGCTCCTGTTGGGGGGATTTCTCTATTAACTCCTGTTGGGGGGATTTCTCTGTTAACTCCTGTTGGGGGGATTTCTCTATTAACCCCTGCTGGGGGTATTTCTATATTAACCCCTGTTGGGTAGGTTTCTCTATTAACTGCTGTTGGGGAGATTTCTCTATTAACTCCTGTTGGGGGGATTTCTCTATTAACTCCAGTTGGGGGATTTCCCTTTTAACTCCTGTTGGGGGGATTTCTCTATTAACCCCTCTTGGGGGGATTTCTATATTAACCCCTGTTGGGGAGATTTCTCTATTAACTCCTGTTGGGGAGATTTATCTATTAACTCCTGTTGGGGAGATTTCTCTATTAACTCCTGTTGAGGGGATTTCTCTATTAACTCCTGTTGGGGAGATTTCTCTATTAACTCCTTTTGGGCGGATTTCTCTATTAACTCCTGTTGGGGAGATTTCTCTATTAACTCCTGTTGGGGGGTTTCTCTATTAACTCCTGTTGGGGGGATTTCTCTATTAACTCCTGTTGGGGGGATTTCTCTAACTCCTGTTGGGGAGATTTCTCTATTAACTCCTGTTGGGGGGATTTCTCTATGAACTCCTGTTGGGGACATTTCTCTATTAACTCCTGTTGGGGAGGTTTCCCTATTAACCCCTGTTGGGAGGAGTTCTCTATTAACTCCTGTTGGGGGAATTTCTCTATTATCTCCTGTTGGGGGCATTTCTCTATTAACTCCTGTTGGGGGGATTTCTCTATTAACTCCTGTTGGGGGGATTTCTCTATTAACTCCTGTTGGGGGAATTTCTCTATTATCTCCTGTTGGGGGATTTCTCTATTAACTCCTGTTGGGGAGATTTCTCTATTAACTCCTGTTGGGGGGATTTCTCTATTAACTCCTGTTGCGGAGATTTCTCCATTAACTCCTGTTGGGGGGATTTCTCTGTTCACTCCTGTTGCGGGGATTTCTCTATTAACCCCTGTTGGGGGGATTTCTCTATTAACCACTGTTGGGGAGATTTCTCTCTTAACTCCTATTGGGGAGAATACTCTATTAACTCCTGTTGGGGACATTTCTCTGTTAACTCCTGTTGGGGGGATTTCTCTTTTAACGGCTGTTGGGGGGATTTCTCTATTAACCCCTGTTGGGGGGATTTCTCTATTAACTCCTGTTGGGGGGATTTCTCTATTAACTCCTGTTGGGGAGATTTCTCTATTAGCTCCTGTTGGGGGGATTTCTCGATTAACTCCTGTTGGGGTGATTTCTCTATTAACTCCTGTTGGGGGGATTTGTCTATTAACTCCTGTTGGGAGATTTCTCTATTAACTCCTGTTGGGGGGATTTCTCTATTAACCCCTGTTGGGGAGATTTCTCTATTAACTCCTGTTGGGGAGATTTCCCTATTAGCTCCTTTTGGGGGGATTTCACTATTAACTCCTGTTGGGGAGATTTCTCTATTAACTTCTGTTGGGGGGATTTCTCTATTAACTCCTGTTGGGAAGATTTCTCTATTAACTCCTGTTGGGGAGATTTCTCCATTAACTCCTGTTGAGGGGATTTCACTATTAACTCCTGTTGGGGGAATTTCTCTATTAACTCCTGTTGGGGGGATTTCTCTATTAACTTCTGTTGGGGGAATTTCTCTATTATCTCCTGTTGGGGGATTTCTCTATTAACTCCTGTTGGGGAGATTTCTCTATTAACTCCTGTTGGGGGGATTTCTCTATTAACTCCTGTTGCAGAGATTTCTCCATTAACTCCTGTTGGGGGGATTTCTCTGTTCACTCCTGTTGCGGGGATTTCTCTATTAACCCCTGTTGGGGGGATTTCTCTATTAACTGCTGTTGGGGGGATTTCTCTATTAACTCCTGTTGGGGGGATTTCTCTATTAACTCCTGTTGGGGGGATTTCTCTATTAACTCCTGTTGGGGAGATTTCTCTATTAGCTCCTGTTGGGGGGATTTCTCGATTAACTCCTGTTGGGGTGATTTCTCTATTAACTCCTGTTGGGGGGATTTGTCTATTAACTTCTGTTGGGAGATTTCTCTATTAACTCCTGTTGGGGGGATTTCTCTATTAACCCCTGTTGGGGAGATTTCTCTATTAACTCCTGTTGGGGAGATTTCCCTATTAGCTCCTTTTGGGGGGATTTCACTATTAACTCCTGTTGGGGAGATTTCTCTATTAACTTCTGTTGGGGGGATTTCTCTATTAACTCCTGTTGGGAAGATTTCTCTATTAACTCCTGTCGTGTGGATTTCTCTATTAACTCCTGTTGGGGAGATTTCTCTATTAACTCCTGTTGGGGGGATTTCACTATTAACTCCTGTTGGGGGAATTTCTCTATTATCTCCTGCTGGGAGATTTCTCTATTAACTCCTGTTGGGGAGATTTCTCTATTAACTCCTGTCGTGTGGATTTCTCTATAAACACTGTTGGGGGGATTTCTCTATAAATTCCTGTTGGGGGGATTTCTCTATTAACTCCTGTTGGGGAGATTTCTCTATTAACTCCTGTTGGGGGGATTTCTCTATTAACTCCTGTTGGGGTGATTTCTCTATTAACTCCTGTTGGGGAGATTTCTCTATTAACTCCTGTTGGGGGGATTTCTCTCTTAACTCCTGTTGGGGGCATTTCTCTATTAACCCCTGTTGGTTGGATTTCTCTATTAACTCCTGTTGGGGGTATTTCTCTATTAACCCCTGTTGGGGGGATTTCTCTATTAACTCTTGTTGGGGAGATTTCTCTGTTAACTCCTGTTGGGGTGATTTCTCTATTAACTCCTGTTGGGGAGATTTCTCTATTAGCTCCTGTTGGGGGGATTTCTCTGTTAACTCCTGTTGGGGGGATTTCTCTATTAACCCCTGCTGGGGGTATTTCTATATTAACCCCTGTTGGGGAGATTTCTCTATTAACTGCTGTTCGGGAGATTTCTCTATTAACTCCTGTTGGGGGGATTTCTCTATTAACTCCAGTTGGGGGGATTTCTCTTTTAACTCCTGTTGGGGGGATTTCTCTGTTAACCCCTGTTGGGTGGATTTCTACATTAACCCCTGTCGGGGAGATTTCTCTATTAACTCCTGTTGGGGAGATTTCTCGGTTAACTCCTGTTGGGGAGATTTCTCTATTAACCCCTGTTGGGGGGGTTTCTCTATTAACTCCTGTTGGGGAGATTTCTCTATTAACTCCTGTTGGGGGGATTCCTCTTTTAACTCCTGTTGGGGGGATTTCTCTATTAACTCCTGTTGGGGAGATTTCTCTATTAACCCCTGTTGGAGGGATTTCTCAATTAATTCCTGTTGGGGGGGATTTCTCTATCTCCTGTTGGGGGATTTCTCTATTAACTCCTATTGGGGGGAATTCTCTATTAACTCCTGTTGGAGAGATTTCTCTATTAACCCCTGTTGGGGGGATTTCTCTATTTACTCCTGTTGCGTGGATTTGTCTATTAACTCCTGTTGGGGGGATTTCTCTATTAACTCCTGTTGGGGGGATTTCTGTATTAACTCCTGTTGGGCAGATTTCTCTATTAACTCTTGTTGGGGACATTTCTCTATTAACTCCTGTTGGGGAGGTTTCTCTATTAACCCCTGTTGGGAGGATTTCTCTATTAACTCCTGTTGGGGAAATTTCTCTATTATCTCCTGTTGGGGGCATTTCTCTATTAACTCCTGTTGGGGGGATTTCTCTATTAACTCCTGTTGGGGGGATTTCTATATTAACTCCTGTTGGGGGAATTTCTCTATTATCTCCTGTTGGGGGATTTCTCTATTAACTCCTGTTGGGGAGATTTCTCTATTAACTCCTGTTGGGGGGATTTCTCTATTAACTCCTGTTGGGGAGATTTCTCTAACACCTGTTATGGAGATTTCTCTCTTAACTCCGGTTGGGGGGATTTCTCTATTAACTCCTGTTGGGGGGATTCTCTGTTAACTCCTGTTGCGGGGATTTCTCTATTAACCCCTGTTGGGGGGATTTCTCTATTAACTCCTGTTGGGGACATTTCTCTGTTAACTCCTGTTGGGGGGATTTCTCGATTAACTGCTGTTGGGGAAATTTCTCTATTAACTCCTGTTGGGGGGATTTCTCTATTAACTCCTGTTGGGGGGTTTGTCTATCAACTCCTGTAGGGGAGATTTCACTATTAACTCCTGTTGGGGACATTTCTCTGTTAACTACTGTTGTTGAGATTTCTCTATTAACTCCTGTCGTGTGGATTTCTCTATTAACTCCTGTTGGGGAGATTTCTCTGTTAACTCCTGTTGGGGGGATTTCACTATTAACTCCTGTTGGGGGAATTTCTCTATTATCTCCTGTTGGGGGATTTCTCTGTTAACTCCTGTTGGGGAGATTTCTCTATTAACTCCTGCCATGTGGATTTCTCTATTAACTCCTGTTGGGGAGATTTCTCTATTAACTCCTGTTGGGTGGATTTCTCTATTCACTCCTGTTGGGGGATTTCTCTATTAACTCCTGTAGGGGGGATTTCTCTGTTAACTCCTGTTGGGGAGATTTCTCTACTAACTCCTGTTGGGGGGATTACTCTATTAACTCCTGTTGGGGTGATTTCTCTATTAACCCCTGTTGGGGGGATTTCGCTATTAACACCTGTTGGGGGGGATTTCTCTGTTAACTCCTGTTGGGGATATTTCTCTATTAACTCCTGTTGGGGGATTTCTCTATTAACTCGTGTTGGGGGGATTTCTCTATTAACCCCTGTTGGGGGGATTTCTCTATTAACTCCTGTTGCGGGTATTTCTCTATTCACCCCTGTTGGGGGGATTTCTCTTTTAACTCCTGTTGGGGAGATTTCTCTATTAGCTCCTGTTGGGGGGATTTCTCTATTAACTCCTGTTGGGGGGATTTCTCTGTTAACTCCTGTTGGGGGGATTTCTCTATTAACTCCTGTTGGAGGGATTTCTCTATCTCCTGTTGGGGAGATTTCTCTGTTAACTCCTGTTGGGGGGATTTCTCTATTAACTCCTGTTGGGGAGATTTCTCTATTAGCTCCTGTTGGGGGGATTTCTCTATTAACTCCTGTTGGGAGATTTCTATATTAAGCCCTGTTGGGGGGATTTCTCTATTAACCCCTGTTGGGGGGATTTCTCTATTAACTCCTGTTGGGGGGATTTCTCTATCTCCTGTTGGGGGAGTTCTCTATTAACTCCTGTTGGGGGGATTTCTCTATTAACTCCTGTTGGCGAGATTTCTCTATTAACCCCTGTTGGGGGGATTTCTCTATTTACTCCTGTTGGGTGGACTTCTCTATTAACTCCTGTTGGGGGGATTTCTCTATTAACTCCTGTTGTGGAGTTTTCTCTATTAAGTCCTGTTGGGGGGAATTCTCTGTTAACTCCTGTTGGGGGGATTTCTGTATTAACTCCTGTTGGGGAGATTTCTCTATTAAATCCTGTTGGGGGGATTTCTCCATTAACTCCTGTTGGGGAGATTTCTCGATTAACTCCTGTTGGGGGGATTTCTCTATTAACTCCTGTTGGGGGGATTTCTCTATTATCTCCTGTTGGGGGGATTTCTCTATTAACTCCTGTTGGGGGGATTTCTCTATTAACCCCTGTTGGGGAGATTTCTCTATTAACTCCTGTTGGGGGCATTTCTCTATTAACTCCTGTTGGGGGGATTTCTCTATTAACTCCTGTTGGGGGGATTTCTCTATTAACTCCTGTTGGGGAATTTCTCTATTATCTCCTGTTGGGGAATTTCTCTGTTAACTCCTGTTGGGGAGATTTCTCTATTAACTCCTGTTGGGGGGATTTCTCTATTAACTCCTGTTGGGGAGATTTCTCTAACACCTGTTGGGGACATTTCTCTATTAACTCCGGTTGGGGGTATTTCTCTATTAACTCCTGCAGGGGGGATTTCTCGATTAACTGCTGTTGGGGGGATTTCTCTATTAACTCCTGTTGGGGGGATTTCTTTATTAACTCCTGTTGGGGGGATTTCTCTATTACCTCCTGTTGGGGAGATTTCTCTATTAGCTCCAGTTGGGGGATTTCACTATTAACTCCTGTTGGGGGGATTTCTCTGTTAACCCCTGTTGGGGAGATGTCTCTATTAACTCCTGTTGGGAAGATTTCCCTATTAGCTCCTTTTGGGGGGATTTCACTATTAACTCCTGTTGGGGAGATTTCTCTATTAACTCCTGTTGGGGGGATTTCTCTATTAACTCCTGCTGCGGAGATTTCTCCATTAACTCCTGTTGGGGGGATTTCTCTGTTCACTCCTGTTGCGGGGATTTCTCTATTAACCCCTGTTGGGGGGATTTCTCTATTAACCACTGTTGGGGAGATTTCTCTCTTAACTCCTATTGGGGAGAATACTCTATTAACTCTTGTTGGGGACATTTCTCTGTTAACTCCTGTTGGGGGGATTTCTCTTTTAACTGCTGTTGGGGGGATTTCTCTATTAACTCCTGTTGGGGGGATTTCTCTATTAACTCCTGTTGGGGGGATTTCTCTATTAACTCCTGTTGGGGAGATTTCTCTATCAGCTCCTGTTGGGGGGATTTCTCGATTAACTCCTGTTGGGGTGATTTCTCTATTAACTCCTGTTGGGGGGATTTGTCTATTAACTCCTGTTGGGAGATTTCTCTATTAACTCCTGTTGGGGGGATTTCTCTATTAACCCCTGTTGGGGAGATTTCTCTATTAACTCCTGTTGGGGAGATTTCCCTATTAGCTCCTGTTGGGGGAATTTCTCTATTATCTCCTGCTGGGGGAATTTCTCTATTATCTCCTGCTGGGAGATTTCTCTATTAACTCCTGTTGGGGAGATTTCTCTATTAACTCCTGTCGTGTGGATTTCTCTATTAACTCCTGTTGGGGGGATTTCTCTATTAATTCCTGTTGGGGGGATTTCTCTATTAACTCCTGTTGGGGAGATTTCTCTATTAACTCCTGTTGGGGGGATATCTCTATTAACTCCTGTTGGGGTGATTTCTCTATTAACTCCTGTTGGGGAGATTTCTCTCTTAACTCCTGTTGGGGGGATTTCTCTATTAACTCCTGTTGGGGGCATTTCTCTATTAACCCCTGTTGGTTGGATTTCTCTATTAACTCCTGTTGGGGGTATTTCTCTATTAACCCCTGTTGGGGGGATTTCTCTATTAACTCCTGTTGGGGAGATTTCTCTGTTAACTCCTGTTGGGGTGATTTCTCTATTAACTCCTGTTGGGGAGATTTCTCTATTAGCTCCTGTTGGGGGGATTTCTCTGTTAACTCCTGTTGGGGGGATTTCTCTATTAACCCCTGCTGGGGGTATTTCTATATTAACCCCTGTTGGGGAGATTTCTCTATTAACTGCTGTTCGGGAGATTTCTCTATTAACTCCTGTTGGGGGGATTTCTCTATTAACTCCAGTTGGGGGGATTTCCCTTTTAACTCCTGTTGGGGGGATTTCTCTATTAACCCCTCTTGGGAGGATTTCTATATTAACCCCTGTTGGGGAGATTTCTCTATTAACTCCTGTTGGGGAGATTTATCTATTAACTCCTGTTGGGGAGATTTCTCTATTAACTCCTGTTGAGGGGATTTCTCTATTAACTCCTGTTGGGGAGATTTCTCTATTAACTCCTTTTGGGCGGATTTCTCTATTAACTCCTGTTGGGGGGATTTCTCTATTAACTCCTGTTGGGGAGATTTCTCTATTAACCCCTGTTGGGGGGTTTCTCTATTAACTCCTGTTGGGGAGATTTCTCTATTAACTCCTGTTGGGGGGATTTCTCTATTAACTCCTGTTGGGGGGATTTCTTTATTAACTCCTGTTGGGGGGATTTCTCTAACTCCTGTTGGGGAGATTTCTCTATTAACTCCTGTTGGGGGGAATTCTCTATGAACTCCTGTTGGGGACATTTCTCTATTAACTCCTGTTGGGGAGGTTTCCCTATTAACCCCTGTTGGGAGGAGTTCTCTATTAACTCCTGTTGGGGGAATTTCTCTATTATCTCCTGTTGGGGGCATTTCTCTATTAACTCCTGTTGGGGGGATTTCTCTATTAACTCCTGTTGGGGGGATTTCTCTATTAACTTCTGTTGGGGGAATTTCTCTATTATCTCCTGTTGGGGGATTTCTCTATTAACTCCTGTTGGGGAGATTTCTCTATTAACTCCTGTTGGGGGGATTTCTCTATTAACTCCTGTTGCGGAGATTTCTCCATTAACTCCTGTTGGGGGGATTTCTCTGTTCACTCCTGTTGCGGGGATTTCTCTATTAACCCCTGTTGGGGGGATTTCTCTATTAACCACTGTTGGGGAGATTTCTCTCTTAACTCCTATTGGGGGGATTTCTCTTTTAACTGCTGTTGGGGGGATTTCTCTATTAACTCCTGTTGGGGGGATTTCTCTATTAACTCCTGTTGGGGGGATTTCTCTATTAACTCCTGTTGGGGAGATTTCTCTATTAGCTCCTGTTGGGGGGATTTCTCGATTAACTCCTGTTGGGGTGATTTCTCTATTAACTCCTGTTGGGGGGATTTGTCTATTAACTCCTGTTGGGAGATTTCTCTATTAACTCCTGTTGGGGGGATTTCTCTATTAACCCCTGTTGGGGAGATTTCTCTATTAACTCCTGTTGGGGAGATTTCCCTATTAGCTCCTTTTGGGGGGATTTCACTATTAACTCCTGTTGGGGAGATTTCTCTATTAACTTCTGTTGGGGGGATTTCTCTATTAACTCCTGTTGGGAAGATTTCTCTATTAACTCCTGTCGTGTGGATTTCTCTATTAACTCCTGTTGGGGAGATTTCTCTATTAACTCCTGTTGGGGGGATTTCTCTATTAACTCCTGTTGGGGGAATTTCTCTATTATCTCCTGCTGGGAGATTTCTCTATTAACTCCTGTTGGGGAGATTTCTCTATTAACTCCTGTTGGGGGGATTTCACTATTAACTCCTGTTGGGGGAATTTCTCTATTATCTCCTGCTGGGAGATTTCTCTATTAACTCCTGTTGGGGAGATTTCTCTATTAACTCCTGTTGGGGAGATTTCTCTATTAACTCCTGTTGGGGGGATTTCACTATTAACTCCTGTTGGGGGAATTTCTCTATTATCTCCTGCTGGGAGATTTCTCTATTAACTCCTGTTGGGGAGATTTCTCTATTAACTCCTGTCGTGTGGATTTCTCTATTAACTCCTGTTGGGGGGATTTCTCTATTAATTCCTGTTGGGGGGATTTCTCTATTAACTCCTGTTGGGGAGATTTCTCTATTAACTCCTGTTGGGGGGATTTCTCTATTAACTCCTGTTGGGGTGATTTCTCTATTAACTCCTGTTGGGGAGATTTCTCTATTAACTCCTGTTGGGGGGATTTCTCTATTAACTCCTGTTGGGGGCATTTCTCTATTAACCCCTGTTGGTTGGATTTCTCTATTAACTCCTGTTGTGGGTATTTCTCTATTAACCCCTGTTGGGGGGATTTCTCTATTAACTCCTGTTGGGGAGATTTCTCTGTTAACTCCTGTTGGGGTGATTTCTCTATTAACTCCTGTTGGGGAGATTTCTCTGTTAGCTCCTGTTGGGGGGATTTCTCTGTTAACTCCTGTTGGGGGGATTTCTCTATTAACCCCTGCTGGGGGTATTTCTATATTCACCCCTGTTGGGGAGATTTCTCTATTAACTGCTGTTCGGGAGATTTCTCTATTAACTCCTGTTGGGGGGATTTCTCTATTAACTCCAGTTGGGGGGATTTCTCTTTTAACTCCTGTTGGGGGGATTTCTCTGTTAACCCCTGTTGGGTGGATTTCTACATTAACCCCTGTTGGGGAGATTTCTCTATTAACTCCTGTTGGGGAGATTTCTCTATTAACTCCTGTTGGGGAGATTTCTCTATTAACCCCTGTTGGGGGGGTTTCTCTATTAACTCCTGTTGGGGAGATTTCTCTATTAACTCCTGTTGGGGGGATTTCTCTTTTAACACCTGTTGGGGGGATTTCTCTATTAACTCCTGTTGGGGAGATTTCTCTGTTAACTCCTGTTGGGGGGATTTCTCTATTAACTCCTGTTGGGGAGATTTCTCTGTTAACTCCTGTTGGGGTGATTTCTCTATTAACTCCTGTTGGGGAGATTTCTCTGTTAGCTCCTGTTGGGGGGATTTCTCTGTTAACTCCTGTTGGGGGGATTTCTCTATTAACCCCTGCTGGGGGTATTTCTATATTCACCCCTGTTGGGGAGATTTCTCTATTAACTGCTGTTCGGGAGATTTCTCTATTAACTCCTGTTGGGGGGATTTCTCTATTAACTCCAGTTGGGGGGATTTCTCTTTTAACTCCTGTTGGGGGGATTTCTCTGTTAACCCCTGTTGGGTGGATTTCTACATTAACCCCTGTTGGGGAGATTTCTCTATTAACTCCTGTTGGGGAGATTTCTCTATTAACTCCTGTTGGGGAGATTTCTCTATTAACTCCTGTTGGGGGGATTTCTCTTTTAACTCCTGTTGGGGGGATTTCTCTATTAACACCTGTTGGGGGGATTTCTCTATTAACTCCTGTTGGGGGGATTTCTCTGTTAACCCCTGTTGGGTGGATTTCTACATTAACCCCTGTTGGGGAGATTTCTCTATTAACTCCTGTTGGGGAGATTTCTCTATTAACTCCTGTTGGGGAGATTTCTCTATTAACCCCTGTTGGGGGGGTTTCTCTATTAACTCCTGTTGGGGAGATTTCTCTATTAACTCCTGTTGGGGGGATTTCTCTTTTAACTCCTGTTGGGGGGATTTCTCTATTAACACCTGTTCGGGGGATTTCTCTATTAACTCCTGTTGGGGAGATTTCTCTGTTAACTCCTGTTGGGGGGATTTCTCTATTAACTCCTGTTGGGAGATTTCTCTATTAACTCCTGTTGGGGGGATTTCTCTATTAACCCCTGTTGGGGAGATTTCTCTATTAACTCCTGTTGGGGAGATTTCCCTATTAGCTCCTGTTGGGGGAATTTCTCTATTATCTCCTGCTGGGGGAATTTCTCTATTATCTCCTGCTGGGAGATTTCTCTATTAACTCCTGTTGGGGAGATTTCTCTATTAACTCCTGTCGTGTGGATTTCTCTATTAACTCCTGTTGGGGGGATTTCTCTATTAATTCCTGTTGGGGGGATTTCTCTATTAACTCCTGTTGGGGAGATTTCTCTATTAACTCCTGTTGGGGGGATATCTCTATTAACTCCTGTTGGGGTGATTTCTCTATTAACTCCTGTTGGGGAGATTTCTCTATTAACTCCTGTTGGGGGGATTTCTCTATTAACTCCTGTTGGGGGCATTTCTCTATTAACCCCTGTTGGTTGGATTTCTCTATTAACTCCTGTTGGGGGTATTTCTCTATTAACCCCTGTTGGGGGGATTTCTCTATTAACTCCTGTTGGGGAGATTTCTCTGTTAACTCCTGTTGGGGTGATTTCTCTATTAACTCCTGTTGGGGAGATTTCTCTATTAGCTCCTGTTGGGGGGATTTCTCTGTTAACTCCTGTTGGGGGGATTTCTCTATTAACCCCTGCTGGGGGTATTTCTATATTAACCCCTGTTGGGGAGATTTCTCTATTAACTGCTGTTCGGGAGATTTCTCTATTAACTCCTGTTGGGGGGATTTCTCTATTAACTCCTGTTGGGAGATTTCTCTATTAACTCCTGTTGGGGGGATTTCTCTATTAACCCCTGTTGGGGAGATTTCTCTATTAACTCCTGTTGGGGAGATTTCCCTATTAGCTCCTGTTGGGGGAATTTCTCTATTATCTCCTGCTGGGGGAATTTCTCTATTATCTCCTGCTGGGAGATTTCTCTATTAACTCCTGTTGGGGAGATTTCTCTATTAACTCCTGTCGTGTGGATTTCTCTATTAACTCCTGTTGGGGGGATTTCTCTATTAATTCCTGTTGGGGGGATTTCTCTATTAACTCCTGTTGGGGAGATTTCTCTATTAACTCCTGTTGGGGGGATATCTCTATTAACTCCTGTTGGGGTGATTTCTCTATTAACTCCTGTTGGGGAGATTTCTCTATTAACTCCTGTTGGGGGGATTTCTCTATTAACTCCTGTTGGGGGCATTTCTCTATTAACCCCTGTTGGTTGGATTTCTCTATTAACTCCTGTTGGGGGTATTTCTCTATTAACCCCTGTTGGGGGGATTTCTCTATTAACTCCTGTTGGGGAGATTTCTCTGTTAACTCCTGTTGGGGTGATTTCTCTATTAACTCCTGTTGGGGAGATTTCTCTATTAGCTCCTGTTGGGGGGATTTCTCTGTTAACTCCTGTTGGGGGGATTTCTCTATTAACCCCTGCTGGGGGTATTTCTATATTAACCCCTGTTGGGGAGATTTCTCTATTAACTGCTGTTCGGGAGATTTCTCTATTAACTCCTGTTGGGGGGATTTCTCTATTAACTCCAGTTGCGGGGATTTCCCTTTTAACTCCTGTTGGGGGGATTTCTCTATTAACCCCTCTTGGGAGGATTTCTATATTAACCCCTGTTGGGGAGATTTCTCTATTAACTCCTGTTGGGGAGATTTATCTATTAACTCCTGTTGGGGAGATTTCTCTATTAACTCCTGTTGAGGGGATTTCTCTATTAACTCCTGTTGGGGAGATTTCTCTATTAACTCCTTTTGGGCGGATTTCTCTATTAACTCCTGTTGGGGGGATTTCTCTATTAACTCCTGTTGGGGAGATTTCTCTATTAACCCCTGTTGGGGGGTTTCTCTATTAACTCCTGTTGGGGAGATTTCTCTATTAACTCCTGTTGGGGGGATTTCTCTATTAACTCCTGTTGGGGGGATTTCTCTATTAACTCCTGTTGGGGGGATTTCTCTAACTCCTGTTGGGGAGATTTCTCTATTAACTCCTGTTGGGGGGATTTCTCTATGAACTCCTGTTGGGGACATTTCTCTATTAACTCCTGTTGGGGAGGTTTCCCTATTAACCCCTGTTGGGAGGAGTTCTCTATTAACTCCTGTTGGGGGAATTTCTCTATTATCTCCTGTTGGGGGCATTTCTCTATTAACTCCTGTTGGGGGGATTTCTCTATTAACTCCTGTTGGGGGGATTTCTCTATTAACTTCTGTTGGGGGAATTTCTCTATTATCTCCTGTTGGGGGATTTCTCTATTAACTCCTGTTGGGGAGATTTCTCTATTAACTCCTGTTGGGGGGATTTCTCTATTAACTCCTGTTGCGGAGATTTCTCCATTAACTCCTGTTGGGGGGATTTCTCTGTTCACTCCTGTTGCGGGGATTTCTCTATTAACCCCTGTTGGGGGGATTTCTCTATTAACCACTGTTGGGGAGATTTCTCTCTTAACTCCTATTGGGGAGAATACTCTATTAACTCCTGTTGGGGACATTTCTCTGTTCACTCCTGTTGGGGGGATTTCTCTTTTAACTGCTGTTGGGGGGATTTCTCTATTAACTCCTGTTGGGGGGATTTCTCTATTAACTCCTGTTGGGGGGATTTCTCTATTAACTCCTGTTGGGGAGATTTCTCTATTAGCTCCTGTTGGGGGGATTTCTCGATTAACTCCTGTTGGGGTGATTTCTCTATTAACTCCTGTTGGGGGGATTTGTCTATTAACTCCTGTTGGGAGATTTCTCTATTAACTCCTGTTGGGGGGATTTCTCTATTAACCCCTGTTGGGGAGATTTCTCTATTAACTCCTGTTGGGGAGATTTCCCTATTAGCTCCTTTTGGGGGGATTTCACTATTAACTCCTGTTGGGGAGATTTCTCTATTAACTTCTGTTGGGGGGATTTCTCTATTAACTCCTGTTGGGAAGATTTCTCTATTAACTCCTGTCGTGTGGATTTCTCTATTAACTCCTGTTGGGGAGATTTCTCTATTAACTCCTGTTGGGGGGATTTCTCTATTAACTCCTGTTGGGGGAATTTCTCTATTATCTCCTGCTGGGAGATTTCTCTATTAACTCCTGTTGGGGAGATTTCTCTATTAACTCCTGTTGGGGGGATTTCACTATTAACTCCGGTTGGGGGAATTTCTCTATTATCTCCTGCTGGGAGATTTCTCTATTAACTCCTGTTGGGGAGATTTCTCTATTAACTCCTGTTGGGGAGATTTCTCTATTAACTCCTGTTGGGGGGATTTCACTATTAACTCCTGTTGGGGGAATTTCTCTATTATCTCCTGCTGGGAGATTTCTCTATTAACTCCTGTTGGGGAGATTTCTCTATTAACTCCTGTCGTGTGGATTTCTCTATTAACTCCTGTTGGGGGGATTTCTCTATTAATTCCTGTTGGGGGGATTTCTCTATTAACTCCTGTTGGGGAGATTTCTCTATTAACTCCTGTTGGGGGGATTTCTCTTAACTCCTGTTGGGGTGATTTCTCTATTAACTCCTGTTGGGGAGATTTCTCTATTAACTCCTGTTGGGGGGATTTCTCTATTAACTCCTGTTGGGGGCATTTCTCTATTAACCCCTGTTGGTTGGATTTCTCTATTAACTCCTGTTGGGGGTATTTCTCTATTAACCCCTGTTGGGGGGATTTCTCTATTAACTCCTGTTGGGGAGATTTCTCTGTTAACTCCTGTTGGGGTGATTTCTCTATTAACTCCTGTTGGGGAGATTTCTCTGTTAGCTCCTGTTGGGGGGATTTCTCTGTTAACTCCTGTTGGGGGGATTTCTCTATTAACCCCTGCTGGGGGTATTTCTATATTCACCCCTGTTGGGGAGATTTCTCTATTAACTGCTGTTCGGGAGATTTCTCTATTAACTCCTGTTGGGGGGATTTCTCTATTAACTCCAGTTGGGGGGATTTCTCTTTTAACTCCTGTTGGGGGGATTTCTCTGTTAACCCCTGTTGGGTGGATTTCTACATTAACCCCTGTTGGGGAGATTTCTCTATTAACTCCTGTTGGGGAGATTTCTCTATTAACTCCTGTTGGGGAGATTTCTCTATTAACCCCTGTTGGGGGGGTTTCTCTATTAACTCCTGTTGGGGAGATTTCTCTGTTAACTCCTGTTGGGGGGATTTCTCTATTAACTCCTGTTGGGGAGATTTCTCTATTAACCCCTGTTGGAGGGATTTCTCAATTAATTCCTGTTGTGGGGGATTTCTCTAACTCCTGTTGGGGGATTTCTCTATTAACTCCTGTTGGGGGGAATTCTCTATTAACTCCTGTTGGAGAGATTTCTCTATTAACCCCTGTTGGGGGGATTTCTCTATTTACTCCTGTTGCGTGGATTTGTCTATTAACTCCTGTTGGGGGGATTTCTCTATTAACTCCTGTTGTGGAGATTTCTCTATTAGGTCCTGTTGCGGGGAATTCTCTATTAACTCCTGTTGGGGGGATTTCTCTATTAACTCCTGTTGGGGGGATTTCTGTATTAACTCCTGTTGGGCAGATTTCTCTATTAACTCCTGTTGGGGACATTTCTCTATTAACTCCTGTTGGGGAGGTTTCTCTATTAACCCCTGTTGGGAGGATTTCTCTATTAACTCCTGTTGGGGAAATTTCTCTATTATCTCCTGTTGGGGGCATTTCTCTATTAACTCCTGTTGGGGGGATTTCTATATTAACTCCTGTTGGGG
Source organism: Somniosus microcephalus (assembly GCF_052327205.1). Lineage (NCBI taxonomy): Eukaryota > Metazoa > Chordata > Chondrichthyes > Squaliformes > Somniosidae > Somniosus > Somniosus microcephalus. The sequence goes on along the minus strand of NC_141005.1, from coordinate 81,013,870 downwards.
GAATTTCTCTATTATCTCCTGTTGGGGGATTTCTCTATTAACTCCTGTTGGGGAGATTTCTCTATTAACTCCTGTTGGGGGGATTTCTCTATTAACTCCTGTTGGGGAGATTTCTCTAACACCTGTTATGGAGATTTCTCTCTTAACTCCGGTTGGGGGGATTTCTCTATTAACTCCTGTTGGGGGGATTCTCTGTTAACTCCTGTTGCGGGGATTTCTCTATTAACCCCTGTTGGGGGGATTTCTCTATTAACTCCTGTTGGGGACATTTCTCTGTTAACTCCTGTTGGGGGGATTTCTCGATTAACTGCTGTTGGGGGGATTTCTCTATTAACTCCTGTTGGGGGGATTTCTCTATTAACCCCTGTTGGGGAGATTTCTCTATTAACTCCTGTTGGGGAGATTTCTCTATCAACTCCTGTAGGGGAGATTTCTCTATTAGCTCCTGTTGGGGGGATTTCTCGCTCAACTCCTGTTGGGGGGATTTCTCTATTAACTCCTGTTGGGGGATTTCTCTATTAACTCCTGTTGGGGGGATTTCTCTATTAACCCCTGTTGGGGAGATTTCTCTATTAACTCCTGTTGGGGAGATTTCCCTATTAGCTCCTTTTGGGGGGATTTCACTATTAACTCCTGTTCGGGAGATTTCTCTATTAACTCCTGTTGGGGAGATTTCTCTATTAACTCCTGTCGTGTGGATTTCTCTATTAACTCCTGTTGGGGAGATTTCTCTATTAACTCCTGTTGGGGGGATTTCACTATTAACTCCTGTTGGGGGAATTTCTCTATTATCTCCTGTTGGGGGATTTCTCTATTAACTCCTGTTGGGGAGATTTCTCTATTAACTCCTGCCATGTGGATTTCTCTATTAACTCCTGTTGGGGAGATTTCTCTATTAACTCCTGTTGGGTGGATTTCTCTATTAACTCCTGTTGGGGGGATTTCTCTATTAACTCCTGTTGGGGGGATTTCTCTATTAACTCCTGTTGGGGAGATTTCTCTACTAACTCCTGTTGGGGGGATTTCTCTATTAACTCCTGTTGGGGTGATTTCTCTATTAACCCCTGTTGGGGGGATTTCGCTATTAACTCCTGTTGGGGGGGATTTCTCTATTAACTCCTGTTGGGGAGATTTCTCTATTAACTCCTGTTGGGGGGATTTCTCTATTAACTCGTGTTGGGGGGATTTCTCTATTAACCCCTGTTGGGGGGATTTCTCTATTAACTCCTGTTGGGGGTATTTCTCTATTCACCCCTGTTGGGGGGATTTCTCTATTAACTCCTGTTGGGGAGATTTCTCTATTAGCTCCTGCTGGGGGGATTTCTCTATTAACTCCTGTTGGGGGGATTTCTCTGTTAACTCCTGTTGGGGGGATTTCTCTATTAACTCCTGTTGGAGGGATTTCTCTATCTCCTGTTGGGGAGATTTCTCTGTTAACTCCTGTTGGGGGGATTTCTCTATTAACTCCTGTTGGGGAGATTTCTCTATTAGCTCCTGTTGGGGGGATTTCTCTATTAACTCCTGTTGGGGGGATTTCTCTATTAATTCCTGTTGGGAGATTTCTATATTAAGCCCTGTTGGGGGGATTTCTCTATTAACCCCTGTTGGGGGGATTTCTCTATTAACTCCTGTTGGGGGGATTTCTCTATTAACTGCTGTTGGGGGGATTTCTCTATTAACTCCTGTTGGGGGGATTTCTCTATTAACTCCTGTTGGGTGGACTTCTCTATTAACTTGTGTTGGGGGGATTTCTCTATTAACTCCTGTTGTGGAGTTTTCTCTGTTAACTCCTGTTGGGGGGATTTCTCTATTAACTCCTGTTGGGGGGATTTCTCTATTAACTCCTGTTGGGGGAATTTCTCTATTATCTCCTGTTGGGGAATTTCTCTGTTAACTCCTGTTGGGGAGATTTCTCTATTAACTCCTGTTGGGGAGATTTCTCTAACACCTGTTGGGGACATTTCTCTATTAACTCCGGTTGGGGGGATTTCTCTATTAACTCCTGTAGGGGGGATTTCTCGATTAACTGCTGTTGGGGGGATTTCTCTATTAACTCCTGTTGGGGGGATTTCTTTATTAACTCCTGTTGGGGGGATTTCTCTATTACCTCCTGTTGGGGAGATTTCTCTATTAGCTCCTGTTGGGGGATTTCACTATTAACTCCTGTTGGGGGGATTTCTCTATTAACCCCTGTTGGGGAGATGTCTCTATTAACTCCTGTTGGGTGGATTTCTCTATTAACTCCTGTTGGGGGGGTTTCTCTATTAACTCCTGTTGGGGAGATTTCTCTATTAACTCCTGTTGGGGGGATTTCTCTATTAACTCCTGTTGGGGGGATTTCTCTATTAACTCCTGTTGGGGGGGTTTCTCTATTAACTCCTGTTGGGGAGATTTCTCTGTTAACTCCTGTTGGGGGGATTTCTCTATTAACTCCTGTTGGGGTGATTTCTCTATTAACCCCTGTTGGGGGGATTTCTCTATTAGCTCCTTTTGGGGGGATTTCACTATTAACTCCTGTTGGGGAGATTTCTCTATTAACTCCTGTCGTGTGGATTTCTCTGTTAACTCCTGTTGGGGAGATTTCTCTATTAACTCCTGTTGGGGGGATTTCACTATTAACTCCTGTTGGGGGAATTTCTCTATTATCTCCATTTGGGGGATTTCTCTATTAACTCCTGTTGGGGAGATTTCTCTATTAACTCCTGCCGTGTGGATTTCTCTATTAACTCCTGTTGGGGAGATTTCTCTATTAACTCCTGTTGGGTGGATTTCTCTATTAACTCCTGTTGGGGGGGTTTCTCTATTAACTCCTGTTGGGGAGATTTCTCTATTAACTCCTGTTGGGGGGATTTCTCTATTAACTCCTGTTGGGGGGATTTCTCTATTAACTCCTGTTGGGGGGGTTTCTCTATTAACTCCTGTTGGGGAGATTTCTCTGTTAACTCCTGTTGGGGGGATTTCTCTATTAACTCCTGTTGGGGTGATTTCTCTATTAACTCCTGTTGGGGGAATTTCTCTATTATCTCCTGCTGGGAGATTTCTCTATTAACTCCTGTTGGGGAGATTTCTCTATTAACTCCTGTTGGGGGGATTTCACTATTAACTCCTGTTGGGGGAATTTCTCTATTATCTCCTGCTGGGAGATTTCTCTATTAACTCCTGTTGGGGAGATTTCTCTATTAACTCCTGTTGGGGAGATTTCTCTATTAACTCCTGTTGGGGGGATTTCACTATTAACTCCTGTTGGGGGAATTTCTCTATTATCTCCTGCTGGGAGATTTCTCTATTAACTCCTGTTGGGGAGATTTCTCTATTAACTCCTGTCGTGTGGATTTCTCTATTAACTCCTGTTGGGGGGATTTCTCTATTAATTCCTGTTGGGGGGATTTCTCTATTAACTCCTGTTGGGGAGATTTCTCTATTAACTCCTGTTGGGGGGATTTCTCTTAACTCCTGTTGGGGTGATTTCTCTATTAACTCCTGTTGGGGAGATTTCTCTATTAACTCCTGTTGGGGGGATTTCTCTATTAACTCCTGTTGGGGGCATTTCTCTATTAACCCCTGTTGGTTGGATTTCTCTATTAACTCCTGTTGGGGGTATTTCTCTATTAACCCCTGTTGGGGGGATTTCTCTATTAACTCCTGTTGGGGAGATTTCTCTGTTAACTCCTGTTGGGGTGATTTCTCTATTAACTCCTGTTGGGGAGATTTCTCTGTTAGCTCCTGTTGGGGGGATTTCTCTGTTAACTCCTGTTGGGGGGATTTCTCTATTAACCCCTGCTGGGGGTATTTCTATATTCACCCCTGTTGGGGAGATTTCTCTATTAACTGCTGTTCGGGAGATTTCTCTATTAACTCCTGTTGGGGGGATTTCTCTATTAACTCCAGTTGGGGGGATTTCTCTTTTAACTCCTGTTGGGGGGATTTCTCTGTTAACCCCTGTTGGGTGGATTTCTACATTAACCCCTGTTGGGGAGATTTCTCTATTAACTCCTGTTGGGGAGATTTCTCTATTAACTCCTGTTGGGGAGATTTCTCTATTAACCCCTGTTGGGGGGGTTTCTCTATTAACTCCTGTTGGGGAGATTTCTCTGTTAACTCCTGTTGGGGGGATTTCTCTATTAACTCCTGTTGGGGAGATTTCTCTATTAACCCCTGTTGGAGGGATTTCTCAATTAATTCCTGTTGTGGGGGATTTCTCTAACTCCTGTTGGGGGATTTCTCTATTAACTCCTGTTGGGGGGAATTCTCTATTAACTCCTGTTGGAGAGATTTCTCTATTAACCCCTGTTGGGGGGATTTCTCTATTTACTCCTGTTGCGTGGATTTGTCTATTAACTCCTGTTGGGGGGATTTCTCTATTAACTCCTGTTGTGGAGATTTCTCTATTAGGTCCTGTTGCGGGGAATTCTCTATTAACTCCTGTTGGGGGGATTTCTCTATTAACTCCTGTTGGGGGGATTTCTGTATTAACTCCTGTTGGGCAGATTTCTCTATTAACTCCTGTTGGGGACATTTCTCTATTAACTCCTGTTGGGGAGGTTTCTCTATTAACCCCTGTTGGGAGGATTTCTCTATTAACTCCTGTTGGGGAAATTTCTCTATTATCTCCTGTTGGGGGCATTTCTCTATTAACTCCTGTTGGGGGCATTTCTCTATTAACTCCTGTTGGGGGGATTTCTATATTAACTCCTGTTGGGGGAATTTCTCTATTATCTCCTGTTGGGGGATTTCTCTATTAACTCCTGTTGGGGAGATTTCTCTATTAACTCCTGTTGGGGGGATTTCTCTATTAACTCCTGTTGGGGAGATTTCTCTAACACCTGTTATGGAGATTTCTCTCTTAACTCCGGTTGGGGGGATTTCTCTATTAACTCCTGTTGGGGGGATTCTCTGTTAACTCCTGTTGCGGGGATTTCTCTATTAACCCCTGTTGGGGGGATTTCTCTATTAACTCCTGTTGGGGACATTTCTCTGTTAACTCCTGTTGGGGGGATTTCTCGATTAACTGCTGTTGGGGGGATTTCTCTATTAACTCCTGTTGGGGGGATTTCTCTATTAACCCCTGTTGGGGAGATTTCTCTATTAACTCCTGTTGGGGAGATTTCTCTATCAACTCCTGTAGGGGAGATTTCTCTATTAGCTCCTGTTGGGGGGATTTCTCGCTCAACTCCTGTTGGGGGGATTTCTCTATTAACTCCTGTTGGGGGATTTCTCTATTAACTCCTGTTGGGGGGATTTCTCTATTAACCCCTGTTGGGGAGATTTCTCTATTAACTCCTGTTGGGGAGATTTCCCTATTAGCTCCTTTTGGGGGGATTTCACTATTAACTCCTGTTCGGGAGATTTCTCTATTAACTCCTGTTGGGGAGATTTCTCTATTAACTCCTGTCGTGTGGATTTCTCTATTAACTCCTGTTGGGGAGATTTCTCTATTAACTCCTGTTGGGGGGATTTCACTATTAACTCCTGTTGGGGGAATTTCTCTATTATCTCCTGTTGGGGGATTTCTCTATTAACTCCTGTTGGGGAGATTTCTCTATTAACTCCTGCCATGTGGATTTCTCTATTAACTCCTGTTGGGGAGATTTCTCTATTAACTCCTGTTGGGTGGATTTCTCTATTAACTCCTGTTGGGGGGATTTCTCTATTAACTCCTGTTGGGGGGATTTCTCTATTAACTCCTGTTGGGGAGATTTCTCTACTAACTCCTGTTGGGGGGATTTCTCTATTAACTCCTGTTGGGGTGATTTCTCTATTAACCCCTGTTGGGGGGATTTCGCTATTAACTCCTGTTGGGGGGGATTTCTCTATTAACTCCTGTTGGGGAGATTTCTCTATTAACTCCTGTTGGGGGGATTTCTCTATTAACTCGTGTTGGGGGGATTTCTCTATTAACCCCTGTTGGGGGGATTTCTCTATTAACTCCTGTTGGGGGTATTTCTCTATTCACCCCTGTTGGGGGGATTTCTCTGTTAACTCCTGTTGGGGGGATTTCTCTATTAACTCCTGTTGGAGGGATTTCTCTATCTCCTGTTGGGGAGATTTCTCTGTTAACTCCTGTTGGGGGGATTTCTCTATTAACTCCTGTTGGGGAGATTTCTCTATTAGCTCCTGTTGGGGGGATTTCTCTATTAACTCCTGTTGGGGGGATTTCTCTATTAATTCCTGTTGGGAGATTTCTATATTAAGCCCTGTTGGGGGGATTTCTCTATTAACCCCTGTTGGGGGGATTTCTCTATTAACTCCTGTTGGGGGGATTTCTCTATTAACTGCTGTTGGGGGGATTTCTCTATTAACTCCTGTTGGGGGGATTTCTCTATTAACTCCTGTTGGCGAGATTTCTCTATTAACCCCTGTTGGGGGGATTTCTCTATTTACTCCTGTTGGGTGGACTTCTCTATTAACTCGTGTTGGGGGGATTTCTCTATTAACTCCTGTTGTGGAGTTTTCTCTGTTAACTCCTGTTGGGGGGATTTCTCTATTAACTCCTGTTGGGGGGATTTCTCTATTAACTCCTGTTGGGGGAATTTCTCTATTATCTCCTGTTGGGGAATTTCTCTGTTAACTCCTGTTGGGGAGATTTCTCTATTAACTCCTGTTGGGGAGATTTCTCTAACACCTGTTGGGGACATTTCTCTATTAACTCCGGTTGGGGGGATTTCTCTATTAACTCCTGTAGGGGGGATTTCTCGATTAACTGCTGTTGGGGGGATTTCTCTATTAACTCCTGTTGGGGGGATTTCTTTATTAACTCCTGTTGGGGGGATTTCTCTATTACCTCCTGTTGGGGAGATTTCTCTATTAGCTCCTGTTGGGGGATTTCACTATTAACTCCTGTTGGGGGGATTTCTCTATTAACCCCTGTTGGGGAGATGTCTCTATTAACTCCTGTTGGGTGGATTTCTCTATTAACTCCTGTTGGGGGGGTTTCTCTATTAACTCCTGTTGGGGAGATTTCTCTATTAACTCCTGTTGGGGGGATTTCTCTATTAACTCCTGTTGGGGGGATTTCTCTATTAACTCCTGTTGGGGGGGTTTCTCTATCAACTCCTGTTGGGGAGATTTCTCTGTTAACTCCTGTTGGGGGGATTTCTCTATTAACTCCTGTTGGGGTGATTTCTCTATTAACCCCTGTTGGGGGGATTTCTCTATTAGCTCCTTTTGGGGGGATTTCACTATTAACTCCTGTTGGGGAGATTTCTCTATTAACTCCTGTCGTGTGGATTTCTCTGTTAACTCCTGTTGGGGAGATTTCTCTATTAACTCCTGTTGGGGGGATTTCACTATTAACTCCTGTTGGGGGAATTTCTCTATTATCTCCATTTGGGGGATTTCTCTATTAACTCCTGTTGGGGAGATTTCTCTATTAACTCCTGCCGTGTGGATTTCTCTATTAACTCCTGTTGGGGAGATTTCTCTATTAACTCCTGTTGGGTGGATTTCTCTATTAACTCCTGTTGGGGGGGTTTCTCTATTAACTCCTGTTGGGGAGATTTCTCTATTAACTCCTGTTGGGGGGATTTCTCTATTAACTCCTGTTGGGGGGATTTCTCTATTAACTCCTGTTGGGGGGGTTTCTCTATTAACTCCTGTTGGGGAGATTTCTCTGTTAACTCCTGTTGGGGGGATTTCTCTATTAACTCCTGTTGGGGTGATTTCTCTATTAACCCCTGTTGGGGGGATTTCTCTATTATCTCCTGTTGGGGGGATTTCTCTATTAACTCCTGTTGGGGGGATTTCTCTATTAAGTCCTGTTGGGGGGATTTCTCTATTAATCCTGTTGGGGAGACTTCTCTATGAACTCCTCTTGGGGAGATTTCTCTATTTACTCCTTTTGGGGGGATTTCTCTATTAACCTCTGTTGGGGGGGTTTCACTATTAACCCCTGTTGGGGGGATTTCTCTATTTTCTCCTGTTGGGGGTATTTCTCTATTAACTCCCGTTGGGGGGATTTCTCTATTAAGTCCTGTTGGGGGGATTTCTCTATTAATCCTGTTGGGGAGATTTCTCTATTTACTCCTGTTGGGGGGGATTTCTCTATTAACCCCTGTTGGGGGGATTTCTCTATTAACTCCTGTTGGGGAGATTTCTCTATTAACTCCTGTTGGGGGGATTTCTCTATTAACTCCTGTTGGGGGAATTTCTCTATTAACTCCTCTTTGGGAGATTTCTCTATTAACTCCTGTTGGGGGTTTTCTCTATTAACTCCTCTTTGGGAGATTTCTCTATTAACTCCAGTTGGGGGGATTTCTCTATTAACTCCTGTTGGGGGGATTTCTCTATTAACTCCTGTTGGGGGGATTTCTCTATTAACAACTGTTGCGGGGATTTCTCTATTAACCCCTGTTGGGGAGATTTCTCTATTAACTCCTGTTGGGGAGATTTCTCTATTAACCCCTGTTGGGGGGATTTCTCTAATAACTCCTGTTGGGGAGATTTCTCTATTAACTCCTGTTGGGGAGATTTCTCTATTAACTCCTTTTGGGGGGATTTCTCTATTAACACCTGTTGGGGAGATTTCTCTATTAACTCCTGTTGGGGGGATTTCTCTATTAACTCATGTTGGGGAGATTTCTCTATTAACTCCTGTTGGGGAGATTTCTCTATTAACTCCTTTTGGGGGGATTTCTCTATTAACACCTGTTGGGGAGATTTCTATATTAAGTCCTGTTGGGGGGATTTCTCTAATAACCCCTGTTGGGGGGATTTCTCTATTAACTCCTGTTGGGGGGATTTCTCTATTAACTCCTGTTGGGGGGATTTCTCTATTAACTCCTGTTGGGGGGGATTTCTCTATTAGCTCCTGTTGGGGGGGATTTCTCTATTAACTCCTGTTGGGGGGGATTTCTCTATTATCTCCTGTTGGGTGGGATTTCTCTATTAACTCCTGTTGGGGGGATTTCTCAATTAACCGCTGTTGGGGGGATTTCTCTCTTCACTGCTGTTGGGGGGATTTCTCTATTAACTCCTGTTGGGGAGATCTCTATTAACTCCTGTTGGGGGGATTTCTCTATTAACTCCTGTTGGGGAGATTTCTCTATTAACCCCTGTTGGGGGGATTTCTCTATTAACTCCAGTTGGGGGGCTTTCTCTATTAACTCTTGTTGGGGAGATTTCTCTATTAACTCCTGTTGGGTAGATTTCTCCATTAACTCCTGTTGGGAGGATTTCTCTATTAAATCCTGTTGGGGTGGTTTCTCTATTAACTCCTGTTGGGGGGATTTCTCTATTAACTCCTGTTGGGGGGATTTCTCTATTAACTCCTGTTGCGGGGATTTCTCTATTAACTCCTGTTGGGGAGATTTCTCTATTAACTCCTGCTGGGGAGATTTCTCTATTAACTCCTGTTGGGGGGATTTCTCTATTAACTCCTGTTGGGGGGATTTCTCTATTAACTCCTGTTGTGGAGATTTCTCTCTTAACTCCTGTTGGGGAGATTTCTCTATTAACTCCTGTTGGGGGGATTTCTCTATTAACTCCTGTTGGGGGGATTTCTCTATTAACTCCTGTTTGGGGGATTTCTCCATTAACTCCTGCTGGGGGGATTTCTCTATTAACTGCAGTTGGGGAGATTTCTCTATTAACTCCTGTTGGGGGGATTTCTCTATTAACTCCTGTTGGGGAGATTTCTCTATTAACTACTGTTGGGGGGATTTCTCTATTCGCTCCTGTTGGGGGAATTTCTCTATTAACTCCTCTTTGGGAGATTTCTCTATTAACTCCTGTTGGGGGATTTCTCTATTAACTCCTCTTTGGGAGATTTCTCTATTAACTCCTGTTGGGGGGATTACTCTATTAACTCCAGTTGGGGGGATTTCTCTATTAACTCCTGCTGGGGGGATTTTTCTATTAACTCCTGTTGGGGCGATTTCTCTATTAACAACTGTTGCGGGGATTTCTCTATTAACCCCTGTTGGGGAGATTTCTCTATTAACTCCTGTTGGGGAGATTTCTCTATTAACCCCTGTTGGGGGGATTTCTCTATTAACTCCTGTTGGGGAGATTTCTCTATTAACTCCTGTTGGGGAGATTTCTCTATTAACTCCTGTTGGGGGGATTTCTCTATTAACACCTGTTGGGGACATTTCTCTATTAACTCCTGTTGGGGGGATTTCTCTATTAACTCCTGTTGGGAGATTTCTATATTAAGTCCTGTTGGGGGGATTTCTCTAATAACCCCTGTTGGGGGGATTTCTCTAATAACTCCTATTGGGGAGATTTCTCTATTAACTCCTGTTGGGGGGATTTCTCTGTTAACTCCTGTTGGGGGGATTTCTCTATTAACTCCTGTTGGGGGGATTTCTCTATTAACTCCTGTTGCGGGGATTTCTCTATTAACTCCTGTTGGGGAGATTTCTCTATTAACTCCTGTTGGGGAGATTTCTCTATTAACTCCTGTTGGGGGGATTTCTCTATTAACTCCTATTGGGGGTTTTCTCTATTAACTCCTGTTGGGGGTATTTCTCTATTAACTCCTGTTGGGGGGGTTTCTCTATTAACTCCTGTTGGGGAGATTTCTCTATTAACTCCTGTTCGGTGGATTTCTCTATTAACTCCTGTTGGGGGGATTTCTCTATTAACTCCTGTTGGGGGGATTTCTCTATTAACTCCTGTTGGGGAGATTTCTCTGCTAACTCCTGTTGGGGGGATTTCTCTATTAACTCCTGTTGGGGGGATTTCGCTATTAACTCCTGTTGGGGGGGATTTCTCTATTAACTCCTGTTGGGGAGATTTCTCTATTAACTCCTGTTGGGGGGATTTCTCTATTAACTCGTGTTGGGGGGATTTCTCTATTAACCCCTGTTGGGGGGATTTCTCTATTAACTCCTGTTGGGGGTATTTCTCTATTCACCCCTGTTGGGGGGATTTCTCTATTAACTCCTGTTGGGGAGATTTCTCTATTAGCTCCTGTTGGGGGGATTTCTCTATTAACTCCTGTTGGGGGGATTTCTCTATTAACTACTGTTGGGGGGATTTCTCTATTCGCTCCTGTTGGGGGAATTTCTCTATTAACTCCTCTTTGGGAGATTTCTCTATTAACTCCTGTTGGGGGATTTCTCTATTAACTCCTCTTTGGGAGATTTCTCTATTAACTCCTGTTGGGGGGATTACTCTATTAACTCCAGTTGGGGGGATTTCTCTATTAACTCCTGCTGGGGGGATTTTTCTATTAACTCCTGTTGGGGCGATTTCTCTATTAACAACTGTTGCGGGGATTTCTCTATTAACCCCTGTTGGGGAGATTTCTCTATTAACTCCTGTTGGGGAGATTTCTCTATTAACCCCTGTTGGGGGGATTTCTCTATTAACTCCTGTTGGGGAGATTTCTCTATTAACTCCTGTTGGGGAGATTTCTCTATTAACTCCTGTTGGGGGGATTTCTCTATTAACACCTGTTGGGGACATTTCTCTATTAACTCCTGTTGGGGGGATTTCTCTATTAACTCCTGTTGGGAGATTTCTATATTAAGTCCTGTTGGGGGGATTTCTCTAATAACCCCTGTTGGGGGGATTTCTCTAATAACTCCTATTGGGGAGATTTCTCTATTAACTCCTGTTGGGGGGATTTCTCTGTTAACTCCTGTTGGGGGGATTTCTCTATTAACTCCTGTTGGGGGGATTTCTCTATTAACTCCTGTTGCGGGGATTTCTCTATTAACTCCTGTTGGGGAGATTTCTCTATTAACTCCTGTTGGGGAGATTTCTCTATTAACTCCTGTTGGGGGGATTTCTCTATCAACTCCTATTGGGGGTTTTCTCTATTAACTCCTGTTGGGGGTATTTCTCTATTAACTCCTGTTGGGGGGGTTTCTCTATTAACTCCTGTTGGGGAGATTTCTCTATTAACTCCTGTTGGGTGGATTTCTCTATTAACTCCTGTTGGGGGGATTTCTCTATTAACTCCTGTTGGGGGGATTTCTCTATTAACTCCTGTTGGGGAGATTTCTCTACTAACTCCTGTTGGGGGGATTTCTCTATTAACTCCTGTTGGGGTGATTTCTCTATTAACCCCTGTTGGGGGGATTTCGCTGTGAACTCCTGTTGGGGGGGATTTCTCTATTAACTCCTGTTGGGGAGATTTCTCTATTAACTCCTGTTGGGGGGATTTCTCTATTAACTCGTGTTGGGGGGATTTCTCTATTAACCCCTGTTGGGGGGATTTCTCTATTAACTCCTGTTGGGGGTATTTCTCTATTCACCCCTGTTGGGGGGATTTCTCTATTAACTCCTGTTGGGGAGATTTCTCTATTAGCTCCTGTTGGGGGGATTTCTCTATTAACTCCTGTTGGGGGGATTTCTCTGTTAACTCCTGTTGGGGGGATTTCTCTATTAACTCCTGTTGGAGGGATTTCTCTATCTCCTGTTGGGGAGATTTCTCTGTTAACTCCTGTTGGGGGGATTTCTCTATTAACTCCTGTTGGGGAGATTTCTCTATTAGCTCCTGTTGGGGGGATTTCTCTATTAACTCCTGTTGGGGGGATTTCTCTATGAATTCCTGTTGGGAGATTTCTATATTAAGCCCTGTTGGGGGGATTTCTCTATTAACCCCTGTTGGGGGGATTTCTCTATTAACTCCTGTTGGGGGGATTTCTCTATTAACTGCTGTTGGGGGGATTTCTCTCTTAACTCCTGTTGGGGGGATTTCTCTATTAACTCCTGTTGGCGAGATTTCTCTATTAACCCCTGTTGGGGGGATTTCTCTATTTACTCCTGTTGGGTGGACTTCTCTATTAACTCGTGTTGGGGGGATTTCTCTATTAACTCCTGTTGTGGAGTTTTCTCTATTAAGTCCTGTTGGGGGGAATTCTCTGTTAACTCCTGTTGGGGGGATTTCTGTATTAACTCCTGTTGGGGAGATTTCTCTATTAAATCCTGTTGGGGGGTTTTCTCCATTAACTCCTGTTGGGGAGATTTCTCTATTAACCCCTGTTGGGGGGATTTCTCTATTAACTCCTGTTGGGGAGATTTCTCTATTAACTCCTGTTGGGGAGATTTCTCTATTAACTCCTGTTGGGGGGATTTCTCTATTAACACCTGTTGGGGACATTTCTCTATTAACTCCTGTTGGGGGGATTTCTCTATTAACTCCTGTTGGGAGATTTCTATATTAAGTCCTGTTGGGGGGATTTCTCTAATAACCCCTGTTGGGGGGATTTCTCTAATAACTCCTATTGGGGAGATTTCTCTATTAACTCCTGTTGGGGGGATTTCTCTGTTAACTCCTGTTGGGGGGATTTCTCTATTAACTCCTGTTGGGGGGATTTCTCTATTAACTCCTGTTGCGGGGATTTCTCTATTAACTCCTGTTGGGGAGATTTCTCTATTAACTCCTGTTGGGGAGATTTCTCTATTAACTCCTGTTGGGGGGATTTCTCTATTAACTCCTATTGGGGGTTTTCTCTATTAACTCCTGTTGGGGGTATTTCTCTATTAACTCCTGTTGGGGGGGTTTCTCTATTAACTCCTGTTGGGGAGATTTCTCTATTAACTCCTGTTCGGTGGATTTCTCTATTAACTCCTGTTGGGGGGATTTCTCTATTAACTCCTGTTGGGGGGATTTCTCTATTAACTCCTGTTGGGGAGATTTCTCTACTAACTCCTGTTGGGGGATTTCTCTATTAACTCCTGTTGGGGGGATTTCGCTATTAACTCCTGTTGGGGGGGATTTCTCTATTAACTCCTGTTGGGGAGATTTCTCTATTAACTCCTGTTGGGGGGATTTCTCTATTAACTCGTGTTCGGGGGATTTCTCTATTAACCCCTGTTGGGGGGATTTCTCTATTAACTCCTGTTGGGGGTATTTCTCTATTCACCCCTGTTGGGGGGATTTCTCTATTAACTCCTGTTGGGGAGATTTCTCTATTAGCTCCTGTTGGGGGGATTTCTCTATTAACTCCTGTTGGGGGGATTTCTCTATTAACTACTGTTGGGGGGATTTCTCTATTCGCTCCTGTTGGGGGAATTTCTCTATTAACTCCTCTTTGGGAGATTTCTCTATTAACTCCTGTTGGGGGATTTCTCTATTAACTCCTCTTTGGGAGATTTCTCTATTAACTCCTGTTGGGGGGATTACTCTATTAACTCCAGTTGGGGGGATTTCTCTATTAACTCCTGCTGGGGGGATTTTTCTGTTAACTCCTGTTGGGGCGATTTCTCTATTAACAACTGTTGCGGGGATTTCTCTATTAACCCCTGTTGGGGAGATTTCTCTATTAACTCCTGTTGGGGAGATTTCTCTATTAACCCCTGTTGGGGGGATTTCTCTATTAACTCCTGTTGGGGAGATTTCTCTATTAACTCCTGTTGGGGAGATTTCTCTATTAACTCCTGTTGGGGGGATTTCTCTATTAACACCTGTTGGGGACATTTCTCTATTAACTCCTGTTGGGGGGATTTCTCTATTAACTCCTGTTGGGAGATTGCTATATTAAGTCCTGTTGGGGGGATTTCTCTAATAACCCCTGTTGGGGGGATTTCTCTAATAACTCCTATTGGGGAGATTTCTCTATTAACTCCTGTTGGGGGGATTTCTCTGTTAACTCCTGTTGGGGGGATTTCTCTATTAACTCCTGTTGGGGGGATTTCTCTATTAACTCCTGTTGCGGGGATTTCTCTATTAACTCCTGTTGGGGAGATTTCTCTATTAACTCCTGTTGGGGAGATTTCTCTATTAACTCCTGTTGGGGGGATTTCTCTATCAACTCCTATTGGGGGTTTTCTCTATTAACTCCTGTTGGGGGTATTTCTCTATTAACTCCTGTTGGGGGGGTTTCTCTATTAACTCCTGTTGGGGAGATTTCTCTATTAACTCCTGTTGGGTGGATTTCTCTATTAACTCCTGTTGGGGGGATTTCTCTATTAACTCCTGTTGGGGGGATTTCTCTATTAACTCCTGTTGGGGAGATTTCTCTACTAACTCCTGTTGGGGGGATTTCTCTATTAACTCCTGTTGGGGTGATTTCTCTATTAACCCCTGTTGGGGGGATTTCGCTATTAACTCCTGTTGGGGGGGATTTCTCTATTAACTCCTGTTGGGGAGATTTCTCTATTAACTCCTGTTGGGGGGATTTCTCTATTAACTCGTGTTGGGGGGATTTCTCTATTAACCCCTGTTGGGGGGATTTCTCTATTAACTCCTGTTGGGGGTATTTCTCTATTCACCCCTGTTGGGGGGATTTCTCTATTAACTCCTGTTGGGGAGATTTCTCTATTAGCTCCTGTTGGGGGGATTTCTCTATTAACTCCTGTTGGGGGGATTTCTCTGTTAACTCCTGTTGGGGGGATTTCTCTATTAACTCCTGTTGGAGGGATTTCTCTATCTCCTGTTGGGGAGATTTCTCTGTTAACTCCTGTTGGGGGGATTTCTCTATTAACTCCTGTTGGGGAGATTTCTCTATTAGCTCCTGTTGGGGGGATTTCTCTATTAACTCCTGTTGGGGGGATTTCTCTATTAATTCCTGTTGGGAGATTTCTATATTAAGCCCTGTTGGGGGGATTTCTCTATTAACCCCTGTTGGGGGGATTTCTCTATTAACTCCTGTTGGGGGGATTTCTCTATTAACGGCTGTTGGGGGGATTTCTCTCTTAACTCCTGTTGGGGGGATTTCTCTATTAACTCCTGTTGGCGAGATTTCTCTATTAACCCCTGTTGGGGGGATTTCTCTATTTACTCCTGTTGGGTGGACTTCTCTATTAACTCGTGTTGGGGGGATTTCTCTATTAACTCCTGTTGTGGAGTTTTCTCTATTAAGTCCTGTTGGGGGGAATTCTCTGTTAACTCCTGTTGGGGGGATTTCTGTATTAACTCCTGTTGGGGAGATTTCTCTATTAAATCCTGTTGGGGGGATTTCTCCATTAACTCCTGTTGGGGAGATTTCTCGATTAACTCCTGTTGGGGGGATTTCTCTATTAACTCCTGTTGGGGGGATTTCTCTATTATCTCCTGTTGGGGGGATTTCTCTATTAACTCCTGTTGGGGGGATTTCTCTATTAACTCCTGTTGGGGATATTTCTCTATTAACTCCTGTTGGGGGCATTTCTCTATTAACTCCTGTTGGGGGGATTTCTCTATTAACTCCTGTTGGGGGGATTTCTCTATTAACTCCTGTTGGGGGAATTTCTCTATTATCTCCTGTTGGGGAATTTCTCTGTTAACTCCTGTTGGGGAGATTTCTCTATTAACTCCTGTTGGGGGGATTTCTCTATTAACTCCTGTTGGGGAGATTTCTCTAACACCTGTTGGGGACATTTCTCTATTAACTCCGGTTGGGGGGATTTCTCTATTAACTCCTGTAGGGGGGATTTCTCGATTAACTGCTGTTGGGGGGATTTCTCTATTAACTCCTGTTGGGGGGATTTCTTTATTAACTCCTGTTGGGGGGATTTCTCTATTACCTCCTGTTGGGGAGATTTCTCTATTAGCTCCTGTTGGGGGATTTCACTATTAACTCCTGTTGGGGGGATTTCTCTATTAACCCCTGTTGGGGAGATGTCTCTATTAACTCCTGTTGGGAAGATTTCCCTATTAGCTCCTTTTGGGGGGATTTCACTATTATCTCCTGTTGGGGAGATTTCTCTATTAACTCCTGTTGGGGGGATTTCTCTATTAACTCCTGTTGGGGAGATTTCTCTATTAACTCCTGTCGTGTGGATTTCGCTGTTAACTCCTGTTGGGGAGATTTCTCTATTATCTCCTGTTGGGGGGATTTCACTATTAACTCCTGTTGGGGGAATTTCTCTATTATCTCCATTTGGGGGATTTCTCTATTAACTCCTGTTGGGGAGATTTCTCTATTAACTCCTGCCGTGTGGATTTCTCTATTAACTCCTGTTGGGGAGATTTCTCTATTAACTCCTGTTGGGGGGATTTCTCTATTAACTCCTGTTGGGGGGATTTCTCTATTAACTCCTGTTGGGGAGATTTCTCTATTAACTCCTGTTGGGGGGATTTCTCTATTAACTCATGTTGGGGGGATTTCTCTATTAACTCCTGTTGGGGGGGTTTCTCTATTAACTCCTGTTGGGGAGATTTCTCTATTAACTCCTGTTGGGGGGATTTCTCTATTAACTCCTGTTGGGGTGATTTCTCTATTAACCCCTGTTGGGGGGATTTCTCTATTATCTCCTGTTGGGGGGATTTCTCTATTAACTCCTGTTGGGGGGATTTCTCTATTAAGTCCTGTTGGGGGGATTTCTCTATTAATCCTGTTGGGGAGACTTCTCTATGAACTCCTCTTGGGGAGATTTCACTATTTACTCCTTTTGGGGGGATTTCTCTATTAACCTCTGTTGGGGGGGTTTCACTATTAACCCCTGTTGGGGGGATTTCTCTATTTTCTCCTGTTGGGGGGATTTCTCTATTAACTCCCGTTGGGGGGATTTCTCTATTAAGTCCTGTTGGGGGGATTTCTCTATTAATCCTGTTGGGGAGATTTCTCTATTTACTCCTGTTGGGGGGGATTTCTCTATTAACCCCTGTTGGGGGGATTTCTCTATTAACTCCTGTTGGGGAGATTTCTCTATTAACTCCTGTTGGGGGGATTTCTCTATTAACTCCTGTTGGGGGAATTTCTCTATTAACTCCTCTTTGGGAGATTTCTCTATTAACTCCTGTTGGGGGTTTTCTCTATTAACTCCTCTTTGGGAGATTTCTCTATTAACTCCAGTTGGGGGGATTTCTCTATTAACTCCTGTTGGGGGGATTTCTCTATTAACTCCTGTTGGGGGGATTTCTCTATTAACAACTGTTGCGGGGATTTCTCTATTAACCCCTGTTGGGGAGATTTCTCTATTAATTCCTGTTGGGGAGATTTCTCTATTCACCCCTGTTGGGGGGATTTCTCTAATAACTCCTGTTGGGGAGATTTCTCTATTAACTCCTGTTGGGGAGATTTCTCTATTAACTCCTTTTGGGGGGATTTCTCTATTAACACCTGTTGGGGAGATTTCTCCATTAACTCCTGTTGGGGGGATTTCTCTATTAACTCCTGTTGGGGAGATTTCTCTATTAACTCCTGTTGGGGAGATTTCTCTATTAACTCCTTTTAGGGGGATTTCTCTATTAACACCTGTTGGGGAGATTTCTATATTAAGTTCTGTTGGGGGGATTTCTCTAATAACCCCTGTTGGGGGGATTTCTCTATTAACTCCTGTTGGGGGGATTTCTCTATTAACTCCTGTTGGGGGGATTTCTCTATTAACTCCTGTTGGGCGGGATTTCTCTATTAACTCCTGTTGGGGGGGATTTCTCTATTAACTCCTGTTGGGGGGGATTTCTCTATTAACTCCTGTTGGGTGGGATTTCTCTATTAACTCCTGTTGGGGGGATTTCTCAATTAACCGCTGTTGGGGGGATTTCTCTATTAACTCCTGTTGGGGAGATTTCTCTATTAACCCCTGTTGGGGGGATTTCTCTATTAACTCCAGTTGGGGGGCTTTCTCTATTAAATCCTGTTGGGGTGGTTTCTCTATTAACTCCTGTTGGGGGGATTTCTCTATTAACTCCTGTTGGGGGGATTTCTCTATTAACTCCTGTTGCGGGGATTTCTCTATTAACTCCTGTTGGGGAGATTTCTCTATTAACTCCTGCTGGGGAGATTTCTCTATTAACTCCTGTTGGGGGGATTTCTCTATTAACTCCTGTTGGGGGGATTTCTCTATTAACTCCTGTTGTGGAGATTTCTCTCTTAACTCCTGTTGGGGAGATTTCTCTATTAACTCCTGTTGGGGGGATTTCTCTATTAACTCCTGTTGGGGGGATTTCTCTATTAACTCCTGTTTGGGGGATTTCTCCATTAACTCCTGCTGGGGGGATTTCTCTATTAACTGCAGTTGGGGAGATTTCTCTATTAACTCCTGTTGGGGGGATTTGTCTATTAACTCCTGTTGGGGAGATTTCTCTATTAACTACTGTTGGGGGGATTTCTCTATTAGCTCCTTTTGGGGGAATTTCTCTATTAACTCCTCTTTGGGAGATTTCTCTATTAACTCCTGTTGGGGGATTACTCTATTAACTCCTCTTTGGGAGATTTCTCTATTAACTCCTGTTGGGGGGATTTCTCTATTAACTCCTGTTGGGGAGATTTCTCTATTAACTCCTGTTGGGGGGATTACTCTATTAACTCCAGTTGGGGGGATTTCTCCATTAACTCCTGCTGGGGGGATTTTCTATTAACTCCTGTTGGGGCGATTTCTCTATTAACAACTGTTGTGGGGATTTCTCTATTAACCCCTGTTGGGGAGATTTCTCTATTAACTCCTGTTGGGGGGATTTCTCTATTAGCTCCTGTTGGGGGGATTTCTCTATTAACTCCTGTTGGGGGGATTTCTCTATTAATTCCTGTTGGGAGATTTCTATATTAAGCCCTGTTGGGGGGATTTCTCTCTTAACTCCTGTTGGGGGGATTTCTCTATTAACTCCTGTTGGCGAGATTTCTCTATTAACCCCTGTTGGGGGGATTTCTCTATTTACTCCTGTTGGGTGGACTTCTCTATTAACTCGTGTTGGGGGGATTTCTCTATTAACTCCTGTTGTGGAGTTTTCTCTATTAAGTCCTGTTGGGGGGAATTCTCTGTTAACTCCTGTTGGGGGGATTTCTGTATTAACTCCTGTTGGGGAGATTTCTCTATTAAATCCTGTTGGGGGGATTTCTCCATTAACTCCTGTTGGGGAGATTTCTCTATTAACCCCTGTTGGGGGGATTTCTCTATTAACTCCTGTTGGGGAGATTTCTCTATTAACTCCTGTTGGGGAGATTTCTCTATTAACTCCTGTTGGGGGGATTTCTCTATTAACACCTGTTGGGGACATTTCTCTATTAACTCCTGTTGGGGGGATTTCTCTATTAACTCCTGTTGGGAGATTTCTATATTAAGTCCTGTTGGGGGGATTTCTCTAATAACCCCTGTTGGGGGGATTTCTCTAATAACTCCTATTGGGGAGATTTCTCTATTAACTCCTGTTGGGGGGATTTCTCTGTTAACTCCTGTTGGGGGGATTTCTCTATTAACTCCTGTTGGGGGGATTTCTCTATTAACTCCTGTTGCGGGGATTTCTCTATTAACTCCTGTTGGGGAGATTTCTCTATTAACTCCTGTTGGGGAGATTTCTCTATTAACTCCTGTTGGGGGGATTTCTCTATTAACTCCTATTGGGGGTTTTCTCTATTAACTCCTGTTGGGGGTATTTCTCTATTAACTCCTGTTGGGGGGGTTTCTCTATTAACTCCTGTTGGGGAGATTTCTCTATTAACTCCTGTTCGGTGGATTTCTCTATTAACTCCTGTTGGGGGGATTTCTCTATTAACTCCTGTTGGGGGGATTTCTCTATTAACTCCTGTTGGGGAGATTTCTCTACTAACTCCTGTTGGGGGGATTTCTCTATTAACTCCTGTTGGGGGGATTTCGCTATTAACTCCTGTTGGGGGGGATTTCTCTATTAACTCCTGTTGGGGAGATTTCTCTATTAACTCCTGTTGGGGGGATTTCTCTATTAACTCGTGTTGGGGGGATTTCTCTATTAACCCCTGTTGGGGGGATTTCTCTATTAACTCCTGTTGGGGGTATTTCTCTATTCACCCCTGTTGGGGGGATTTCTCTATTAACTCCTGTTGGGGAGATTTCTCTATTAGCTCCTGTTGGGGGGATTTCTCTATTAACTCCTGTTGGGGGGATTTCTCTATTAACTACTGTTGGGGGGATTTCTCTATTCGCTCCTGTTGGGGGAATTTCTCTATTAACTCCTCTTTGGGAGATTTCTCTATTAACTCCTGTTGGGGGATTTCTCTATTAACTCCTCTTTGGGAGATTTCTCTATTAACTCCTGTTGGGGGGATTACTCTATTAACTCCAGTTGGGGGGATTTCTCTATTAACTCCTGCTGGGGGGATTTTTCTGTTAACTCCTGTTGGGGCGATTTCTCTATTAACAACTGTTGGGGAGATTTCTCTATTAACCCCTGTTGGGGGGATTTCTCTATTAACTCCTGTTGGGGAGATTTCTCTATTAACTCCTGTTGGGGAGATTTCTCTATTAACTCCTGTTGGGGGGATTTCTCTATTAACACCTGTTGGGGACATTTCTCTATTAACTCCTGTTGGGGGGATTTCTCTATTAACTCCTGTTGGGAGATTTCTATATTAAGTCCTGTTGGGGGGATTTCTCTAATAACCCCTGTTGGGGGGATTTCTCTAATAACTCCTATTGGGGAGATTTCTCTATTAACTCCTGTTGGGGGGATTTCTCTGTTAACTCCTGTTGGGGGGATTTCTCTATTAACTCCTGTTGGGGGGATTTCTCTATTAACTCCTGTTGCGGGGATTTCTCTATTAACTCCTGTTGGGGAGATTTCTCTATTAACTCCTGTTGGGGAGATTTCTCTATTAACTCCTGTTGGGGGGATTTCTCTATCAACTCCTATTGGGGGTTTTCTCTATTAACTCCTGTTGGGGGTATTTCTCTATTAACTCCTGTTGGGGGGGTTTCTCTATTAACTCCTGTTGGGGAGATTTCTCTATTAACTCCTGTTGGGTGGATTTCTCTATTAACTCCTGTTGGGGGGATTTCTCTATTAACTCCTGTTGGGGGGATTTCTCTATTAACTCCTGTTGGGGAGATTTCTCTACTAACTCCTGTTGGGGGGATTTCTCTATTAACTCCTGTTGGGGTGATTTCTCTATTAACCCCTGTTGGGGGGATTTCGCTATTAACTCCTGTTGGGGGGGATTTCTCTATTAACTCCTGTTGGGGAGATTTCTCTATTAACTCCTGTTGGGGGGATTTCTCTATTAACTCGTGTTGGGGGGATTTCTCTATTAACCCCTGTTGGGGGGATTTCTCTATTAACTCCTGTTGGGGGTATTTCTCTATTCACCCCTGTTGGGGGGATTTCTCTATTAACTCCTGTTGGGGAGATTTCTCTATTAGCTCCTGTTGGGGGGATTTCTCTATTAACTCCTGTTGGGGGGATTTCTCTGTTAACTCCTGTTGGGGGGATTTCTCTATTAACTCCTGTTGGAGGGATTTCTCTATCTCCTGTTGGGGAGATTTCTCTGTTAACTCCTGTTGGGGGGATTTCTCTATTAACTCCTGTTGGGGAGATTTCTCTATTAGCTCCTGTTGGGGGGATTTCTCTATTAACTCCTGTTGGGGGGATTTCTCTATTAATTCCTGTTGGGAGATTTCTATATTAAGCCCTGTTGGGGGGATTTCTCTATTAACCCCTGTTGGGGGGATTTCTCTATTAACTCCTGTTGGGGGGATTTCTCTATTAACTGCTGTTGGGGGGATTTCTCTCTTAACTCCTGTTGGGGGGATTTCTCTATTAACTCCTGTTGGCGAGATTTCTCTATTAACCCCTGTTGGGGGGATTTCTCTATTTACTCCTGTTGGGTGGACTTCTCTATTAACTCGTGTTGGGGGGATTTCTCTATTAACTCCTGTTGTGGAGTTTTCTCTATTAAGTCCTGTTGGGGGGAATTCTCTGTTAACTCCTGTTGGGGGGATTTCTGTATTAACTCCTGTTGGGGAGATTTCTCTATTAAATCCTGTTGGGGGGATTTCTCCATTAACTCCTGTTGGGGAGATTTCTCGATTAACTCCTGTTGGGGGGATTTCTCTATTAACTCCTGTTGGGGGGATTTCTCTATTATCTCCTGTTGGGGGGATTTCTCTATTAACTTCTGTTGGGGGGATTTCTCTATTAACTCCTGTTGGGGATATTTCTCTATTAACTCCTGTTGGGGGCATTTCTCTATTAACTCCTGTTGGGGGGATTTCTCTATTAACTCCTGTTGGGGGGATTTCTCTATTAACTCCTGTTGGGGGAATTTCTCTATTATCTCCTGTTGGGGAATTTCTCTGTTAACTCCTGTTGGGGAGATTTCTCTATTAACTCCTGTTGGGGGGATTTCTCTATTAACTCCTGTTGGGGAGATTTCTCTAACACCTGTTGGGGACATTTCTCTATTAACTCCGGTTGGGGGGATTTCTCTATTAACTCCTGTAGGGGGGATTTCTCGATTAACTGCTGTTGGGGGGATTTCTCTATTAACTCCTGTTGGGGGGATTTCTTTATTAACTCCTGTTGGGGGGATTTCTCTATTACCTCCTGTTGGGGAGATTTCTCTATTAGCTCCTTTTGGGGGATTTCACTATTAACTCCTGTTGGGGGGATTTCTCTATTAACCCCTGTTGGGGAGATGTCTCTATTAACTCCTGTTGGGAAGATTTCCCTATTAGCTCCTTTTGGGGGGATTTCACTATTATCTCCTGTTGGGGAGATTTCTCTATTAACTCCTGTTGGGGGGATTTCTCTATTAACTCCTGTTGGGGAGATTTCTCTATTAACTCCTGTCGTGTGGATTTCGCTGTTAACTCCTGTTGGGGAGATTTCTCTATTATCTCCTGTTGGGGGGATTTCACTATTAACTCCTGTTGGGGGAATTTCTCTATTATCTCCATTTGGGGGATTTCTCTATTAACTCCTGTTGGGGAGATTTCTCTATTAACTCCTGCCGTGTGGATTTCTCTATTAACTCCGGTTGGGGAGATTTCTCTATTAACTCCTGTTGGGGGGATTTCTCTATTAACTCCTGTTGGGGGGATTTCTCTATTAACTCCTGTTGGGGAGATTTCTCTATTAACTCCTGTTGGGGGGATTTCTCTATTAACTCATGTTGGGGGGATTTCTCTATTAACTCCTGTTGGGGGGGTTTCTCTATTAACTCCTGTTGGGGAGATTTCTCTATTAACTCCTGTTGGGGGGATTTCTCTATTAACTCCTGTTGGGGTGATTTCTCTATTAACCCCTGTTGGGGGGATTTCTCTATTATCTCCTGTTGGGGGGATTTCTCTATTAACTCCTGTTGGGGGGATTTCTCTATTAAGTCCTGTTGGGGGGATTTCTCTATTAATCCTGTTGGGGAGACTTCTCTATGAACTCCTCTTGGGGAGATTTCACTATTTACTCCTTTTGGGGGGATTTCTCTATTAACCTCTGTTGGGGGGGTTTCACTATTAACCCCTGTTGGGGGGATTTCTCTATTTTCTCCTGTTGGGGGGATTTCTCTATTAACTCCCGTTGGGGGGATTTCTCTATTAAGTCCTGTTGGGGGGATTTCTCTATTAATCCTGTTGGGGAGATTTCTCTATTTACTCCTGTTGGGGGGGATTTCTCTATTAACCCCTGTTGGGGGGATTTCTCTATTAACTCCTGTTGGGGAGATTTCTCTATTAACTCCTGTTGGGGGGATTTCTCTATTAACTCCTGTTGGGGGAATTTCTCTATTAACTCCTCTTTGGGAGATTTCTCTATTAACTCCTGTTGGGGGTTTTCTCTATTAACTCCTCTTTGGGAGATTTCTCTATTAACTCCAGTTGGGGGGATTTCTCTATTAACTCCTGTTGGGGGGATTTCTCTATTAACTCCTGTTGGGGGGATTTCTCTATTAACAACTGTTGCGGGGATTTCTCTATTAACCCCTGTTGGGGAGATTTCTCTATTAATTCCTGTTGGGGAGATTTCTCTATTCACCCCTGTTGGGGGGATTTCTCTAATAACTCCTGTTGGGGAGATTTCTCTATTAACTCCTGTTGGGGAGATTTCTCTATTAACTCCTTTTGGGGGGATTTCTCTATTAACACCTGTTGGGGAGATTTCTCCATTAACTCCTGTTGGGGGGATTTCTCTATTAACTCCTGTTGGGGAGATTTCTCTATTAACTCCTGTTGGGGAGATTTCTCTATTAACTCCTTTTAGGGGGATTTCTCTATTAACACCTGTTGGGGAGATTTCTATATTAAGTTCTGTTGGGGGGATTTCTCTAATAACCCCTGTTGGGGGGATTTCTCTATTAACTCCTGTTGGGGGGATTTCTCTATTAACTCCTGTTGGGGAGATTTCTCTATTAACTCCTGTTGGGCGGGATTGCTCTATTAACTCCTGTTGGGGGGGATTTCTCTATTAACTCCTGTTGGGGGGGATTTCTCTATTAACTCCTGTTGGGTGGGATTTCTCTATTAACTCCTGTTGGGGGGATTTCTCAATTAACCGCTGTTGGGGGGATTTCTCTCTTCACTGCTGTTGGGGGGATTTCTCTATTAACTCCTGTTGGGGAGATCTCTATTAACTCCTGTTGGGGGGATTTCTCTATTAACTCCTGTTGGGGAGATTTCTCTGTTAACCCCTGTTGGGGGGATTTCTCTATTAACTCCAGTTGGGGGGCTTTCTCTATTAAATCCTGTTGGGGTGGTTTCTCTATTAACTCCTGTTGGGTTGATTTCTCTATTAACTCCTGTTGGGGGGATTTCTCTATTAACTCCTGTTGCGGGGATTTCTCTATTAACTCCTGTTGGGGAGATTTCTCTATTAACTCCTGCTGGGGAGATTTCTCTATTAACTCCTGTTGGGGGGATTTCTCTATTAACTCCTGTTGGGGGGATTTCTCTATTAACTCCTGTTGTGGAGATTTCTCTCTTAACTCCTGTTGGGGAGATTTCTCTATTAACTCCTGTTGGGGGGATTTCTCTATTAACTCCTGTTGGGGGGATTTCTCTATTAACTCCTGTTTGGGGGATTTCTCCATTAACTCCTGCTGGGGGGATTTCTCTATTAACTGCAGTTGGGGAGATTTCTCTATTAACTCCTGTTGGGGGGATTTGTCTATTAACTCCTGTTGGGGAGATTTCTCTATTAACTACTGTTGGGGGGATTTCTCTATTAGCTCCTGTTGGGGGAATTTCTCTATTAACTCCTCTTTGGGAGATTTCTCTATTAACTCCTGTTGGGGGATTTCTCTATTAACTCCTCTTTGGGAGATTTCTCTATTAACTCCTGTTGGGGGGATTTCTCTATTAACTCCTGTTGGGAGATTTCTCTATTAACTCCTGTTGGGGGGATTACTCTATTAACTCCAGTTGGGGGGATTTCTCCATTAACTCCTGCTGGGGGGATTTTTCTATTAACTCCTGTTGGGGCGATTTCTCTATTAACAACTGTTGTGGGGATTTCTCTATTAACCCCTGTTGGGGAGATTTCTCTATTAACTCCTGTCGGGGAGATTTCTCTATTAACCCCTGTTGGGGGGATTTCTCTAATAACTCCTGTTGGGGAGATTTCTCTATTAACTCCTGTTGGGGAGATTTCTCTATTAACTCCTGTTGGGGGGATTTCTCTATTAACACCTGTTGGGGACATTTCTCTATTAACTCCTGTTGGGGGGATTTCTCTATTAACTCCTGTTGGGAGATTTCTATATTAAGTCCTGTTGGGGGGATTTCTCTACAAACCCCTGTTGGGGGGATTTCTCTAATAACTCCTATTGCGGAGATTTCTCTATTAACTCCTGTTGGGGGGATTTCTCTGTTAACTCCTGTTGGGGGGATTTCTCTATTAACTCCTGTTGGGGGGATTTCTCTATTAACTCCTGTTGCGGGGATTTCTCTATTAACTCCTGTTGGGGAGATTTCTCTATTAACTCCTGTTGGGGAGATTTCTCTATTAACTCCTGTTGGGGGGATTTCTCTATTAACTCCTATTGGGGGTTTTCTCTATTAACTCCTGTTGGGGGTATTTCTCTATTAACTCCTGTTGGGGGGATTTCTCTATTAACTCCTGTTGGGGAGATTTCTCTATTAGCTCCTGTTGGGGGGATTTCTCTATTAACTCCTGTTGGGGGGATTTCTCTATTAACTCCTGTTGGGGAGATTTCTCTATTAGCTGCTGTTGGGGGGATTTCTCTATTAACTCCTGTTGGGGGGATTTCTCTGTTAACTCCTGTTGGGGGGATTTCTCTATTAACCCCTGCTGGGGGTATTTCTATATTAACCCCTCTTGGGGAGATTTCTCTATTAACCCCTGTTGGGGGGATTTCTCTTTAACTCCTGTTGGGGGGATTTCTCTATCTCCTGTTGGGGGATTTCTCTATTAACTCCTGTTGGGGGGATTTCTCTATTAACTCCTGTTGGGGAGATTTCTCTATTAGCTCCTGTTGGGGGGATTTCTCTATTAACTCCTGTTGGGGGGATTTCTCTATTAACCACTGCTGGGGGTATTTCTATATTAACCCCTCTTGGGGAGATTTCTCTATTAACCCCTGTTGGGGGGATTTCTCTGTTAACCCCTGTTGGGGGGATTTCTCTATTAACCCCTGTTGGGGGGATTTCTCTATTTACTCCTGTTGGGTGGACTTCTCCATTAACTCCTGTTGGGGGGATTTCTCTATTAACTCCTGTTGGGGGGAATTCTCTATTAACTCCTGTTGGGGGGATTTCTCTATTAAATCCTGTTGGGGGGATTTCTCGATTAACTCCTGTTGGGGGGATTTCTCTATTAACTCCTGTTGGGGGGATTTCTCTATTAACTCCTGTTGGGGGGATTTCTGTATTAACTCCTGTTGGGGAGATTTCTCTATTAACTCCTGTTGGGGACATTTCTCTATTCACTCCTGTTGGGGGGATTTCTCTATTAACTCCTGTTGGGGGGATTTCTCTATTAACTCCTGTTGGGGGGATTTCTCTATTAACTCCTGTTGGGGGGATTTCTCTATTAACTCCTGTTGGGGGAATTTCTCTATTATCTCCTGTTGGGGGATTTCTCTGTTAACTCCTGTTGGGGAGATTTCTCTATTAACTCCTGTTGGGGGGATTTCTCTGTTAACTCCTGTTGGGGAGATTTCTCTAACACCTGTTGGGGAGATTTCTCTATTAACTCCGGTTGGGGGGATTTCTCTATTAACTCCTGTTGGGGGGATTCTCTGTTCACTCCTGTTGCGGGAATTTCTCTATTAACTCCTCTTTGGGAGATTTCTCTATTAACTCCTGTTGGGGGTTTTCTCTATTAACTCCTCTTTGGGAGATTTCTCTATTAACTCCAGTTGGGGGGATTTCTCTATTAACTCCTGTTGGGGGGATTTCTCTATTAACTCCTGTTGGGGGGATTTCTCTATTAACAACTGTTGCGGGGATTTCTCTATTAACCCCTGTTGGGGGGATTTCTCTAATAACTCCTGTTGGGGAGATTTCTCTATTAACTCCTGTTGGGGAGATTTCTCTATTAACTCCTTTTGGGGGGATTTCTCTATTAACACCTTTTGGGGAGATTTCTCTATTAACTCCTGTTGGGGGGATTTCTCTATTAACTCCTGTTGGGAGATTTCTATATTAAGTCCTGTTGGGGGGATTTCTCTATTAACTCCTGTTGGGGGGATTTCTCTATTAACTCCTGTTGGGGGGATTTCTCTCTTCACTGCTGTTGGGGGGATTTCTCTATTAACTCCTGTTGGGGAGATCTCTATTAACTCCTGTTGGGGGGATTTCTCTATTAACTCCTGTTGGGGAGATTTCTCTATTAACTCCTGTTGGGGAGATTTCTCTATTAACTCCTGTTGGGGGGATTTCTCTATTAACACCTGTTGGGGACATTTCTCTATTAACTCCTGTTGGGGGGATTTCTATATTAAGTCCTGTTGGGGGGATTTCTCTAATAACCCCTGTTGGGGGGATTTCTCTATTAACTCCTGTTGGGGTGATTTCTCTGTTAACTCCTGTTGGGGGGATTTCTCTATTAACTCCTGTTGGGGGGATTTCTCTATTAACTCCTGTTGCGGGGATTTCTCTATTAACTCCTGTTGGGGAGATTTCTCTATTAACTCCTGTTGGGGAGATTTCTCTATTAACTCCTGTTGGGGGGATTTCTCTGTTAACTCCTATTGGGGGTTTTCTCTATTAACTCCTGTTGGGGGTATTTCTCTATTAACTCCTGTTGGGGGGATTTCTCTATGAACTCCTGTTGGGGAGATTTCTCTATTAGCTCCTGTTGGGGGGATTTCTCTATTAACTCCTGTTGGGGGGATTTCTCTATTAACTCCTGTTGGGGAGATTTCTCTATTAGCTCCTGTTGGGGGGATTTCTCTATTAACTCCTGTTGGGGGGATTTCTCTGTTAACTCCTGTTGGGGGGATTTCTCTATTAACCCCTGCTGGGGGTATTTCTATATTAACCCCTCTTGGGGAGATTTCTCTATTAACCCCTGTTGGGGGGATTTCTCTATTAACTCCTGTTGGGGGGATTTCTCTATCTCCTGTTGGGGGATTTCTCGATTAACTCCTGTTGGGGGGATTTCTCTATTAACTCCTGTTGGGGAGATTTCTCTATTAGCTCCTGTTGGGGGGATTTCTCTATTAACTCCTGTTGGGGGGATTTCTCTGTTAACTCCTGTTGGGGGGATTTCTCTATTAACTCCTCTTGGGGAGATTTCTCTATTAACCCCTGTTGGGGGGATTTCTCTGTTAACCCCTGTTGGGGGGATTTCTCTATTAACCCCTGTTGGGGGGATTTCTCTATTTACTCCTGTTGGGTGGACTTCTCTATTAACTCCTGTTGGGGGGATTTCTCTATTAACTCCTGTTGGGGGGAATTCTCTATTAACTCCTGTTGGGGGGATTTCTCTATTAAATCCTGTTGGGGGGATTTCTCGATTAACTCCTGTTGGGGGGATTTCTGTATTAACTCCTGTTGGGGAGATTTCTCTATTAACTCCTGTTGGGGACATTTCTCTATTAACTCCTGTTGGGGAGGTTTCTCTATTAACTCCTGTTGGGGGCATTTCTCTATTAACTCCTGTTGGGGGGATTTCTCTATTAACTCCTGTTGGGGGGATTTCTCTAATAACTCCTGTTGCGGAGATTTCTCTATTAACTCCTGTTGGGGAGATTTCTCTATTATCTCCTGTTGGGGGATTTCTCTGTTAACTCCTGTTGGGGAGATTTCTCTATTAACTCCTGTTGGGGGGATTTCTCTATTAACTCCTGTTGGGAGATTTCTATATTCAGTCCTGTTGGGGGGATTTCTCTAATAACCCCTGTTGGGGGGATTTCTCTATTAACTCCTGTTGGGGGGATTTCTCTATTAACTCCTGTTGGGGGGATTTCTCTATTAACTCCTGTTGGGGGGGATTTCTCTCTTAACTCCAGTTGGGGGGATTTCTCAATTAACCGCTGTTGGGGAGATTTCTCTATTAACTCCTGTTGGGGGGATTTCTCTCTTCACTGCTGTTGGGGGGATTTCTCTATTAACTCCTGTTGGGGAGATCTCTATTAACTCCTGTTGGGGGGATTTCTCTGTTAACTCCTGTTGGGGAGATTTCTCTATTAACTCCTGTTGGGGAGATTTCTCTATTAACTCCTGTTGGGGGGATTTCTCTATTAACACCTGTTGGGGACATTTCTCTATTAACTCCTGTTGGGGGGATTTCTCTATTAACTCCTGTTGGGGGGATTTCTGTATTAACTCCTGTTGGGGAGATTTCTCTATTAACTCCTGTTGGGGACATTTCTCTATTAACTCCTGTTGGGGAGGTTTCTCTATTAACACCTGTTGGGGGCATTTCTCTATTAACTCCTGTTGGGGTGATTTCTCTATTAACTCCTGTTGGGGGGATTTCTCTATTAACTCCTGTTGGGGGAATTTCTCTATTATCTCCTGTTGGGGGATTTCTCTGTTAACTCCTGTTGGGGAGATTTCTCTATTAACTCCTGTTGGGGGGATTTCTCTATTAACTCCTGTTGGGGAGATTCCTCTAACACCTGTTGGGGAGATTTCTCTATTAACTCCGGTTGGGGGGATTTCTCTATTAACTCCTGTTGGGGGGATTCTCTGTTCACTCCTGTTGCGGGGATTTCTCTGTTAACCCCTGTTGGGGGGATTTCTCTATTAACCACTGTTGGGGAGATTTCTCTCTTAACTCCTATTGGGGAGAATACTCTATTAACTCCTGTTGGGGACATTTCTCTGTTAACTCCTGTAGGGGGGATTTCTCGATTAACTGCTGTTGGGGGGATTTCTCTATTAACTCCTGTTGGGGGGATTTCTTTATTAACTCCTGTTGGGGGGATTTCTCTATTACCTCCTGTTGGGGAGATTTCTCTATTAGCTCCTGTTGGGGGGATTTCTCGAATAACTCCTGTTGGGGTGATTTCTCTATTAACTCCTGTTGGGGGATTTCTCTATTAACTCCTGTTGGGGGATTTCACTATTAACTCCTGTTGGGGGGATTTCTCTATTAACACCTGTTGGGGAGATGTCTCTATTAACTCCTGTTGGGAAGATTTCCCTATTATCTCCTTTTGGGGGGATTTCACTATTAACTCCTGTTGGGGGGATTTCTCTATTAACTCCTGTTGGGGGGATTTCTCTATTAACTCCTGTTGGGGAGATTTCTCTATTAACTCCTGTCGTGTGGATTTCTCTATTAACTCCTGTTGGGGAGATTTCTCTATTAACTCCTGTTGGGGGGATTTCACTATTAACTCCTGTTGGGGGAATTTCTCTATTATCTCCATTTGGGGGATTTCTCTATTAACTCCTGTTGGGGAGGTTTCTCTATTAACTCCTGCCGTGTGGATTTCTCTATTAACTCCTGTTGGGGAGATTTCTCTATTAACTCCTGTTGGGTGGATTTCTCTATTAACTCCTGTTGGGGGGATTTCTCTATTAACTCCTGTTGGGGGGATTTCTCTATTAACTCCTGCTGGGGGGATTTCTCTATTAACTCCTGTTGGGGAGATTTCTCCATTAACTCCTGTTGGGGGGATTTCTCTATTAACTCATGTTGGGGTGATTTCTCTATTAACCCCTGTTGGGGGATTTCTCTATTATCTCCTGTTGGGGGGATTTCTCTATTAACTCCTGTTGGGGGGATTTCTCTATTAAGTCCTGTTGGGGGGATTTCTCTATTAATCCTGTTGGGGAGACTTTTCTATGAACTCCTCTTGGGGAGATTTCTCTATTTACTCCTTTTGGGGGGATTTCTCTATTAACCTCTGTTGGGGGGGGTTTCACTATTAACCCCTGTTGGGGGGATTTCTCTATTTTCTCCTGTTGGGGGGATTTCTCTGTTAACTCCTGTTGGGGGGATTTCTCTATTAAGTCCTGTTGGGGGGATTTCTCTATTAATCCTGTTGGGGAGATTTCTCTATTTACTCCTGTTGGGGGGGATTTCTGTATTAACCCCTGTTGGGGGGATTTCTCTATTAACTCCTGTTGGGGAGATTTCTCTATTAACCCCTGTTGGGGGGATTTCTCTATTAACTCCTGTTGGGGGAATTTCTCTATTAACTCCTCTTTGGGAGATTTCTCTATTAACTCCTGTTGGGGGTTTTCTCTTTTAACTCCTCTTTGGGAGATTTCTCTCTTAACTCCTATTGGTGAGATTTCTCTGTTAACTCCTGTTGGGGGGATTTCTCGATTAACTGCTGTTGGGGGGATTTCTCTATTAACTCCTGTTGGGGAGATTTCTCTGTTAACTCCTGTTGGGGGGATTTCTCGATTAACTGCTGTTGGGGGGATTACTCTATTAACTCCTGTTGGGGAGATTTCTCTGTTCACTCCTGTTGGGGGGATTTCTCGATTAACTGCTGTTGGGGGGATTTCTCTATTAACTCCAGTTGGGGGGATTTCTCTCTTAACTCCTGTTGGGGGGATTTCTCTATTAACTCCTGTTGGAGGGATTTCTCTATTAACAACTGTTGCGGGGATTTCTCTATTAACCCCTGTTGGGGAGATTTCTCTATTAACTCCTGTTGGGGAGATTTCTCTATTAACCCCTGTTGGGGGGATTTCTCTAATAACTCCTGTTGGGGAGATTTCTCTATTAACTCCTGTTGGGGAGATTTCTCTATTAACTCCTGTTGGGGGGATTTCTCTATTAACTCCTGTTGGGAGATTTCTATATTAAGTCCTGTTGGGGGGATTTCTCTAATAACCCCTGTTGGGGGGATTTCTCTATTAACTCCTGTTGGGGGGATTTCTCTATTAACTCCTGTTGGGGGGATTTCTCTATTAACTCCTGTTGGGGGGGATTTCTCTATTAACTCCTGTTGGGGGGATTTCTGAATTAACCGCTGTTGGGGGGATTTCTCTCTGTACTGCTGTTGGGGGGATTTCCTTATTAACTCCTGTTGGGGAGATCTCTATTAACTCCTGTTGGGGGGATTTCTTTATTAACTCCTGTTGGGGAGATTTCTCTATTAACCCCTGTTGGGGGGATTTCTCTATTAACTCCAGTTGGGGGGATTTCTCTCTTAACTCCTGTTGGGGAGATTTCTCTATTAACTCCTGTTGGGTAGATTTCTCTATTAACTCCTGTTGGGGTGGTTTCTCTATTAACTCCTGTTGGGGGGATTTCTCTATTAACTCCTGTTGGGGGGATTTCTCTATTAACTCCTGTTGGGGAGATTTCTCTATTAACTCCTGTTGGGGGGATTTCTCTATTAGCTCCTGTTGGGGGGATTTCTCTATTAACTCCTGTTGTGGAGATTTCTCTCTTAACTCCTGTTGGGGAGATTTCTCTATTAACTCCTGCTGGGGAGATTTCTCTATTAACTCCTGTTGGGGGGATTTTCTCTATTTGCTCCTGTTGGGGGAATTTCTCTATTAACTCCTCTTTGGGAGATTTCTCTATTAACTCCTGTTGGGGGATTTCTCTATTAACTCCTCTTTGGGAGATTTCTCTATTAACTCCTGTTGGGGGGATTACTCTATTAACTCCAGTTGGGGGGATTTCTCTATTAACTCCTGTTGGGGGGATTTTTCTATTAACTCCTGTTGGGGGGATTTCTCTATTAACAACTGTTGCGGGGATTTCTCTATTAACCCCTGTTGGAGAGATTTCTCTATTAACTCCTGTTGGGGAGATTTCTCTATTAACCCCTGTTGGGGGGATTTCTCTAATAACTCCTGGTGGGGAGATTTCTCTATTAACTCCTGTTGGGGAGATTTCTCTATTAACTCCTGTTGGGGGGATTTCTCTATTAACACCTGTTGGGGACATTTCTCTATTAACTCCTGTTGGGGGGATTTCTCTATTAACTCCTGTTGGGAGATTTCTATATTAATTCCTGTTGGGGGGATTTCTCTAATAACCCCTGTTGGGGGGATTTCTCTATTAACTCCTGTTGGGGGGATTTCTCTGTTAACTCCTGTTGGGGGGATTTCTCTATTAACTCCTGTTGGGGGGATTTCTCTATTAACCCCTGTTGGGGGGATTTCTCTATTAACTCCTGTTGGGGAGATTTCTCTATTAACCCCTGTTGGGGGGATTTCTCTAATAACTCCTGTTGGGGAGATTTCTCTATTAACTCCTGTTGGGGAGATTTCTCTATTAACTCCTGTTGGGGGGATTTCTCTATTAACTCCTGTTGGGAGATTTCTATATTAAGTCCTGTTGGGGGGATTTCTCTAATAACCCCTGTTGGGGGGATTTCTCTATTAACTCCTGTTGGGGGGATTTCTCTGTTAACTCCTGTTGGGGGGATTTCTCTATTAACTCCTGTTGGGGGGGATTTCTCTATTAACTCCTGTTGGGGGGATTTCTCAATTAACCGCTGTTGGGGGGATTTCTCTCTTCACTGCTGTTGGGGGGATTTCTCTATTAACTCCTGTTGGGGAGATCTCTATTAACTCCTGTTGGGGGGATTTCTTTATTAACTCCTGTTGGGGAGATTTCTCTATTAACCCCTGTTGGGGGGATTTCTCTATTAACTCCAGTTGGGGGGATTTCTCTATTAAGTCCTGTTGGGGAGATTTCTCTATTAACTCCTGTTGGGTAGATTTCTCTATTAAGTCCTGTTGGGGTGGTTTCTCTATTAACTCCTGTTGGGGGGATTTCTCTATTAACTCCTGTTGGGGGGATTTCTCTATTAACTCCTGTTGGGGAGATTTCTCTATTAACTCCTGTTGGGTGATTTCTCTATTAGCTCCTGTTGGGGGGATTTCTCTATTAACTCCTGTTGTGGAGATTTCTCTCTTAACTCCTGTTGGGGAGATTTCTCTATTAATTCCTGTTGGGGGGATATCTCTATTAAGTCCTGTTGGGGGGATTTCTCTATTAACTCCTGTTGGGGGGGATTTCTATATTAACTCCTGTTGGGGAGATTTCTCTATTAACTCCTGTTGGGGGGATTTCTCTATTAACTCCTGTTTGGGGGATTTCTCCATTAACTCCTGCTGGGGGGATTTCTCTATTAACTGCAGTTGGGGAGATTTCTCTATTAACTCCTGTTGGGGGGATTTCTCTATTAACTCCTGTTGGGGAGATTTCTCTATTAACTCCTGTTGGGGGGATTTCTCTATTAGCTCCTGTTGGGGGAATTTCTCTATTAACTCCTCTTTGGGAGATTTCTCTATTAACTCCTGTTGGGGGATTTCTCTATTAACTCCTCTTTGGGAGATTTCTCTATTAACTCCTGTTGGGGGGATTACTCTATTAACTCCAGTTGGGGGGGATTTCTCTATTAACTCCTGTTGGGGGGATTTTTCTATTAACTCCTGTTGGGGGGATTTCTCTGTTAACAACTGTTGCGGGGATTTCTCTATTAACTCCTGTTGGGGAGATTTCTCTATTAACTCCTGTTGGGGAG
The DNA here is from genome assembly GCF_052327205.1 of Somniosus microcephalus. Lineage (NCBI taxonomy): Eukaryota > Metazoa > Chordata > Chondrichthyes > Squaliformes > Somniosidae > Somniosus > Somniosus microcephalus. The sequence continues at coordinate 80,978,453 of NC_141005.1, read as the reverse complement.
ATTTCTCTATTAACTCCTGTTGGGGGGATTTCTCTATTAACACCTGTTGGGGACATTTCTCTATTAACTCCTGTTGGGGGGATTTCTCTATTAACTCCTGTTGGGAGATTTCTATATTATGTCCTGTTGGGGGGATTTCTCTAATAACCCCTGTTGGGGGGATTTCTCTATTAACTCCTGTTGGGGGGATTTCTCTGTTAACTCCTGTTGGGGGGATTTCTCTATTAACTCCTGTTGGGGGGATTTCTCTATTAACTCCTGTTGCGGGGATTTCTCTATTAACTCCTGTTGGGGAGATTTCTCTATTAACTCCTGTTGCGGGGATTTCTCTATTAACTCCTGTTGGGGGTATTTCTCTATTAACTCCTGTTGGGGAGATTTCTCTATTAACTCCTGTTGGGGGGATTTCTCTATTAACTGCTGTTGGGGACATTTCTCTGTTAACTCCTGTTGGGCGGATTTCTCTATTAACTCCTGTTGGGCTGATTTCTCTATTAACTCCTGTTGGGGGGATTTCTCTATTCACTCCTGTTGGGGGGTTTTCTCTATTAACTCCTGTTGGGCGGATTTCTGTATTAACTCCTGTTGGGCTGATTTCTCTATTAACTCCTGTTGGGGCGATTTCTCTATTAACTCCTGTTGGGGGTATTTCTCTGTTAACTCCTGTTGGTGGGATTTCTCTATTAACTCCTGTTGGGGGGATTTCTCTATTAACTCCTGTTGGGGGAATTTCTCTGTTAAATCCCGTTGGAGGGATTTCTCTATGAACTGCTGTTGGGCTGAATTCTCTATTAACCCCTGTTGGGGGGATTTCTCTACTAACCCCTGTTGGGGGGATTTCTCTATTAACTCCTGTTGGGGAGATTTCTCTATTAACTCCTGTCGGGGGGATTTCTCTGTGAACTCCTGTTGGGGGGATTTCTCTATTAACCCCTCTTGGGGGGATTTCTCTATTAACTGCTTTTGGGGGGATTTCTCTATTAACTCCTTTTGGGGAGATTTCTCTGTTAACTCCTGTTGGGGGGATTTCTCTATTAACTCCTGTTGGGTGGGATTTCTCTATTAGCTCCTGTTGGGGAGATTTCTCTATTAACTCCTGTTGGGTGGGATTTCTCTATTAACTCCTGTTGGGGAGATTTCTCTGTTAACTCCTGTTGGGGAGATTTCTCTATTAACCCCTGTTGGGGGGATTTCTCTATTAATTCCTGTTGGGAGATTTCTATATTAAGCCCTGTTGGGGGGATTTCTCTATTAACCCCTGTTGGGGAGATTTCTCTAACTCCTGTTGGGGGGATTTCTCTCTTAAGTTCTGTTGGGGAGATTTCTCTCTGTTAACTCCTTTTGGGGGGATTTCTCTATTAACTCCTGTTGGGGAGATTTCTCTATTAACTCCTGTTGGGGGGATTTCTCTATTAACCCCTGTTGGGGAGATTTCTCTAACTCGTGTTGGGGGGATTTCTCTATTAACTCCTGTTGGCGGGATTTCTCTATTAACTCCTGTTAGAGGGATTTCTCTATTAACTCCTGTTGGGGAGGTTTCTCTATTAACCCCTGTTGGGGGGATTTCTCTATTAACTCCTGTTGGGGGGATTTCTCTATTAACTCCTGTTGGGGGGATTTATCTATTAACTCCTGTTGGGGGGATTTCTCTATTAACTCCTGTTGCGGGGATTTCTCTATTAACCCCTGTTGGGGAGATTTCTCTATTAACTCCTGTTGGGGGGATTTCTCTGTTAACTCCTGTTGGGGGGTTTTCTCTATTAACCCCTGTTGGGAAGATTTCTCTATTAACTCCTGTTGGGGGGATTACTCTATTAACCCCTGATGGGGGGATTTCTCTATTAACTCCTGTTGGGGGGATTTCTCTATTAACTCCTGTTGGGGGGATTTCTCTATTAACTCCTGTTGGGGAGATTTCTCTATTAACTCCAGTTGGGGGGATTTCTCTATTAACTCCTGTTGGGGGGATTTCTCTATTAACCCCTGTTGGGGGGATTTCTCTATTAACCACTGTTGGGGAGATTTCTCTGTTAACTCCTATTGGGGAGAATACTCTATAAACTCCTGTTGGGGAGATTTCTCTGTTAACTCCTGTTGGGGGGATTTCTCGATTAACTGCTGTTGGGGAGATTTCTCTATTAACTCCTGTTGGGGGGATTTCTCTATTAACCCCTGTTGGGGGGATTTCTCTATTAACTCCTGTTGGGGGGATTTCTCTGTTAACTCCTGTTGGGGAGATTTCTCTATTAACTCCTGTTGGGGGGATTTCTCTATTAACTCCTGTTGGGGGGATTTCTCTATTAACTCCTGTTGGGGGGATTTCTCTATTAATTCCTGTTGGGGAGATTTCTCTATTAACTCCTGTTGGGGAGATTTCTCTATTAACTCCTGTTGGGGGGATTTCTCTATTAAACCCTGTTGGGGGGATTTCTCTATTAACTCCTGTTGGGGGGATTTCTCTATTAATTCCTGTTGGCGGGATTTCTCTATTAACTCCTGTTGGGGAGATTTCTCTATGAACTCCTGTTGGGGGGATTTCTCTATTAACCCCTCTAGGGGGGATTTCTCTATTAACCCCTGTTGGGGGGATTTCTCTATTAATTCCTGTTGGCGGGATTTCTCTATTAACTCCTGTTGGGGGGATTTCTCTATTAACTCCTGTTGGGGGGATTTCGCTATTAACCCCTGTTGGGGGGATTTCTCTATTAACTCCTGTTGGGGGGATTTCTCTATTAACTCCTGTTGGGGAGATTTCTCTATTAACTCCTGTTGGGGGGATTTCTCTATTAAACCCTGTTGGCGGGATTTCTCTATTAACTCCTGTTGGGGGGATTACTCTATTAACCCCTGATGGGGGGATTTCTCTATTAACTCCTGTTGGGGGGATTTCTCTATTAACTCCTGTTGGGGGGATTTCTCTATTAATTCCTGTTGGGGAGATTTCTCTATTAACTCCAGTTGGGGGGTTTTCTCTATTAACTCCTGTTGGGGGGATTTCTCTATTAACTCCTGTTGGGGAGATTTCTCTATTAACTCCATTTGGGGGGTTTTCTCTATTAACTCCTGTTGGGGGGATTTCTCTATTAACCCCTGTTGGCGGGATTTCTCTATTAACTCCTGTTGGGGAGATTTCTCTCTGAACTCCTATTGGGGAGAATACTCTATTAACTCCTGTTGGGGAGATTTCTCTGTTAACTCCTGCTGGGGGGATTTCTCGATTAACTGCTGTTGCGGGGATTTCTCTATTAACTGCTGTTGGGGGGATTTCTCTATTAACTCCTGTTGGGGGGATTTCTCTATTAACTCCTGTTAGGGAGATTTCTCTATTAGCTCCAGTTGGGGGGATTTCTCTATTAACTCCTGTTGGGGGGATTTCTCTATTAACTCCTGTTGGGGAGATTTCTCTATTAACCCCTGTTGGGGGGATTTCTCTATTAACTCCTGTTGGGGGGATTTCTCTATTAACTCCTGTTTGGGGGATTTCTCTATTTATCCCTGTTGGGGGGATTTCTCTATTAACTCCTGTTGGGGGGATTTCTTTATTAACTCCTGTGGGGGAGATTTCTCTACCAACTCCTGTTGGGGGGCTTTCTCTATTAACTCCTGTTGGGGAGATTTCTCTATTAACTCCTGTTGGGGGGATTTCTCTCTTAACTCCTGTTGGGGAGATTTCTCTATTAACTCCTGTTGGGGGGATTTCTCCATTAACTCCTGTTGGGGGGATTTCTCTATTAACCCCTGTTGGGGAGATTTCTCTATTAACTCCTGTTGGGGGGATTTCTCTGTTAACCCCTGTTGGGGGGTTTTCTCTATTAACTCCTGTTGGGGAGATTTCTCTATTAACTCCTGTTGGGGAGATTTATCTATTAACTCCTGTTGGGGGGATTTCTCTATTAACTCCTGTTGGGGGGATTTCTCTATTAACCCCTGTTGGGGGGATTTCTCTATTAACTCCTGTTGGGGGGATTTCTCCATTAACTGCTGTTGGGTTGATTTCTCTATTAACTCCTGTTGGGGGGATTTCTCTATTAACTCCTGTTGGGGGGATTTCTCTATTAACTCCTGTTGGGGAGATTTCTCTATTAATTCCTGTTGGCGGGATTTCTCTATTAACTCCTGTTGGGGAGATTTCTCTATTAACTCCTGTTGGGGAGATTTCTCTATTAACTGCTGTTGGGGGGATTTCTCTATTAAACCGTGCTGGGGGGATTTCTCTATTCACTCCTGTTGGGGGGATTTCTCTATTAATTCCTGTTGGGGGGGATTTCTCTTTTAACTCCTGTTGGGGGGATTTCTCTGTTAACTCCTGTTGGCGGGATTTCTCTATTAACTCCTGTTGGAGGGATTTCTCTATTAACTCCTGTTGGGGAGGTTTCTCTATTAGTCCCTGTTGGGGGGATTTCTCTATTAACTCCTGTTGGGGGGATTTCTCTATTAACTCCTGTTGGGGGGATTTCTCTATTAACTCCTGTTGGGGGGATTTCTCTATTAACTCCTGTTGGGGGGATTTCTCTATTAACTCCTGTTGGGGGGATTTCTCTATTAACCCCTGTTGGGGAGATTTCTCTATTAACTCCTGTTGGGGGGATTTCTCTGTTAACTCCTGTTGGGGGGTTTTCTCTATTAACCCCTGTTGGGGGGATTTCTCTATTAACTCCTGTTGGGGAGATTTCTCTGTTAACTCCTGTTGGGGAGATTTCTCTATTAACTCCTGTTGGGGAGATTTCTCTATTAACTCCTGTTGGGGCGATTTCTCTATTAACTCCTGTTGGGGGGATTTCGCTATTAACCCCTGTTGGGGGGATTTCTCTATTAACTCCTGTTGGGGGGATTTCTCGATTAACTCCTGTTGGGGGGATTTCTCTATTAACTCCTGTTGGGGGGATTTCTCTATTAACTCCTGTTGGGGGGATTTCTCTATTAACCCCTGTTGGGGAGATTTCTCTGTTAACTCCTGTTGGGGGGATTTCTCTGTTAACTCCTGTTGGGGGGTTTTCTCTATTAACCCCTGTTGGGGGGATTTCTCTCTTAACCACTGTTGGGGGGATTTCTCTATTAACTCCTGTTGAGGGGATTTCTCTATTAACTCCTGTTGGGGGGATTTCTCTATTAACCCCTGTTGGGGGGATTTCTCTATTAACCACTGTTGGGGAGATTTCTCTCTTAACTCCTATTGGGGAGAATACTCTATTAACTCCTGTTGGGGGGATTTCTCTGTTAACTCCTGTTGGGGGGATTTCTCGATTAACTGCTGTTGCGGGGATTTCTCTATTAACTGCTGTTGGGGGGATTTCTCTATTAACTCCTGTTGGGGGGATTTCTCTATTAACTCCTGTTGGGGAGATTTCTCTATTAGCTCCTGTTGGGGGGATTTCTGTATTAACTCCTGTTGGGGGGATTTCTCTATTAACTCCTGTTGGGGTGGTTTCTCTATTAATCCCTGTTGGTGGGATTTCTCTATTAACTCCTGTTGGGGGGATTTCTCGATTAACTCCTGTTGGGGGGGATTTCTCGATTAACTCCTGTTGGGGGGATTTCTCTATTAACTCCTGTTGGGGGGATTTCTCGATTAACTCCTCTTGGGGGGATTTCTCTATTAACTCCTGTTGGGGGGATTTCTCTATTAACTCCTGTTGGGGGGATTTCTCTATTAACCCCTGTTGGGGAGATTTCTCTATTAACTCCTGTTGGGGGGATTTCTCTGTTAACTCCTGTTGGGGGGTTTTCTCTATTAACCCCTGTTGGGGGGATTTCTCTATTAACCACTGTTGGGGGGATTTCTCTATTAACTCCTGTTGGGGGGATTTCTCTATTAACTCCTGTTGGGGGGATTTCTCTATTAACTGCTGTTGGGGGGATTTCTCTATTAACTCCTGTTGGGGGGATTTCTCTATTAACTCCTGTTGGGGGGATTTCTCTATTAACTCCTGTTGGGGGGATTTCTCTATTAACTCCTGTTGGGGGGATTTCTCTATTCACCCCTGTTGGGGGGATTTCTCTATTAACCACTGTTGGGGGGATTTCTCTATTAACTCCTGTTGGGGGGATTTCTCGATTAACTGCTGTTGCGGGGATTTCTCTATTAAGTGCTGTTGGGGGGATTTCTCTATTAACTCCTGTTGGGGGGATTTCTCTATTAACTCCTGTTGGGGAGATTTCTCTATTAGCTCCTGTTGGGGGGATTTCTGTATTAACTCCTGTTGGGGGGATTTCTCTATTAACTCCTGTTGGGGAGATTTCTCTATTAACCCCTGTTGGGGGGATTTCTCTATTAACTCCTGTTGGGGGGATTTCTCTATTAACTCCTTTTTGGGGGATTTCTCTATTTATCCCTGTTGGGGGGATTTCTCTATTAACCCCTGTTGGGGGGATTTCTCTATTAACTCCTGTTGGGGGGATTTCTTTATTAACTCCTGTTGGGGGGATTTCTCTATTAACTCCTGTTGGGGGGATTTCTCTATTAACTCCTGTTGGGGGGATTTCTCTATTAACTCCTGTTGGGGGGATTTCTCTATTAACCCCTGTTGGGGAGATTTCTCTATTAACTCCTGTTGGGGGGATTTCTCTGTTAACCCCTGTTGGGGGGGTTTCTCTATTAACCACTGTTGGGGAGATTTCTCTATTAACTCCTGTTGGGGAGATTTCTCTATTAACTCCTGTTGGGGAGATTTATCTATTAACTCCTGTTGGGGGGATTTCTCGATTAACTCCTGTTGGGGGGATTTCTCTATTAACTCCTGTTGGGGAGATTTCTCTATTAACCCCTGTTGGGGGGATTTCTCTATTAACTCCTGTTGGGGGGATTTCTCCATTAACTCCTTTTGGGTTGATTTCTCTATTAACTCCTGTTGGGGGGATTTCTCTATTAACTCCTGTTGGGGGGATTTCTCTATTAATTCCTGTTGGCAGGATTTCTCTATTAACTCCTGTTGGGGAGATTTCTCTATTAACTCCTGTTGGGGAGATTTCTCTATTAACTCCTGTTGGGGGGATTTCTCTATTAAACCCTGCTGGGGGGATTTCTCTATTAACTCCTGTTGGGGGGATTTCTCTATTAACTCCTGTTGGGGGGATTTCTCTATTAACTCCTGTTGGGGGGCTTTCTCTATTAATTCCTGTTGGGGGGGATTTCTCTATTAACTCCTGTTGGGGAGATTTCTCTATTAACTCCTGTTGGGGGGATTTCTCTATTAACTCCTGTTGGCCGGATTTCTCTATTAACTCCTGTTGGGGGGATTTCTCTATTAACTCCTGTTGGGGAGATTTCTCTATTAACTCCTGTTGGGGGGATTTCTCTATTAACCCCTGTTGGGGGGTGTAAAGTCTGTGGGTTGTTTAGTTAATTAATGCACAGACTCCAAGAGTAACTTAAAACAGGACTTTACTATTCGAAGGTCAGGGCGAATCTGCCCAATAACTCCTGACACAGCACTTATATACCGGTGTGGTCACCGTCGGTATTACAGTATACAGAAGCCAACAAAGTAGTGCAACACCTAAAGTAGTTCTCTTAAAGGTGGACGGTTACATACAATAGTTCTCTTAAAGGTAGACGGGTACATACACTACAATCCTCCCTTTTTAGCTTACAACATAATGATTCCCCATTAAACATACATTATAACATATATACAACTTGATGCAAGACAGTTCACAGATTCAGTCTCTCTGGAGGTTTCCGGACTCTGTCCGGATAACGCCTCGGTGGTGTCGTAACTCCCGGCGGGGTAGCAGGTGCTTCTGGCAAGGTCGATTCGGCTTGAAGGACAGTGTCAGGTTCATCTGATTCCAGTATTACCAGATCGGAGGTAGGTGTTCTGGGTATCTCTGTCTCAACATTAACCGTGTAAGGTGGTGGAGTAGATTGGCCATTTGTGGCTGACCCTATGATCTGGTCAACATGGCGCCTTATTATACTGTCCCCAATGTCCACCATATACATCAACGGCCCTAGCCTTTTTCCAATAGTTCTAGGCTGCCATTTCTCGGTACGGTAGTCCCGGGCCAAAACTTGTTGACCTATCTGAAAAGATCTAGTTGGTCTTTCATTCATGCCCTGGAATTGCCGGTTCTCTACGTCCCTTCTGACGTTTGGCTTAAGCAAATCCAGCCGGCATCTTAGTCGTCTATTAAAAAACATCATGGCAGGAGTTTGATTTGTGACCGCATGTGTTGCATTCCTGTACGCCAACAAGAAGCTATCCACCTTATGTTGTAAGTTAATGGCTTCAATACCCATGGCCTTTATGGCCTTCTTGAAGGTCTGGACAAACCTTTCAGCCAATCCATTGGAGGCGGGATGGTATGGGGCTGACGTGTAGTGCTTAACCCCATTGCTCTTTAAGAATTTCTTGAATTCTTCGGACAAAAATTGCGGTCCATTATCAGAACAGATCTGTTCCGGCAGCCCATTCCTAGCAAACATGGTCCTTAACACTGTGATGGTTTTTTCCGTGGTGGTGGTGGACATCTTTATTACCTCCGGCCACTTGGAGTGTGCATCCACCGCTATTAGAAACATTGAGTCCATAAATGGACCAGCAAAGTCGATGTGTACCCTTTGCCAAGGAGATGAGGGCCACTCCCATGGATGCAGAGGAGCCTGTGGTGGCGCGTTTTGGACCTTCTGGCATCCTAGACAGCTCTTAGTGATTTCTTCGATGTCCCCATCAATGCCTGGCCACCACACAAACGCTCTTGCTAGGTTCTCCATTTTCACTCCACCCAGATGTCCCTCGTGCAGCTCCTTTAACACCTTCTGTTGAAGTTTGGGTGGAATCACCACTCTAGATCCACACATCAGGGTTCCTCGACACACTGACAGCTGTTCTTTTCTCTGCGAAAATGCTGGCAGTGTTGGTTCGCCCTGTGCTGGCCATCCCTCCACCGTTAAATCATAGACTCGTGAGAGAGTCGGGTCATTTCTTGTTTCGTTTTCGATCATCGAATTTGTTACTGGTAGACATTCCACTATGGATGAGTGGAACATCTCTACCGGGTCAACTGTAGTCGCTTCTTCTACTATCGGCAATGGCAAGCGCGATAACCCATCAGCATTTCCATGCTGTTTGGACCTTTTGTATTCGATGTCATATTGGTGTGCCCCAAGTAACACGGACCACCTCTGTAACCTTTGCGCTGTCATGGTGGAAACGGCCTTGTTAGGGTTGAATATGGACACCAACGGCTGGTGGTCTGTCAGTAATGTGAACTTCTTGCCCTGCAGGTAATGATTGAATTTCTTTACGCCCCACACAAGGCTGAGGGCCTCCCTATCTATTTGAGCATAATTTCGCTCCGCGGAGGTCAATGATCGGGACGCGAATGCCACTGGCCTTTCCGAGCCATTTGGTAACTTGTGTGAAAGTACTGCTCCAATTCCATAGGGGGAAGCATCACAAGCTAGACGAAGAGGTAACGTTGGGTTGAAATGAGCCAACACTTCTTCAGAGGTAATCAACGCCTTGCTTCTGCGAAAGGCCTTTTTACATTCCTCACTCCACTTCCATGGTACTTCTTTCCGCAACAGAGCATTCAGCGGATGCAGCACCGTGGATAGATTCGGCAGAAATTTGTGATAATAATTAATCAACCCCAAGAATGATCTTAACTGTGATACGTTTTCCGGAGCGGGGGCCTTCACGACAGCTTCTATCTTGTCAGGTGACTTGTGCAGCCCCTCTCGGTCAATGACATGACCGCAGTACGAGATCCGTTTTTGGAAGAACTCACATTTCTTGCGATTAACTCGAAGGCCATATTCCTTGAACCTAGTGAGCACCAGTTTCAAATTTGTTAGGTGTTCTTCCTCGTCTTCTCCCGTAATCAGGATATCGTCTAAGTAACACTGCGTGCTTGGAATTCCTTGTAATACCTGCTCCATGGCCCTCTGCCAAATTGCTGGAGCCGAAGCTACCCCAAAAACCAGTCTATTATAACGATACAAGCCTCTGTGTGTGTTGATGGTGAGGTACTGACGCGACTCTTCCTCGACTTCCATTTGTAAGTATGCCTGTGCCAGGTCTATCTTGGTGAAGTGTTTCCCTCCAGCCAACGAAACAAAGATATCTTCAATCCGCGGAAGCGGGTATTGTACCGTGTGAAGCACCGGACTCACTGTGATCTTGAAGTCTCCGCAGATGCGGACCTTCCCCGGTCCCCCTGGCTTGTCACTTGGTGAAGACTTCATGACGGGAACAATGGGCGTGGCCCACTCGCTCCAGTCCACTTTTGACAGTACCCCTGATCGTTCAAGTTCTTCCAGTTCTGCCTCCACAGCAGGTCGTATCGCGTAAGGTACCGATCTGGCTTTGAAAAATTTTGGGCTTGCATGTTCTGCAATCTTAACCTTTGCTTTAATTCCTCGCAGTGTTCCCAGTCCTTGCTGGAATACCTCTTTAGCTTCGTCTAATATTCTGGTCAACCGTTCAGGTTTGACATCTTCCTTTCCGGAATCTACCGTCATGGTGTTTAGTGAATGCCAGTCTATCTTTATTTTCCTGATCCACTCCCGTCCCAGAAGTGGTGGACCTCCCTCAGGCAACACATACAGGTCCATCCTTTGGTGCTCTTTGTCCTTGTATCTCACCTTGACTTCTATCTTTTCGATGGGGTATACTTTGTGCCCCGTGTATGTCTTCAATACTAGTTCCGTATCCCGTAGGGGAATATGCTTGAATAACTTTTTATAATCATGCTTATTCATGACTGTCAACGCCGATCCGGTGTCCACTTCCATCTTCACTTGGACTTTTGCAATCTGTAGTGTGATCCAGATAGCTTGTCGGTCAGCTTCATTACTCACATTGTGAATTCTCAGACTATCCAGTTCCTTGCAGTTGGAGTGTGAGTCCGAATTCTGTTCTTCCGGACTCCTCCTAGTCACCTCATGTACCTTTCTGTACCTCTTTTGTGGTGACTCATTATTGTTGGTCTTCTTTCCTGACCGGCATACCTTAGCTATGTGACCGAGCTTGCCACATTTCCTACATTCCTGGTTTTTAAACCAGCATTGGTTCTGGTCGTGTGTTGTCTTCCCACAACGATAGCATTTCGTTGTACCCGAAGTAATTTGCTGCACCCTGAGTGCCGCTGCCTTTAGCTGCATTTCCGCCGTTCCTTTCGCTGCGGCTTCGTTCGATGCAGCAATAAGGACAGCCTTCTCAAGTGTAAGATCGTTCTCTTCGAGTAGTCGCTTTTGCGTTCCTTCCTTTGACAACCCGCACATGAACTTGTCTCGCAATGCCTCTGTCAGATTCCCTCCAAACTGGCAGTGTTTCGCTAGTCTACGCAGTTCGACCAAGTATTCTGCGTTGCTTTCGTCTTTCCTTTGCGTTCTCGCATAGAATTTGGATCGTTCCACTAACATCAGTGGTGCGGGGTTAAAATGATCCTTCAGGACAGCAACAATATCATCGAAAGTCTGATCCGCCGGTTTAGCTGGTGCTAGTAGATGCTTCAAGAGCCCGTATGTCTTCGCGCCCATCGAGTTTAGCAAGGTTATAGCTTTGTCATCTTCTTCTATTTTATTGGCCTCACCATAGATCTCAATGCGTTCCACATACGTGGCCCAGTCTTCTACCTCGGAGTTAAAATCGTTGATGTTACCACGCTTAGGCATCTTCCTCTCTTCCTGATAACACCACGGATTATTTCTTTAAATTTTCTTTTTTTTTCAAGATGGCGGTTCCCGCGAAAATGGCGGTTTCCCGCGCTTATCTTCCCTCCCCGCCCACTTCAATGGCGGTTCCCCGCTTCTGTCTTCTTCTCCGCCTAATGGCGGTTTCCCGCGTTTCTTCCCCTGGCAGGAGGGGTACACTTTCCCCACGGGCGACGGCCGCTGGCTTTCAGGTTCACAGCCTGCGCGTCGGCTTCAGTGCTTTCCCTTTTCTCGGCAGGGCAACCGGCGCTGGGTACACCCCGTTGACGGCGAACAGTTTCAGCCGCTGGGCTGGCTCTCGCTCAGTTCCCCTTGCTCGGGCTCTGTCTCTCTCCCGCTCGCTCGGCTCTACCGGCGCTGGGTACACCCCGTTGACGGAGAACAGTTTCAGCCGCTGGACTGGCTCTCGCTCAGTCTCCCTTGGTCGGCTCTGCCTCTCCCGCTCGCTCGGCTCCCAATCGCGCCTCCCAGCCCTCTCGCAGTCCGGTGCTTTCCTCCCCGGCTGCGGCTGAGTTTATCTCTTCCCGCGCCTACGTTCCCGGTCGCAGCGCTTCGTGGCTTCGGTCGCAGCCCGGCCTTTTTCGCCGGTCGCGGTCTAGCTGTCTCACGACGCCGTTGCGTCCCCAGCCTGTCTGTACCGCGGCTTCCTTGCTCCACGCTGCCCCAGTCTCAGCGCCTCTGGACCCGACTTCTGTCCGGCTCCTTTCCCCCTCGACCGTGGTCGAGTGCACCGCCCTTATCCTCCGGTTATTCTTTTTACTTTCCCTTACTCACAGTCATCATGGCCGCCTTGCTTCTCGTGCTGATCGGCTCACTCCTCACCGTGGCAGAAGGGGCAGTCAGTGCCTGTTGCTGATGGAAGTCTTTGGCCTAGAAATTGAGGTTGCGCTGCGCCGGGGCTTAACGCCGGAAATTTAGCGCCGGTGCTAAGTCGCGCTGTGCGCGCCAAAAATTCAGTAGCGCCGCGCCCAAACTGCTGCCGGCGCTACTGAAGGCTGTTTGCGCCTGAAAACTGGCGCTACGCGCCGCATTGCGGCGCTATTCCGGCGCTGCGGCGCCCGATGCGGTGCGGCAGGCTCGGGAAGTGCAGGCCTCCTCCTTCAGTTAAGGAGGAGCTGCCTGCACCCGCCCGCTGGCCGGTAAAATCTTCACAAAAATGAGCCCGGCACCTCGGGGAAGTGCCGGGCTCGCAGCCGAGAAGCATCTGTTCCGCGGGGGGGGGGGTGGGGGAGTCCGGGAAGGGAGGTGCGGGCAGGCGGCCGGCGGGAAAGCGGCCGGCCGCCGCTCCACCTTTATGCGCCGGCGCAAAGTCGTGCAAGACTCTGTTGCCAGAGTCTTAGTTGCGGCTGCCACGGGCGAGGCGGCCGCAACTGAATTTCGGCGCTGGGTCCCGTCACCACGGCAACTGGGACGCTGCGCACACCGATGACGTCATCGGTGCCGGCGCAGCGCTACCGGTGTAACGCCGATGTTAGGCCCTAGTCAATTTCAAAACCGGCTGTAAGTCCAGCGCAATGCCCTCTAGCGCCGCAAAATGGGCGCTAAGCCCACTCAATTTCTAGGCCTTTGTCTCTAAATTCTTCCTCCTTTCTAGTTCTGTAGCCTCGAGTTTTCTCCCAGCAGAACGACGAGGGCGGTTGCCTCTTCTCGACGCTCGTTAACTGCTTCGGACGTATTGTTGCCGCAGGGTACGATCGGACTCGTCGCCACTGTAAAGTCTGTGGGTTGTTTAGTTAATTAATGCACAGACTCCAAGAGTAACTTAAAACAGGACTTTACTATTCGAAGGTCAGGGCGAATCTGCCCAATAACTCCTGACACAGCACTTATATACCGGTGTGGTCACCGTCGGTATTACAGTATACAGAAGCCAACAAAGTAGTGCAACACCTAAAGTAGTTCTCTTAAAGGTGGACGGTTACAAACAATAGTTCTCTTAAAGGTAGACGGGTACATACACTACAGGGGGATTCCTCTATTAACTCCAGTTGGGGGGATTTCTCTATTAACTCCTGTTAGGGGGATTTCTCTATTCACTCCTGTTGGGGAGATTTCTCTATTAACTCCTGTTGGGGGGATTTCTCGATTAACTCCTGTTGGGGGGATTTCTCTATTAACCCCTGTTGGGGAGATTTCTCGATTAACTCCTGTTGGGGGGATTTCTCGATTAACTCCTGTTAGGGGGATTTCTCTATTAACTCCTGTTGGGGGGATTTCTCTCTTAACCACTGTTGGGGAGATTTCTCTGTTAACTCCTGTTGGGGAGATTTCTCTATTAACTCCTGTTGGGGAGGTTTATCTATTAACTCCTGTTGGGGGGATTTCTCTATTAACTCCTGTTGGGGGGATTTCACAGAAATCACAGAAACCACACAGTGCAGATAGAGGCCATTTCGGCCCATCGAGCCTGCACCGACACATATCCCACCCGATCCCCGTAACCCCTACACCAACACATATCCCACTATATCCCCGTAACACTAAGGGTCAATTTATCATAGCCAATCAACCTAACCCGCACATCTTTGGACTGTGGGAGGAAACCGGAGCACCCGGAGTAAACCCACGCAAACACGGGGAGAATGTGCAAACTCCAAAGAGACAGTCACCCGAGGCTGGATTCGAACCCGGGTCCCTGGCGCTGTGAGGCAACAGTGCTAACCACTATGCCACCGTGCTGCCCATTTCTCTATTAACTCCTGTTGGGGGGGTTCTCTCTGTTAAACCCTGTTGGGGGGATTTCTCTATTAACTCCTGTTGGGGGGAATTCTCTATTAACCCCTGATGGGGAATTGCTCTGTTAACTCCTGTTGGGGGCATTTCTCTATTAACTCCTGTTGGGGGGATTTCTTTATTAACTCCTGTTGGGGGGATTTCTCAATTAACTCCTGTTGGGGAGATTTCTCTATTAACTCCTGTTGGGGGGATTTCTCTATTAACTCCTGTTCGGGGGATTTCTGAATTGACTCCTGTTTGGGGGATTTCTCTATTAACTCCTGTTGGGGGGATTTCTCTATTAACTCCTGTTCGGGGGATTTCTGAATTGACTCCTCTTTGGGGGATTTCTCTATTAACTCCTGTTGGGGGGATTTCTCTATTAACTCCTGTTCGGGGGATTTCTGAATTGACTCCTGTTTGGGGGATTTCTCTATTAACTCCTGTTGGGGGGATTTCTCTATTAACTCCTGTTGGGGGGATTTCTCTAACTCCTGTTGGGGAGACTTCTCTATTAATTCCTGTTGGGGGGATTTCTCTCTTAACTCCTATTGGGGAGATTTCTCTCTTAACTCCTATTGGGGAGATTTCTCTGTTAACTGCTGTTGGGGGGATTTCTTGATTAACTGCTGTTGGGGGGATTACTCTATTAACTCCTGTTGGGGGGATTTCTCTATTAACCCCTGTTGGGGGGATTTCTCTATTAACTCCTGTTGGGGGGATTTCTCTATTAACTCCTGTTGGGGGGATTTCTCTATTAACTGCTGTTGGGGAGATTTCTCTATTAACTCCTGTTGGGGTCTCTATTAACTCCTGTTGGGGGGATTTCTCTATTAACTCCTGTTGGGGTCTCTATTAACTCCTGTTGGGGGGATTTCTCTATTAACTCCTGTTGGGGACATTTCTCTATTAGCTCCTGTTGGGGGATTTCTCTATTAACTCCTGTTGGGGGGATTTCTCTATTAACTCCTGTTGGGGAGATTTCTCTATTAACCCCTGCTGGGGGGATTTCTATATTAACTCCCGTTGGGGGGATTTCTCTATTAACTCCTGTTGGGGGGATTTCTCTATTTACCCCTGTTGGGGGGATTTCTCTATTAACCCCTGTTGTGGGGATTTCTCTATTAACTCCTGTTGGGGACATTTCTCTATTAACTCCTTTTGGGGAGGTTTCTCTATTAACCCCTGTTGGGAGGATTTCTCTATTAACTCCTGTTGGGGGGATTTCTCTATTAACCCCTGTTGGGGGGATTTCTCTATTAACTCCTGTTGGGGGGATTTCTCTATTAACTCCTGTTGGGGGGATTTCTCTATTAACTGCTGTTGGGGAGATTTCTCTATTAACTCCTGTGGGGGTCTCTATTAAGTCCTGTTGGGGGGATTTCTCTATTAACTCCTGTTGGGGGGATTTCTCTATTAACTCCTGCTGGGGACATTTCTCTATTAACTCCTGTTGGGGACATTTCTCTATTAACTCCTTTTGGGTTGGTTTCTCTATTAACCCCTGTTGGGAGGATTTCTCTACTAACTCCTGTTGGTGGGATTTCTCTATTAACTCCTGTGGGGGTGATTTCTCTATTAACTCCTGTTGGGCGGATTTCTCTCTTAACTCCTGTTGGGGGGATTTCTCTATTAACTCCTGTTGGGGAGATTTCTCTATTAACTCCTGTTGGGGGGATTTCTCTATTGACTCCTGTTGGGGACATTTCTCTATTAACTCCTTTTGGGGAGGTTTCTCTATTAACCCCTGTTGGGAGGATTTCTCTATTAACTCCTGTTGGGGGAATTTCTCTATTATCTCCTGTTGGGGGCATTTCTCTATTAACTCCTGTTGGGGGGATTTCTCTATTAACTCCTGTTGGGGGGATTTCTCTATTAACTCCTGTTGGGGGAATTTCTCTATTATCTCCTGTTGGGGGATTTCTCTATTAACTCCTGTTGGGGAGATTTCTCTATTAACTCCTGTTGGGGGGATTTCTCTATTAACTCCTGTTGGGGAGATTTCTCGAACACCTGTTGGGGAGATTTCTCTATTAACTCCTGTTGGGGGGATTTCTCTATTAACTCCTGTTGGGGGGATTTCTCTATTAATTCCTGTTGGCGGGATTTCTCTATTAACTCCTGTTGGGGAGATTTCTCTATTAAATCCTGTTGGCGGGATTTCTCTATTAACCCCTGTAGGGGGGATTTCTCTATTAACTCCTGTTGGGGGGATATTTCTCTATTAATTCCTGTTGGCGGGATTTCTCCATTAACTCCTGTTGGGGGGATTTCTCTATTAACTCCTGTTGGGGGGATTTCGCTATTAACCCCTGTTGGGGGGATTGCTCTATTAACTCCTGTTGGGGGGATTTCTCTATTAACTCCTGTTGGGGAGATTTCTCTATTAACCCCTGATGGGGGGATTTCTCTATTAACTCCTGTTCGGGGGATTTCTCTATTAACTCCTGTTGGGGGGATTTCTCTATTAACTCCTGTTGGGGAGATTTCTCTATTAACTCCAGTTGGGGGGTTTTCTCTATTAACTCCTGTTGGGGGGATTTCTCTATTAACCACTGTTGGGGAGATTTCGCTCTTAACTCCTGTTGGGGAGATTTCTCTGTTAACTCCTGTTGGGGGGATTTCTCGATTAACTGCTGTTGCGGGGATTTCTCTATTAACTGCTGTTGGGGGGATTTCTCTATTAACTCCTGTTGGGGGGATTTCTCTATTAACTCCTGTTGGGGGGATTTCTCTATTAACTCCTGTTGGGGAGATTTCTCGATTAGCTCCTGTTGGGGGGATTTCTCTATTAACTCCTGTTGGGGGGATTTCTCTATTAACTCCTGTTGGGGGGATTTCTCTATTAACTCCTGTTGGGGAGATTTCTCTAACACCTGTTGGGGAGATTTCTCTATTAACTCCGGTTGGGGGGATTTCTCTGTTAACTCCTGTTGGGGGGATTTTAAATCCTGTTGCGGGGATTTCTCTATTAACCCCTGTTGGGGGGATTTCTCTATTAACTCCTGTTGGGGAGATTTCTCTGTTAACTCCTGTTGGGGGGATTTCTCGATTAACTGCTGTTGGGGGGATTTCTCTATTAACTCCTGTTGGGGGGATTTCTCTATTAACTCCTGTTGGGGGGATTTCTCTATTAACTCCTGTTGGGGAGATTTCTCTATTAGCTCCTGTTGGGGGGATTTCTCTATTAACTCCTGTTGGGGGGATTTCTCTATTAACTCCTCTTGGGGAGATTTCTCTATTAACTCCTGTTCGGGGGATTTCTGAATTAACTCCTGTTTGGGGGATTTCTCTATTAACTCCTGTTGGGGGGATTTCTCTATTAACTCCTGTTGGGGGGATTTCTCTAACTCCTGTTGGGGAGACTTCTCTATTAACTCCTGTTGGGGGGATTTCTCTATTAACTCCTGTTGGGGACATTTCTCTATTAACTCCTTTTGGGGAGGTTTCTCTATTAACCCCTGTTGGGAGGATTTCTCTTTTAACTCCTGTTGGGGGAATTTCTCTATTATCTCCTGTTGGGGGCATTTCTCTATTAACTCCTGTTGGGGGGATTTCTCTATTAACTCCTGTTGGGGAGATTTCTCTATTAACTCCAGTTGGGGGGATTTTTCTATTAACTCCTGTTGGGGGGATTTCTCTATCAACCACTGTTGGGGAGATTTCTCTCTTAACTCCTTTTGGGGAGGTTTCTCTATTAACCCCTGTTGGGAGGATTTCTCTATTAACTCCTGTTGGGGGAATTTCTCTATTATCTCCTGTTGGGGGCATTTCTCTATTAACTCCTGTTGGGGGGATTTCTCTATTAACTCCTGTTGGGGGGATTTCTCTATTAACTCCTGTTGGGGGAATTTCTCTATTATCTCCTGTTGGGGGATTTCTCTATTAACTCCTGTTGGGGAGATTTCTCTATTAACTCCTGTTGGGGGGATTTCTCTATTAACTACTGTTGGGGAGATTTCTCGAACACCTGTTGGGGAGATTTCTCTATTAACTCCTGTTGGGGGGATTTCTCTATTAACTCCTGTTGGGGGGATTTCTCTATTAATTCCTGTTGGCGGGATTTCTCTATTAACTCCTGTTGGGGAGATTTCTCTATTAAATCCTGTTGGCGGGATTTCTCTATTAACCCCTGTAGGGGGGATTTCTCTATTAACTCCTGTTGGGGGGATATTTCTCTATTAATTCCTGTTGGCGGGATTTCTCCATTAACTCCTGTTGGGGGGATTTCTCTATTAACTCCTGTTGGGGGGATTTCGCTATTAACCCCTGTTGGGGGGATTGCTCTATTAACTCCTGTTGGGGGGATTTCTCTATTAACTCCTGTTGGGGAGATTTCTCTATTAACTCCTGTTGGGGGGATTTCTCTATTAAACCCTGTTGGCGGGATTTCTCTATTAACTCCTGTTGGGGGGATTACTCTATTAACCCCTGATGGGGGGATTTCTCTATTAACTCCTGTTCGGGGGATTTCTCTATTAACTCCTGTTGGGGGGATTTCTCTATTAACTCCTGTTGGGGAGATTTCTCTATTAACTCCAGTTGGGGGGTTTTCTCTATTAACTCCTGTTGGGGGGATTTCTCTATTAACCACTGTTGGGGAGATTTCGCTCTTAACTCCTGTTGGGGAGATTTCTCTGTTAACTCCTGTTGGGGGGATTTCTCGATTAACTGCTGTTGCGGGGATTTCTCTATTAACTCCTGTTGGGGGGATTTCTCTATTAACTCCTGTTGGGGGGATTTCTCTATTAACTCCTGTTGGGGAGATTTCTCGATTAGCTCCTGTTGGGGGGATTTCTCTATTAACTCCTGTTGGGGGGATTTCTCTATTAACTCCTGTTGGGGGGATTTCTCTATTAACTCCTGTTGGGGAGATTTCTCTAACACCTGTTGGGGAGATTTCTCTATTAACTCCGGTTGGGGGGATTTCTCTGTTAACTCCTGTTGGGGGGATTTCTCTGTTAAATCCTGTTGCGGGGATTTCTCTATTAACCCCTGTTGGGGGGATTTCTCTATTAACTCCTGTTGGGGAGATTTCTCTGTTAACTCCTGTTGGGGGGATTTCTCGATTAACTGCTGTTGGGGGGATTTCTCTATTAACTCCTGTTGGGGGGATTTCTCTATTAACTCCTGTTGGGGGGATTTCTCTATTAACTCCTGTTGGGGAGATTTCTCTATTAGCTCCTGTTGGGGGGATTTCTCTATTAACTCCTGTTGGGGGGATTTCTCTATTAACTCCTCTTGGGGAGATTTCTCTATTAACTCCTGTTCGGGGGATTTCTGAATTAACTCCTGTTTGGGGGATTTCTCTATTAACTCCTGTTGGGGGGATTTCTCTATTAACTCCTGTTGGGGGGATTTCTCTAACTCCTGTTGGGGAGACTTCTCTATTAACTCCTGTTGGGGGGATTTCTCTATTAACTCCTGTTGGGGACATTTCTCTATTAACTCCTTTTGGGGAGGTTTCTCTATTAACCCCTGTTGGGAGGATTTCTCTTTTAACTCCTGTTGGGGGAATTTCTCTATTATCTCCTGTTGGGGGCATTTCTCTATTAACTCCTGTTGGGGGGATTTCTCAATTAACTCCTGTTGGGGAGATTTCTCTATTAACTCCAGTTGGGGGGATTTTTCTATTAACTCCTGTTGGGGGGATTTCTCTATCAACCACTGTTGGGGAGATTTCTCTCTTAACTCCTATTGGTGAGATTTCTCTGTTAACTCCTGTTGGGGGGATTTCTCGATTAACTGCTGTTGGGGGGATTTCTCTATTAACTCCTGTTGGGGAGATTTCTCTGTTAACTCCTGTTGGGGGGATTTCTCGATTAACTGCTGTTGGGGGGATTACTCTATTAACTCCTGTTGGGGAGATTTCTCTGTTAACTCCTGTTGGGGGGATTTCTCGATTAACTGCTGTTGGGGGGATTTCTCTATTAACTCCTGTTGTGGGGATTTCTCTATTAATTGCTGTTGGGGAGATTTCTCTATTAACTCCTGTTGGGGTCTCTATTAACTCCTGTTGGGGGGATTTCTCTATTAACTCCTGTTGGGGGGATTTCTCTATTAGCTCCTGTTGGGGGGATTTCTCTATTAACTCCTGTTGGGGGGATTTCTCTATTAACTCCTGTTGGGGGGATTTCTCTATTAACTCCTGTGGGGGAGATTTCTCTAATAACTCCTGTTGGGGGCCTTTCTCTATTAACTCCTGTTGGGGGAATTTCTCTATTAACTCCTGTTGGGGAGATTTCTCTATTAACTCCTGTTGGGCGGATTTCTCTCTTAACTCCTGTTGGGGAGATTTCTCTATTAACTCCTGTTGGGGGGATTTCTCTATTAACTCCTGTTGGGGAGATTTCTTTATTGACTCCTGTTGGGGGGATTTCTCTATTAACCCCTGTTGGGGAGATTTCTCTATTAACTCCTGTTGGGGGGATTTCTCTATTAACTCCTGTTGGGGAGATTTCTCTATTAACTCCTGTTTGGGAGATTTCTCTATTAACTCCTGTTGGGGAGATTTCTCTATTAACTCCTGTTGGGGGATTTCTCTATTAACCCCTGTTGGGGGGATTCCTCTATTAACTCCTGTTGGGGGGATTTCTCTATTAACTCCTGTTGGGGGGATTTCTCTATTAACTCCTGTTGGGGAGATTTCTCTATTAACTCCTGTTGGGGTGGTTCCTCTATTTACCCCTGTTGGGGGGATTTCTCTATTGACTCCTTTTGGGGGGATTTCTCGATTAACTCCTGCTGGGGGGATTTCTCGATTAACTCCTGTTGGGGGGATTTCTCTATTAACTCCTGTTGGAGGGATTTCTCTATTAACTCCTGTTGGGGGGATTTCTCTATTAACACCTGTTGGGGGGATTTCTTTATTAACTCCTGTTGGGGAGATTTCTCTATTAACTCCTGTTGGGGGGATTTCTCTATTAACTCCTGTTGGGGACATTTCTCTATTAACTCCTATTGGGGAGGTTTCTCTATTAACCCCTGTTGGGAGGATTTCTCTATTAACTCCTGTTGGGGGAATTTCTCTATTATCTCCTGTTGGGGGCATTTCTCTATTAACTCCTGTTGGGGGGATTTCTCTATTAACCACTGTTGGGGGGATTTCTCTATTAACTCCTGTTGGGGGGATTTCTCTATTAACTCCTGTTGGGGGGATTTCTCTATTAACTGCTGTTGGGGAGATTTCTCTATTAACTCCTGTTGGGGTCTCTATTAACTCCTGTTGGGGGGATTTCTCTATTAACTCCTGTTGGGGTCTCTATTAACTCCTGTTGGGGGGATTTCTCTATTAACTCCTGTTGGGGACATTTCTCTATTAGCTCCTGTTGGGGGATTTCTCTATTAACTCCTGTTGGGGGGATTTCTCTATTAACTCCTGTTGGGGAGATTTCTCTATTAACCCCTGCTGGGGGGATTTCTATATTAACTCCCGTTGGGGGGATTTCTCTATTAACTCCTGTTGGGGGGATTTCTCTATTTACCCCTGTTGGGGGGATTTCTCTATTAACCCCTGTTGTGGGGATTTCTCTATTAACTCCTGTTGGGGACATTTCTCTATTAACTCCTTTTGGGGAGGTTTCTCTATTAAACCCTGTTGGGAGGATTTCTCTATTAACTCCTGTTGGGGGGATTTCTCTATTAACCCCTGTTGGGGGGATTTCTCTATTAACTCCTGTTGGGGTGATTTCTCTATTAACTCCTGTTGGGGGGATTTCTCTATTAACTGCTGTTGGGGAGATTTCTCTACTAACTCCTGTGGGGGTCTCTATTAACTCCAGTTGGGGGGATTTCTCTATTAACTCCTGTTGGGGGGATTTCTCTATTAACTCCTGCTGGGGACATTTCTCTATTAACTCCTGTTGGGGACATTTCTCTATTAACTCCTTTTGGGTTGGTTTCTCTATTAACCCCTGTTGGGAGGATTTCTCTACTAACTCCTGTTGGGGGGATTTCTCTATTAACTCCTGTTGGGGTGATTTCTCTATTAACTCCTGTTGGGCGGATTTCTCTCTTAACTCCTGTTGGGGGGATTTCTCTATTAACTCCTGTTGGGGAGATTTCTCTATTAACTCCTGTTGGGGGGATTTCTCTATTAACTCCTTTTGGGGAGGTTTCTCTATTAACCCCTGTTGGGAGGATTTCTCTATTAACTCCTGTTGGGGGAATTTCTCTATTATCTCCTGTTGGGGGCATTTCTCTATTAACTCCTGTTGGGGGGATTTCTCTATTAACTCCTGTTGGGGGGATTTCTCTATTAACTCCTGTTGGGGGAATTTCTCTATTATCTCCTGTTGGGGGATTTCTCAATTAACTCCTGTTGGGGAGATTTCTCTATTAACTCCTGTTGGGGGGATTTCTCTATTAACTCCTGTTGGGGGGATTTCTCTATTAATTCCTGTTGGCGGGATTTCTCTATTAACTCCTGTTGGGGAGATTTCTCTATTAAATCCTGTTGGCGGGATTTCTCTATTAACCCCTGTAGGGGGGATTTCTCTATTAACTCCTGTTGGGGGGATATTTCTCTATTAATTCCTGTTGGCGGGATTTCTCCATTAACTCCTGTTGGGGGGATTTCTCTATTAACTCCTGTTGGGGGGATTTCGCTATTAACCCCTGTTGGGGGGATTGCTCTATTAACTCCTGTTGGGGGGATTTCTCTATTAACTCCTGTTGGGGAGATTTCTCTATTAACTCCTGTTGGGGGGATTTCTCTATTAAACCCTGTTGGCGGGATTTCTCTATTAACTCCTGTTGGGGGGATTACTCTATTAACCCCTGATGGGGGGATTTCTCTATTAACTCCTGTTCGGGGGATTTCTCTATTAACTCCTGTTGGGGGGATTTCTCTATTAACTCCTGTTGGGGAGATTTCTCTATTAACTCCAGTTGGGGGGTTTTCTCTATTAACTCCTGTTGGGGGGATTTCTCTATTAACCACTGTTGGGGAGATTTCGCTCTTAACTCCTGTTGGGGAGATTTCTCTGTTAACTCCTGTTGGGGGGATTTCTCGATTAACTGCTGTTGCGGGGATTTCTCTATTAACTGCTGTTGGGGGGATTTCTCTATTAACTCCTGTTGGGGGGATTTCTCTATTAACTCCTGTTGGGGGGATTTCTCTATTAACTCCTGTTGGGGAGATCTCTCGATTAGCTCCTGTTGGGGGGATTTCTCTATTAACTCCTGTTGGGGGGATTTCTCTATTAACTCCTGTTGGGGGGATTTCTCTATTAACTCCTGTTGGGGAGATTTCTCTAACACCTGTTGGGGAGATTTCTCTATTAACTCCGGTTGGGGGGATTTCTCTGTTAACTCCTGTTGGGGGGATTTCTCTGTTAAATCCTGTTGCGGGGATTTCTCTATTAACCCCTGTTGGGGGGATTTCTCTATTAACTCCTGTTGGGGAGATTTCTCTGTTAACTCCTGTTGGGGGGATTTCTCGATTAACTGCTGTTGGGGGGATTTCTCTATTAACTCCTGTTGGGGGGATTTCTCTATTAACTCCTGTTGGGGGGATTTCTCTATTAACTCCTGTTGGGGAGATTTCTCTATTAGCTCCTGTTGGGGGGATTTCTCTATTAACTCCTGTTGGGGGGATTTCTCTATTAACTCCTCTTGGGGAGATTTCTCTATTAACTCCTGTTCGGGGGATTTCTGAATTAACTCCTGTTTGGGGGATTTCTCTATTAACTCCTGTTGTGGGGATTTCTCTATTAACTCCTGTTGGGGGGATTTCTCTAACTCCTGTTGGGGAGACTTCTCTATTAACTCCTGTTGGGGGGATTTCTCTATTAACTCCTGTTGGGGACATTTCTCTATTAACTCCTTTTGCGGAGGTTTCTCTGTTAACTCCTGTTGGGGGGATTTCTCGATTAACTGCTGTTGGGGGGATTTCTCTATTAACTCCTGTTGGGGAGATCTCTCTGTTAACTCCTGTTGGGGGGATTTCTCGATTAACTGCTGTTGGGGGGATTACTCTATTAACTCCTGTTGGGGAGATTTCTCTGTTAACTCCTGTTGGGGGGATTTCTCGATTAACTGCTGTTGGGGGGATTTCTCTATTAACTCCTGTTGTGGGGATTTCTGTATTAACTGCTGTTGGGGAGATTTCTCTATTAACTCCTGTTGGGGTCTCTATTAACTCCTGTTGGGGGGATTTCTCTATTAACTCCTGTTGGGGGGATTTCTCTATTAGCTCCTGTTGGGGGGATTTCTCTATTAACTCCTGTTGGGGGGATTTCTCTGTTAACTCCTGTTGGGGGGATTTCTCTATTAACTCCTGTGGGGGAGATTTCTCTAATAACTCCTGTTGGGGGCCTTTCTCTATTAACTCCTGTTGGGGGAATTTCTCTATTAACTCCTGTTGGGGAGATTTCTCTATTAACTGCTGTTGGGCGGATTTCTCTCTTAACTCCTGTTGGGGAGATTTCTCTATTAACTCCTGTTGGGGGGATTTCTCTATTAACTCCTGTTGGGGAGATTTCTTTATTGACTCCTGTTGGGGGGATTTCTCTATTAACCCCTGTTGGGGAGATTTCTCTATTAACTCCTGTTGGAGGGATTTCTCTATTAACTCCTGTTGGGGAGATTTCTCTATTAACTCCTGTTTGGGAGATTTCTCTATTAACTCCTGTTGGGGAGATTTCTCTATTAACTCCTGTTGGGGGATTTCTCTATTAACCCCTGTTGGGGGGATTCCTCTATTAACTCCTGTTGGGGGGATTTCTCTATTAACTCCTGTTGGGGGGATTTCTCTATTAACTCCTGTTGGGGGGATTTCTCTATTAACTCCTGTTGGGGAGATTTCTCTATTAACTCCTGTTGGGGTGGTTCCTCTATTTACCCCTGTTGGGGGGATTTCTCTATTAACTCCTGTTGGGGTGATTTCTCTATTAACTCCTGTTGGGCGGATTTCTCTCTTAACTCCTGTTGGGGGGATTTCTCTATTAACTCCTGTTGGGGAGATTTCTCTATTAACTCCTGTTGGGGGGATTTCTCTATTAACTCCTTTTGGGGAGGTTTCTCTATTAACCCCTGTTGGGAGGATTTCTCTATTAACTCCTGTTGGGGGAATTTCTCTATTATCTCCTGTTGGGGGCATTTCTCTATTAACTCCTGTTGGGGGGATTTATCTATTAACTCCTGTTGGGGGGATTTCTCTATTAACTCCTGTTGGGGGAATTTCTCTATTATCTCCTGTTGGGGGATTTCTCAATTAACTCCTGTTGGGGAGATTTCTCTATTAACTCCTGTTGGGGGGATTTCTCTATTAACTCCTGTTGGGGAGATTTCTCGAACACCTGTTGGGGAGATTTCTCTATTAACTCCTGTTGGGGGGATTTCTCTATTAACTCCTGTTGGGGGGATTTCTCTATTAATTCCTGTTGGCGGGATTTCTCTATTAACTCCTGTTGGGGAGATTTCTCTATTAAATCCTGTTGGCGGGATTTCTCTATTAACCCCTGTAGGGGGGATTTCTCTATTAACTCCTGTTGGGGGGATATTTCTCTATTAATTCCTGTTGGCGGGATTTCTCCATTAACTCCTGTTGGGGGGATTTCTCTATTAACTCCTGTTGGGGGGATTTCGCTATTAACCCCTGTTGGGGGGATTGCTCTATTAACTCCTGTTGGGGGGATTTCTCTATTAACTCCTGTTGGGGAGATTTCTCTATTAACTCCTGTTGGGGGGATTTCTCTATTAAACCCTGTTGGCGGGATTTCTCTATTAACTCCTGTTGGGGGGATTACTCTATTAACCCCTGATGGGGGGATTTCTCTATTAACTCCTGTTCGGGGGATTTCTCTATTAACTCCTGTTGGGGGGATTTCTCTATTAACTCCTGTTGGGGAGATTTCTCTATTAACTCCAGTTGGGGGGTTTTCTCTATTAACTCCTGTTGGGGGGATTTCTCTATTAACCACTGTTGGGGAGATTTCGCTCTTAACTCCTGTTGGGGAGATTTCTCTGTTAACTCCTGTTGGGGGGATTTCTCGATTAACTGCTGTTGCGGGGATTTCTCTATTAACTGCTGTTGGGGGGATTTCTCTATTAACTCCTGTTGGGGGGATTTCTCTATTAACTCCTGTTGGGGGGATTTCTCTATTAACTCCTGTTGGGGAGATTTCTCGATTAGCTCCTGTTGGGGGGATTTCTCTATTAACTCCTGTTGGGGGGATTTCTCTATTAACTCCTCTTGGGGAGATTTCTCTATTAACTCCTGTTGGGGGGATTTCTCTATTAATTCCTGTTGGCGGGATTTCTCTATTAACTCCTGTTGGGGAGATTTCTCTATTAAATCCTGTTGGCGGGATTTCTCTATTAACCCCTGTAGGGGGGATTTCTCTATTAACTCCTGTTGGGGGGATATTTCTCTATTAATTCCTGTTGGCGGGATTTCTCCATTAACTCCTGTTGGGGGGATTTCTCTATTAACTCCTGTTGGGGGGATTTCGCTATTAACCCCTGTTGGGGGGATTGCTCTATTAACTCCTGTTGGGGGGATTTCTCTATTAACTCCTGTTGGGGAGATTTCTCTATTAACTCCTGTTGGGGGGATTTCTCTATTAAACCCTGTTGGCGGGATTTCTCTATTAACTCCTGTTGGGGGGATTACTCTATTAACCCCTGATGGGGGGATTTCTCTATTAACTCCTGTTGGGGGGATTTCTCTATTAACCACTGTTGGGGAGATTTCGCTCTTAACTCCTGTTGGGGAGATTTCTCTGTTAACTCCTGTTGGGGGGATTTCTCGATTAACTGCTGTTGCGGGGATTTCTCTATTAACTGCTGTTGGGGGGATTTCTCTATTAACTCCTGTTGGGGGGATTTCTCTATTAACTCCTGTTGGGGGGATTTCTCTATTAACTCCTGTTGGGGAGATTTCTCGATTAGCTCCTGTTGGGGGGATTTCTCTATTAACTCCTGTTGGGGGGATTTCTCTATTAACTCCTGTTGGGGGGATTTCTCTATTAACTCCTGTTGGGGAGATTTCTCTAACACCTGTTGGGGAGATTTCTCTATTAACTCCGGTTGGGGGGATTTCTCTGTTAACTCCTGTTGGGGGGATTTCTCTGTTAAATCCTGTTGCGGGGATTTCTCTATTAACCCCTGTTGGGGGGATTTCTCTATTAACTCCTGTTGGGGAGATTTCTCTGTTAACTCCTGTTGGGGGGATTTCTCGATTAACTGCTGTTGGGGGGATTTCTCTATTAACTCCTGTTGGGGGGATTTCTCTATTAACTCCTGTTGGGGGGATTTCTCTGTTAACTCCTGTTGGGGAGATTTCTCTATTAGCTCCTGTTGGGGGGATTTCTCTATTAACTCCTGTTGGGGGGATTTCTCTATTAACTCCTCTTGGGGAGATTTCTCTATTAACTCCTGTTCGGGGGATTTCTGAATTAACTCCTGTTTGGGGGATTTCTCTATTAACTCCTGTTGTGGGGATTTCTCTATTAACTCCTGTTGGGGGGATTTCTCTAACTCCTGTTGGGGAGACTTCTCTATTAACTCCTGTTGGGGGGATTTCTCTATTAACTCCTGTTGGGGACATTTCTCTATTAACTCCTTTTGCGGAGGTTTCTCTGTTAACTCCTGTTGGGGGGATTTCTCGATTAACTGCTGTTGGGGGGATTTCTCTATTAACTCCTGTTGGGGAGATCTCTCTGTTAACTCCTGTTGGGGGGATTTCTCGATTAACTGCTGTTGGGGGGATTACTCTATTAACTCCTGTTGGGGAGATTTCTCTGTTAACTCCTGTTGGGGGGATTTCTCGATTAACTGCTGTTGGGGGGATTTCTCTATTAACTCCTGTTGTGGGGATTTCTGTATTAACTGCTGTTGGGGAGATTTCTCTATTAACTCCTGTTGGGGTCTCTATTAACTCCTGTTGGGGGGATTTCTCTATTAACTCCTGTTGGGGGGATTTCTCTATTAGCTCCTGTTGGGGGGATTTCTCTATTAACTCCTGTTGGGGGGATTTCTCTGTTAACTCCTGTTGGGGGGATTTCTCTATTAACTCCTGTGGGGGAGATTTCTCTAATAACTCCTGTTGGGGGCCTTTCTCTATTAACTCCTGTTGGGGGAATTTCTCTATTAACTCCTGTTGGGGAGATTTCTCTATTAACTGCTGTTGGGCGGATTTCTCTCTTAACTCCTGTTGGGGAGATTTCTCTATTAACTCCTGTTGGGGGGATTTCTCTATTAACTCCTGTTGGGGAGATTTCTTTATTGACTCCTGTTGGGGGGATTTCTCTATTAACCCCTGTTGGGGAGATTTCTCTATTAACTCCTGTTGGAGGGATTTCTCTATTAACTCCTGTTGGGGAGATTTCTCTATTAACTCCTGTTTGGGAGATTTCTCTATTAACTCCTGTTGGGGAGATTTCTCTATTAACTCCTGTTGGGGGATTTCTCTATTAACCCCTGTTGGGGGGATTCCTCTATTAACTCCTGTTGGGGGGATTTCTCTATTAACTCCTGTTGGGGGGATTTCTCTATTAACTCCTGTTGGGGGGATTTCTCTATTAACTCCTGTTGGGGAGATTTCTCTATTAACTCCTGTTGGGGTGGTTCCTCTATTTACCCCTGTTGGGGGGATTTCTCTATTAACTCCTGTTGGGGTGATTTCTCTATTAACTCCTGTTGGGCGGATTTCTCTCTTAACTCCTGTTGGGGGGATTTCTCTATTAACTCCTGTTGGGGAGATTTCTCTATTAACTCCTGTTGGGGGGATTTCTCTATTAACTCCTTTTGGGGAGGTTTCTCTATTAACCCCTGTTGGGAGGATTTCTCTATTAACTCCTGTTGGGGGAATTTCTCTATTATCTCCTGTTGGGGGCATTTCTCTATTAACTCCTGTTGGGGGGATTTCTCTATTAACTCCTGTTGGGGGGATTTCTCTATTAACTCCTGTTGGGGGAATTTCTCTATTATCTCCTGTTGGGGGATTTCTCAATTAACTCCTGTTGGGGAGATTTCTCTATTAACTCCTGTTGGGGGGATTTCTCTATTAACTCCTGTTGGGGAGATTTCTCGAACACCTGTTGGGGAGATTTCTCTATTAACTCCTGTTTGGGAGATTTCTCTATTAACTCCTGTTGGGGAGATTTCTCTATTAACTCCTGTTGGGGGATTTCTCTATTAACCCCTGTTGGGGGGATTCCTCTATTAACTCCTGTTGGGGGGATTTCTCTATTAACTCCTGTTGGGGGGATTTCTCTATTAACTCCTGTTGGGGGGATTTCTCTATTAACTCCTGTTGGGGAGATTTCTCTATTAACTCCTGTTGGGGTGGTTCCTCTATTTACCCCTGTTGGGGGGATTTCTCTATTAACTCCTGTTGGGGTGATTTCTCTATTAACTCCTGTTGGGCGGATTTCTCTCTTAACTCCTGTTGGGGGGATTTCTCTATTAACTCCTGTTGGGGAGATTTCTCTATTAACTCCTGTTGGGGGGATTTCTCTATTAACTCCTTTTGGGGAGGTTTCTCTATTAACCCCTGTTGGGAGGATTTCTCTATTAACTCCTGTTGGGGGAATTTCTCTATTATCTCCTGTTGGGGGCATTTCTCTATTAACTCCTGTTGGGGGGATTTCTCTATTAACTCCTGTTGGGGGGATTTCTCTATTAACTCCTGTTGGGGGAATTTCTCTATTATCTCCTGTTGGGGGATTTCTCAATTAACTCCTGTTGGGGAGATTTCTCTATTAACTCCTGTTGGGGGGATTTCTCTATTAACTCCTGTTGGGGAGATTTCTCGAACACCTGTTGGGGAGATTTCTCTATTAACTCCTGTTGGGGGGATTTCTCTATTAACTCCTGTTGGGGGGATTTCTCTATTAATTCCTGTTGGCGGGATTTCTCTATTAACTCCTGTTGGGGAGATTTCTCTATTAAATCCTGTTGGCGGGATTTCTCTATTAACCCCTGTAGGGGGGATTTCTCTATTAACTCCTGTTGGGGGGATATTTCTCTATTAATTCCTGTTGGCGGGATTTCTCCATTAACTCCTGTTGGGGGGATTTCTCTATTAACTCCTGTTGGGGGGATTTCGCTATTAACCCCTGTTGGGGGGATTGCTCTATTAACTCCTGTTGGGGGGATTTCTCTATTAACTCCTGTTGGGGAGATTTCTCTATTAACTCCTGTTGGGGGGATTTCTCTATTAAACCCTGTTGGCGGGATTTCTCTATTAACTCCTGTTGGGGGGATTACTCTATTAACCCCTGATGGGGGGATTTCTCTATTAACTCCTGTTCGGGGGATTTCTCTATTAACTCCTGTTGGGGGGATTTCTCTATTAACTCCTGTTGGGGAGATTTCTCTATTAACTCCAGTTGGGGGGTTTTCTCTATTAACTCCTGTTGGGGGGATTTCTCTATTAACCACTGTTGGGGAGATTTCGCTCTTAACTCCTGTTGGGGAGATTTCTCTGTTAACTCCTGTTGGGGGGATTTCTCGATTAACTGCTGTTGCGGGGATTTCTCTATTAACTGCTGTTGGGGGGATTTCTCTATTAACTCCTGTTGGGGGGATTTCTCTATTAACTCCTGTTGGGGGGATTTCTCTATTAACTCCTGTTGGGGAGATTTCTCGATTAGCTCCTGTTGGGGGGATTTCTCTATTAACTCCTGTTGGGGGGATTTCTCTATTAACTCCTCTTGGGGAGATTTCTCTATTAACTCCTGTTCGGGGGATTTCTGAATTAACTCCTGTTTGGGGGATTTCTCTATTAACTCCTGTTGTGGGGATTTCTCTATTAACTCCTGTTGGGGGGATTTCTCTAACTCCTGTTGGGGAGACTTCTCTATTAACTCCTGTTGGGGGGATTTCTCTATTAACTCCTGTTGGGGACATTTCTCTATTAACTCCTTTGGCGGAGGTTTCTCTGTTAACTCCTGTTGGGGGGATTTCTCGATTAACTGCTGTTGGGGGGATTTCTCTATTAACTCCTGTTGGGGAGATCTCTCTGTTAACTCCTGTTGGGGGGATTTCTCGATTAACTGCTGTTGGGGGGATTACTCTATTAACTCCTGTTGGGGAGATTTCTCTGTTAACTCCTGTTGGGGGGATTTCTCGATTAACTGCTGTTGGGGGGATTTCTCTATTAACTCCTGTTGTGGGGATTTCTGTATTAACTGCTGTTGGGGAGATTTCTCTATTAACTCCTGTTGGGGTCTCTATTAACTCCTGTTGGGGGGATTTCTCTATTAACTCCTGTTGGGGGGATTTCTCTATTAGCTCCTGTTGGGGGGATTTCTCTATTAACTCCTGTTGGGGGGATTTCTCTGTTAACTCCTGTTGGGGGGATTTCTCTATTAACTCCTGTGGGGGAGATTTCTCTAATAACTCCTGTTGGGGGCCTTTCTCTATTAACTCCTGTTGGGGGAATTTCTCTATTAACTCCTGTTGGGGAGATTTCTCTATTAACTCCTGTTGGGCGGATTTCTCTCTTAACTCCTGTTGGGGAGATTTCTCTATTAACTCCTGTTGGGGGGATTTCTCTATTAACTCCTGTTGGGGAGATTTCTTTATTGACTCCTGTTGGGGGGATTTCTCTATTAACCCCTGTTGGGGAGATTTCTCTATTAACTCCTGTTGGAGGGATTTCTCTATTAACTCCTGTTGGGGAGATTTCTCTATTAACTCCTGTTTGGGAGATTTCTCTATTAACTCCTGTTGGGGAGATTTCTCTATTAACTCCTGTTGGGGGATTTCTCTATTAACCCCTGTTGGGGGGATTCCTCTATTAACTCCTGTTGGGGGGATTTCTCTATTAACTCCTGTTGGGGGGATTTCTCTATTAACTCCTGTTGGGGGGATTTCTCGATTAACTCCTGTTGGGGGGATTTCTCTATTAACTCCTGTTGGGGGGATTTCTCTATTAACTCCAGTTGGGGGGTTTTCTCTATTAACTCCTGTTGGGGGGATTTCTCTATTAACCACTGTTGGGGAGATTTCGCTCTTAACTCCTGTTGGGGAGATTTCTCTGTTAACTCCTGTTGGGGGGATTTCTCGATTAACTGCTGTTGCGGGGATTTCTCTATTAACTGCTGTTGGGGGGATTTCTCTATTAACTCCTGTTGGGGGGATTTCTCTATTAACTCCTGTTGGGGGGATTTCTCTATTAACTCCTGTTGGGGAGATTTCTCGATTAGCTCCTGTTGGGGGGATTTCTCTATTAACTCCTGTTGGGGGGATTTCTCTATTAACTCCTCTTGGGGAGATTTCTCTATTAACTCCTGTTCGGGGGATTTCTGAATTAACTCCTGTTTGGGGGATTTCTCTATTAACTCCTGTTGTGGGGATTTCTCTATTAACTCCTGTTGGGGGGATTTCTCTAACTCCTGTTGGGGAGACTTCTCTATTAACTCCTGTTGGGGGGATTTCTCTATTAACTCCTGTTGGGGACATTTCTCTATTAACTCCTTTGGCGGAGGTTTCTCTGTTAACTCCTGTTGGGGGGATTTCTCGATTAACTGCTGTTGGGGGGATTTCTCTATTAACTCCTGTTGGGGAGATCTCTCTGTTAACTCCTGTTGGGGGGATTTCTCGATTAACTGCTGTTGGGGGGATTACTCTATTAACTCCTGTTGGGGAGATTTCTCTGTTAACTCCTGTTGGGGGGATTTCTCGATTAACTGCTGTTCGGGGGATTTCTCTATTAACTCCTGTTGTGGGGATTTCTGTATTAACTGCTGTTGGGGAGATTTCTCTATTAACTCCTGTTGGGGTCTCTATTAACTCCTGTTGGGGGGATTTCTCTATTAACTCCTGTTGGGGGGATTTCTCTATTAGCTCCTGTTGGGGGGATTTCTCTATTAACTCCTGTTGGGGGGATTTCTCTGTTAACTCCTGTTGGGGGGATTTCTCTATTAACTCCTGTGGGGGAGATTTCTCTAATAACTCCTGTTGGGGGCCTTTCTCTATTAACTCCTGTTGGGGGAATTTCTCTATTAACTCCTGTTGGGGAGATTTCTCTATTAACTCCTGTTGGGCGGATTTCTCTCTTAACTCCTGTTGGGGAGATTTCTCTATTAACTCCTGTTGGGGGGATTTCTCTATTAACTCCTGTTGGGGAGATTTCTTTATTGACTCCTGTTGGGGGGATTTCTCTATTAACCCCTGTTGGGGAGATTTCTCTATTAACTCCTGTTGGAGGGATTTCTCTATTAACTCCTGTTGGGGAGATTTCTCTATTAACTCCTGTTTGGGAGATTTCTCTATTAACTCCTGTTGGGGAGATTTCTCTATTAACTCCTGTTGGGGGATTTCTCTATTAACCCCTGTTGGGGGGATTCCTCTATTAACTCCTGTTGGGGGGATTTCTCTATTAACTCCTGTTGGGGGGATTTCTCTATTAACTCCTGTTGGGGGGATTTCTCGATTAACTCCTGTTGGGGGGATTTCTCTATTAACTCCTGTTGGGGGGATTTCTCTATTAACTCCTGTTGGGGGGATTTCTCTATTAACACCTGTTGGGGGGATTTCTTTATTAACTCCTGTTGGGGAGATTTCTCTATTAACTCCTGTTGGGGGGATTTCTCTATTAACTCCTGTTGGGGACATTTCTCTATTAACTCCTATTGGGGAGGTTTCTCTATTAACCCCTGTTGGGAGGATTTCTCTATTAACTCCTGTTGGGGGAATTTCTCTATTATCTCCTGTTGGGGGCATTTCTCTATTAACTCCTGTTGGGGGGATTTCTCTATTAACTCCTGTTGGGGGGATTTCTCTATTAACTCCTGTTGGGGGAATTTCTCTATTATCTCCTGTTGGGGGATTTCTCTATTAACTCCTGTTGGGGAGATTTCTCTATTAACTCCTGTTGGGGGGATTTCTCTATTAACCCCTGTTGGGGAGATTTCTCTATTAACTCCTGTTGGGGGGATTTCTCTATTAATTCCTGTTGGCGGGATTTCTCTATTAACTCCTGTTGGGGAGATTTCTCTGTGAACTCCTGTTGGGGGGATTTCTCCATTAACCCCTGTAGGGGGGATTTCTCTATTAACTCCTGTTGGGGGGATTTTTCTATTAATTCCTGTTGGCGGGATTTCTCTATTAACTCCTGTTGGGGGGATTTCTCTATTAACTCCTGTTGGGGGGATTTCGCCATTAACCCCTGTTGGGGGGATTTCTATATTAACTCCTGTTGGGGGGATTTCTCTATTAACTCCTGTTGGGGAGATTTCTCTATTAACTCCTGTTGGGGAGATTTCTCTATTAACTCCTGTTGGGGGGATTTCTCTATTAACTCCTGTTGGGGGAATTTCTCTATTAAACCCTGTTGGCGGGATTTCTCTATTAACTCCTGTTGGGGGGATTTCTCTATTAACCCCTGATGGGGGGATTTCTCTATTAACTCCTGTTGGGGGGATTTCTCTATTAACTCCTGTTGGGGGGATTTCTCTATTAACTCCTGTTGGGGAGATTTCTCTATTAACTCCAGTTGGGGGGTTTTCTCTATTAACTCCTGTTGGGGGGATTTCTCTATTAACCACTGTTGGGGAGATTTCGCTCTTAACTCCTATTGGGGAGAATACTCCATTAACTCCTGTTGGGGAGATTTCTCTATTAACTCCTGTTGGGGGGATTTCTCTATTAACCACTGTTGGGGAGATTTCGCTCTTAACTCCTATTGGGGAGAATACTCTATTAACTCCTGTTGGGGAGATTTCTCTATTAACTGCTGTTGGGGGGATTTCTCTATTAACTCCTGTTGGGGGGATTTCTCTATTAACTCCTGTTGGGGGGATTTCTCTATTAACTCCTGTTGGGGAGATTTCTCTATTAGCTCCTGTTGGGGGGATTTCTCTATTAACTCCTGTTGGGGAGATTTCTCTATTAACCCCTGTTGGGGGGATTTCTCTATTAACTCCTGTTGGGGGGATTTCTCTATTAACTCCTGTTTGGGGGATTTCTCTATTTATCCCTGTTGGGGGGATTTCTCTATTAACCCCTGTTGGGGAGATTTCTCTATTAACTCCTGTTGGGGGGATTTCTCTGTTAACCCCTGTTGGGGGGTTTTCTCTATTAACCCCTGTTGGGGGGATTTCTCTATTAACTCCTGTTGGGGGGATTTCTCTATTAACTCCTGTTGGGGAGATTTCTCTATTAACCCCTGTTGGGGGGATTTCTCTATTAAATACTGTTGGGGGGATTTCTCTATTAACTCCTGTTGGGGAGATGTCTCTATTAACTCCTGTTGGGGAGATTTATCTATTAACTCCTGTTGGGGGGATTTCTCTATTAACCCCTGTTGGGGGGATTTCTCTATTAACTCCTGTTGGGGAGATTTCTCCATTAACTCCTGTTGGGGAGATTTCTCTATTAACCCCTGTTGGGGGGATTTCTGTATTAACTCCTGTTGGGGGGATTTCTCTATTAACTCCTGTTTGGGGGATTTCTCTATTTATCGCTGTTGGGGGGATTTCTCTATTAACTCCTGTTGGGGAGATTTCTCTATTAACTCCTGTTGGGGAGATTTATCTATTAACTCCTGTTGGGGGGATTTCTCCATTAACTCCTGTTGGGTTGATTTCTCTATTAACTCCTGTTGGGGGGATTCCTCTATTAACTCCTGTTGGGGGGATTTCTCTATTAATTCCTGTTGGCGGGATTTCTCTATTAACTCCTGTTGGGGCGATTTCTCTATTAACTCCTGTTGGGGAGATTTCTCTATTAACTCCTGTTGGGGGGATTTCTCTATTAAACCCTGCTGGGGGGATTTCTCTATAATCTCCTGTTGGGGGGATTTCTCTATTAATTCCTGTTGGGGGGATTTCTCTATTAACTCCTGTTGGGGGGATTTCTCTATTAACTCCTGTTGGGGGGATTTCTCTATTAACTCCTGTTGGGGGGATTTCTCTATTAATTCCTGTTGGGGGGGATTTCTCAATTAACTCCTGTTGGGGGGATTTCTCTATTAACTCCTGTTGGGGGGATTTCTCTATCAACTCCTGTTGGGGAGATTTCTCTATTAACTCCTGTTGGGCGGATTTCTCTCTTAACTCCTGTTGGGGAGATTTCTCTATTAACTCCTGTTGGGGGGATTTCTCTATTAACTCCTGTTGGGGAGATTTCTTTATTGACTCCTGTTGGGGGGATTTCTCTATTAACCCCTGTTGGGGAGATTTCTCTATTAACTCCTGTTGGGGGGATTTCTCTATTAACTCCTGTTGGCGGGATTTCTCTATTAACTCCTGTTGTGGAGATTTCTCTATTAACTCCAGTTGGGGAGATTTCTCTAATAACTCCTGTTGGGGGGATTTCTCTATTAACTCTTGTTGGGGGGATTTCTCTATTAATTCCTGTTGGGGGGATTTCTCTATTAACTTCTGTTGGGGAGATTTCTCTATTAACTCCTGTTGTGGGAATTTCTCTATTAACTCCTGTTGGGGAGATTTCTCTATTAACTCCTGTTGCGGGGATTTCTCTATTAACCCCTGTTGGGGGGATTTCTCTATTAACTCCTGTTGGGGGGATTTCTCTATTAACTCCTGTTGGGGGGATTTCTCTATTAACTCCTGTTGGGGAGATTTCTCTATTAACTCCTGTTTGGGAGATTTCTCTATTAACTCCTGTTGGGGAGATTTCTCTATTAACTCCTGTTGGGGAGATTTCTCTATTAACTCCTGTTGGGGGATTTCTCTATTAACCCCTGTTGGGGGGATTCCTCTATTAACTCCTGTTGGGGGGATTTCTCTATTAACTCCTGTTGGGGGGATTTCTCTATTAACTCCTGTTGGGGGGATTTCTCTATTAACTCCTGTTGGGGAGATTTCTCTATTAACTCCTGTTGGGGTGGTTCCTCTATTTACCCCTGTTGCGGGGATTTCTCTATTGACTCCTTTTGGGGGGATTTCTCGATTAACTCCTGTTGGGGGGATTTATCGATTAACTCCTGTTGCGGGGATTTCTCTATTAACTCCTGTTGGGGGGATTTCTCTATTAACTCCTGTTGGGGGGATTTCTCTATTAACACCTGTTGGGGGGATTACTTTATTAACTCCTGTTGGGGAGATTTCTCTATTAACTCCTGTTGGGGGGATTTCTCTATTAACTCCTGTTGGGGGGATTTCTCTGTTAACACCTGTTGGGGGGATTACTTTATTAACTCCTGTTGGGGAGATTTCTCTATTATCTCCTGTTGGGGACATTTCTCTATTAACTCCTTTTGGGGAGGTTTCTCTATTAACCCCTGTTGGGAGGATTTCTCTATTAACTCCTGTTGGGGGAATTTCTCTATTATCTCCTGTTGGGGGCATTTCTCTATTAACTCCTGTTGGGGGGATTTCTCTATTAACTCCTGTTGGGGGGATTTCTCTATTAACTCCTGTTGGGGGAATTTCTCTATTATCTCCTGTTGGGGGATTTCTCTATTAACTCCTGTTGGGGAGATTTCTCTATTAACTCCTGTTGGGGGGATTTCTCTATTAACTCCTGTTGGGGAGATTTCTCTATTAACTCCTGTTGGGGGGATTTCTCTATTAACTCCTGTTGGGGGGATTTCTCTATTAACTCCTGTTGGGGGGATTTCTCTATTAACCCCTGTTGGGGAGATTTCTCTATTAACTCCTGTTGGGGGGATTTCTCTATTAACCCCTGTTGGGGGGATTTCTCTATTAACTCCTGTTGGGGGGATTTCTCTATTAATTCCTGTTGGCGGGATTTCTCTATTAACTCCTGTTGGGGAGATTTCTCTATTAACTCCTGTTGGGGGGATTTCTCTATTAACCCCTGTTTGGGGGGATTTCTCTATTAACTCCTGTTGGGGGGATTTCTCTATTAATTCCTGTTGGCGGGATTTCTCTATTAACTCCTGTTGGGGTGATTTCTCTATGAACTCCTGTTGGGGGGATTTCTCTATTAACCCCTGTAGGGGGGATTTCTCTATTAACTCCTGTTGGGGGGATTTCTCTATTAATTCCTGTTGGCGGGATTTCTCTATGAACTCCTGTTGGGGGGATTTCTCTATTAACTCCTGTTGGGGGGATTTCGCTATTAACCCCTGTTGGGGGGATTTCTATATTAACTCCTGTTGGGGGGAGTTCTCTATTAACTCCTGTTGGGGAGATTTCTCTATTAACTCCTGTTGGGGGGATTTCTCTATTAACTCCTGTTGGGGGAATTTCTCTATTAAACCCTGTTGGCGGGATTTCTCTATTAACTCCTGTTGGGGGGATTTCTCTATTAACCCCTGATGGGGGGATTTCTCTATTAACTCCGGTTGGGGGGATTTCTCTATTAACTCCTGTTGGGGAGATTTCTCTGTTAACTCCTGTTGGGGGGATTTCTCGATTAACTGCTGTTGGGGGGATTACTCTATTAACTCCTGTTGGGGAGATTTCTCTGTTAACTCCTGTTGGGGGGATTTCTCGATTAACTGCTGTTGGGGGGATTTCTCTATTAACTCCTGTTGTGGGGATTTCTGTATTAACTGCTGTTGGGGAGATTTCTCTATTAACTCCTGTTGGGGTCTCTATTAACTCCTGTTGGGGGGATTTCTCTATTAACTCCTGTTGGGGGGATTTCTCTATTAGCTCCTGTTGGGGGGATTTCTCTATTAACTCCTGTTGGGGGGATTTCTCTGTTAACTCCTGTTGGGGGGATTTCTCTATTAACTCCTGTGGGGGAGATTTCTCTAATAACTCCTGTTGGGGGCCTTTCTCTATTAACTCCTGTTGGGGGAATTTCTCTATTAACTCCTGTTGGGGAGATTTCTCTATTAACTGCTGTTGGGCGGATTTCTCTCTTAACTCCTGTTGGGGAGATTTCTCTATTAACTCCTGTTGGGGGGATTTCTCTATTAACTCCTGTTGGGGAGATTTCTTTATTGACTCCTGTTCGGGGGATTTCTCTATTAACCCCTGTTGGAGAGATTTCTCTATTAACTCCTGTTGGAGGGATTTCTCTATTAACTCCTGTTGGGGAGATTTCTCTATTAACTCCTGTTTGGGAGATTTCTCTATTAACTCCTGTTGGGGAGATTTCTCTATTAACTCCTGTTGGGGGATTTCTCTATTAACCCCTGTTGGGGGGATTCCTCTATTAACTCCTGTTGGGGGGATTTCTCTATTAACTCCTGTTGGGGGGATTTCTCTATTAACTCCTGTTGGGGGGATTTCTCTATTAACTCCTGTTGGGGAGATTTCTCTATTAACTCCTGTTGGGGTGGTTCCTCTATTTACCCCTGTTGGGGGGATTTCTCTATTAACTCCTGTTGGGGTGATTTCTCTATTAACTCCTGTTGGGCGGATTTCTCTCTTAACTCCTGTTGGGGGGATTTCTCTATTAACTCCTGTTGGGGAGATTTCTCTATTAACTCCTGTTGGGGGGATTTCTCTATTAACTCCTTTTGGGGAGGTTTCTCTATTAACCCCTGTTGGGAGGATTTCTCTATTAACTCCTGTTGGGGGAATTTCTCTATTATCTCCTGTTGGGGGCATTTCTCTATTAACTCCTGTTGGGGGGATTTCTCTATTAACTCCTGTTGGGGGGATTTCTCTATTAACTCCTGTTGGGGGAATTTCTCTATTATCTCCTGTTGGGGGATTTCTCAATTAACTCCTGTTGGGGAGATTTCTCTATTAACTCCTGTTGGGGGGATTTCTCTATTAACTCCTGTTGGGGAGATTTCTCGAACACCTGTTGGGGAGATTTCTCTATTAACTCCTGTTGGGGGGATTTCTCTATTAACTCCTGTTGGGGGGATTTCTCTATTAATTCCTGTTGGCGGGATTTCTCTATTAACTCCTGTTGGGGAGATTTCTCTATTAAATCCTGTTGGCGGGATTTCTCTATTAACCCCTGTAGGGGGGATTTCTCTATTAACTCCTGTTGGGGGGATATTTCTCTATTAATTCCTGTTGGCGGGATTTCTCCATTAACTCCTGTTGGGGGGATTTCTCTATTAACTCCTGTTGGAGGGATTTCGCTATTAACCCCTGTTGGGGGGATTGCTCTATTAACTCCTGTTGGGGGGATTTCTCTATTAACTCCTGTTGGGGAGATTTCTCTATTAACTCCTGTTTGGGGGATTTCTCTATTAAACCCTGTTGGCGGGATTTCTCTATTAACTCCTGTTGGGGGGATTACTCTATTAACCCCTGATGGGGGGATTTCTCTATTAACTCCTGTTCGGGGGATTTCTCTATTAACTCCTGTTGGGGGGATTTCTCTATTAACTCCTGTTGGGGAGATTTCTCTATTAACTCCAGTTGGGGGGTTTTCTCTATTAACTCCTGTTGGGGGGATTTCTCTATTAACCACTGTTGGGGAGATTTCGCTCTTAACTCCTGTTGGGGAGATTTCTCTGTTAACTCCTGTTGGGGGGATTTCTCGATTAACTGCTGTTGCGGGGATTTCTCTATTAACTGCTGTTGGGGGGATTTCTCTATTAACTCCTGTTGGGGGGATTTCTCTATTAACTCCTGTTGGGGGGATTTCTCTATTAACTCCTGTTGGGGAGATTTCTCGATTAGCTCCTGTTGGGGGGATTTCTCTATTAACTCCTGTTGGGGGGATTTCTCTATTAACTCCTGTTGGGGGGATTTCTCTATTAACTCCTGTTGGGGAGATTTCTCTAACACCTGTTGGGGAGATTTCTCTATTAACTCCGGTTGGGGGGATTTCTCTGTTAACTCCTGTTGGGGGGATTTCTCTGTTAAATCCTATTGCGGGGATTTCTCTATTAACCCCTGTTGGGGGGATTTCTCTATTAACTCCTGTTGGGGAGATTTCTCTGTTAACTCCTGTTGGGGGGATTTCTCGATTAACTGCTGTTGGGGGGATTTCTCTATTAACTCCTGTTGGGGGGATTTCTCTATTAACTCCTGTTGGGGGGATTTCTCTATTAACTCCTGTTGGGGAGATTTCTCTATTAGCTCCTGTTGGGGGGATTTCTCTATTAACTCCTGTTGGGGGGATTTCTCTATTAACTCCTCTTGGGGAGATTTCTCTATTAACTCCTGTTCGGGGGATTTCTGAATTAACTCCTGTTTGGGGGATTTCTCTATTAACTCCTGTTGTGGGGATTTCTCTATTAACTCCTGTTGGGGGGATTTCTCTAACTCCTGTTGGGGAGACTTCTCTATTAACTCCTGTTGGGGGGATTTCTCTATTAACTCCTGTTGGGGACATTTCTCTATTAACTCCTTTTGCGGAGGTTTCTCTGTTAACTCCTGTTGGGGGGATTTCTCGATTAACTGCTGTTGGGGGGATTTCTCTATTAACTCCTGTTGGGGAGATCTCTCTGTTAACTCCTGTTGGGGGGATTTCTCGATTAACTGCTGTTGGGGGGATTACTCTATTAACTCCTGTTGGGGAGATTTCTCTGTTAACTCCTGTTGGGGGGATTTCTCGATTAACTGCTGTTGGGGGGATTTCTCTATTAACTCCTGTTGTGGGGATTTCTGTATTAACTGCTGTTGGGGAGATTTCTCTATTAACTCCTGTTGGGGTCTCTATTAACTCCTGTTGGGGGGATTTCTCTGTTAACTCCTGTTGGGGGGATTTCTCTATTAACTCCTGTGGGGGAGATTTCTCTAATAACTCCTGTTGGGGGCCTTTCTCTATTAACTCCTGTTGGGGGAATTTCTCTATTAACTCCTGTTGGGGAGATTTCTCTATTAACTCCTGTTGGGCGGATTTCTCTCTTAACTCCTGTTGGGGAGATTTCTCTATTAACTCCTGTTGGGGGGATTTCTCTATTAACTCCTGTTGGGGAGATTTCTTTATTGACTCCTGTTGGGGGGATTTCTCTATTAACCCCTGTTGGGGAGATTTCTCTATTAACTCCTGTTGGAGGGATTTCTCTATTAACTCCTGTTGGGGAGATTTCTCTATTAACTCCTGTTTGGGAGATTTCTCTATTAACTCCTGTTGGGGAGATTTCTCTATTAACTCCTGTTGGGGGATTTCTCTATTAACCCCTGTTGGGGGGATTCCTCTATTAACTCCTGTTGGGGGGATTTCTCTATTAACTCCTGTTGGGGGGATTTCTCTATTAACTCCTGTTGGGGGGATTTCTCGATTAACTCCTGTTGGGGGGATTTCTCTATTAACTCCTGTTGGGGGGATTTCTCTATTAACTCCTGTTGGGGGGATTTCTCTATTAACACCTGTTGGGGGGATTTCTTTATTAACTCCTGTTGGGGAGATTTCTCTATTAACTCCTGTTGGGGGGATTTCTCTATTAACTCCTGTTGGGGACATTTCTCTATTAACTCCTATTGGGGAGGTTTCTCTATTAACCCCTGTTGGGAGGATTTCTCTATTAACTCCTGTTGGGGGAATTTCTCTATTATCTCCTGTTGGGGGCATTTCTCTATTAACTCCTGTTGGGGGGATTTCTCTATTAACTCCTGTTGGGGGGATTTCTCTATTAACTCCTGTTGGGGGAATTTCTCTATTATCTCCTGTTGGGGGATTTCTCTATTAACTCCTGTTGGGGAGATTTCTCTATTAACTCCTGTTGGGGGGATTTCTCTATTAACCCCTGTTGGGGAGATTTCTCTATTAACTCCTGTTGGGGGGATTTCTCTATTAATTCCTGTTGGCGGGATTTCTCTATTAACTCCTGTTGGGGAGATTTCTCTGTGAACTCCTGTTGGGGGGATTTCTCCATTAACCCCTGTAGGGGGGATTTCTCTATTAACTCCTGTTGGGGGGATTTTTCTATTAATTCCTGTTGGCGGGATTTCTCTATTAACTCCTGTTGGGGGGATTTCTCTATTAACTCCTGTTGGGGGGATTTCGCCATTAACCCCTGTTGGGGGGATTTCTATATTAACTCCTGTTGGGGGGATTTCTCTATTAACTCCTGTTGGGGAGATTTCTCTATTAACTCCTGTTGGGGAGATTTCTCTATTAACTCCTGTTGGGGGGATTTCTCTATTAACTCCTGTTGGGGGAATTTCTCTATTAAACCCTGTTGGCGGGATTTCTCTATTAACTCCTGTTGGGGGGATTTCTCTATTAACCCCTGATGGGGGGATTTCTCTATTAACTCCTGTTGGGGGGATTTCTCTATTAACTCCTGTTGGGGGGATTTCTCTATTAACTCCTGTTGGGGAGATTTCTCTATTAACTCCAGTTGGGGGGTTTTCTCTATTAACTCCTGTTGGGGGGATTTCTCTATTAACCACTGTTGGGGAGATTTCGCT
Source organism: Somniosus microcephalus (assembly GCF_052327205.1). Taxonomy (NCBI): domain Eukaryota; kingdom Metazoa; phylum Chordata; class Chondrichthyes; order Squaliformes; family Somniosidae; genus Somniosus; species Somniosus microcephalus. The sequence continues at coordinate 80,934,914 of NC_141005.1, read as the reverse complement.
CTTAACTCCTATTGGGGAGAATACTCCATTAACTCCTGTTGGGGAGATTTCTCTATTAACTCCTGTTGGGGGGATTTCTCTATTAACCACTGTTGGGGAGATTTCGCTCTTAACTCCTATTGGGGAGAATACTCTATTAACTCCTGTTGGGGAGATTTCTCTATTAACTGCTGTTGGGGGGATTTCTCTATTAACTCCTGTTGGGGGGATTTCTCTATTAACTCCTGTTGGGGGGATTTCTCTATTAACTCCTGTTGGGGAGATTTCTCTATTAGCTCCTGTTGGGGGGATTTCTCTATTAACTCCTGTTGGGGAGATTTCTCTATTAACCCCTGTTGGGGGGATTTCTCTATTAACTCCTGTTGGGGGGATTTCTCTATTAACTCCTGTTTGGGGGATTTCTCTATTTATCCCTGTTGGGGGGATTTCTCTATTAACCCCTGTTGGGGAGATTTCTCTATTAACTCCTGTTGGGGGGATTTCTCTGTTAACCCCTGTTGGGGGGTTTTCTCTATTAACCCCTGTTGGGGAGATTTCTCTATTAACCCCTGTTGGGGGGATTTCTCTATTAAATACTGTTGGGGGGATTTCCCTATTAACTCCTGTTGGGGAGATGTCTCTATTAACTCCTGTTGGGGAGATTTATCTATTAACTCCTGTTGGGGGGATTTCTCTATTAACCCCTGTTGGGGGGATTTCTCTATTAACTCCTGTTGGGGAGATTTCTCCATTAACTCCTGTTGGGGAGATTTCTCTATTAACCCCTGTTGGGGGGATTTCTCTATTAACTCCTGTTGGGGGGATTTCTCTATTAACTCCTGTTTGGGGGATTTCTCTATTTATCGCTGTTGGGGGGATTTCTCTATTAACTCCTGTTGGGGAGATTTCTCTATTAACTCCTGTTGGGGAGATTTATCTATTAACTCCTGTTGGGGGGATTTCTCCATTAACTCCTGTTGGGTTGATTTCTCTATTAACTCCTGTTGGGGGGATTCCTCTATTAACTCCTGTTGGGGGGATTTCTCTATTAATTCCTGTTGGCGGGATTTCTCTATTAACTCCTGTTGGGGCGATTTCTCTATTAACTCCTGTTGGGGAGATTTCTCTATTAACTCCTGTTGGGGGGATTTCTCTATTAAACCCTGCTGGGGGGATTTCTCTATAATCTCCTGTTGGGGGGATTTCTCTATTAATTCCTGTTGGGGGGATTTCTCTATTAACTCCTGTTGGGGGGATTTCTCTATTAACTCCTGTTGGGGGGATTTCTCTATTAACTCCTGTTGGGGGGATTTCTCTATTAATTCCTGTTGGGGGGGATTTCTCAATTAACTCCTGTTGGGGGGATTTCTCTATTAACTCCTGTTGGGGGGATTTCTCTATCAACTCCTGTTGGGGAGATTTCTCTATTAACTCCTGTTGGGCGGATTTCTCTCTTAACTCCTGTTGGGGAGATTTCTCTATTAACTCCTGTTGGGGGGATTTCTCTATTAACTCCTGTTGGGGAGATTTCTTTATTGACTCCTGTTGGGGGGATTTCTCTATTAACCCCTGTTGGGGAGATTTCTCTATTAACTCCTGTTGGGGGGATTTCTCTATTAACTCCTGTTGGCGGGATTTCTCTATTAACTCCTGTTGTGGAGATTTCTCTATTAACTCCAGTTGGGGAGATTTCTCTAATAACTCCTGTTGGGGGGATTTCTCTATTAACTCTTGTTGGGGGGATTTCTCTATTAATTCCTGTTGGGGGGATTTCTCTATTAACTTCTGTTGGGGAGATTTCTCTATTAACTCCTGTTGTGGGAATTTCTCTATTAACTCCTGTTGGGGAGATTTCTCTATTAACTCCTGTTGCGGGGATTTCTCTATTAACCCCTGTTGGGGGGATTTCTCTATTAACTCCTGTTGGGGGGATTTCTCTATTAACTCCTGTTGGGGGGATTTCTCTATTAACTCCTGTTGGGGAGATTTCTCTATTAACTCCTGTTGGGGGATTTCTCTATTAACCCCTGTTGGGGGGATTCCTCTGTTAACTCCTGTTGGGGACATTTCTCTATTAACTCCTTTTGGGGAGGTTTCTCTATTAACCCCTGTTGGGAGGATTTCTCTATTAACTCCTGTTGGGGGAATTTCTCTATTATCTCCTGTTGGGGGCATTTCTCTATTAACTCCTGTTGGGGGGATTTCTCTATTAACTCCTGTTGGGGGGATTTCTCTATTAACTCCTGTTGGGGGAATTTCTCTATTATCTCCTGTTGGGGGATTTCTCTATTAACTCCTGTTGGGGAGATTTCTCTATTAACTCCTGTTGGGGGGATTTCTCTATTAACTCCTGTTGGGGAGATTTCTCTATTAACTCCTGTTGGGGGGATTTCTCTATTAACTCCTGTTGGGGGGATTTCTCTATTAACTCCTGTTGGGGGGATTTCTCTATTAACCCCTGTTGGGGAGATTTCTCTATTAACTCCTGTTGGGGGGATTTCTCTATTAACCCCTGTTGGGGGGATTTCTCTATTAACTCCTGTTGGGGGGATTTCTCTATTAATTCCTGTTGGCGGGATTTCTCTATTAACTCCTGTTGGGGAGATTTCTCTATTAACTCCTGTTGGGGGGATTTCTCTATTAACCCCTGTTTGGGGGGATTTCTCTATTAACTCCTGTTGGGGGGATTTCTCTATTAATTCCTGTTGGCGGGATTTCTCTATTAACTCCTGTTGGGGTGATTTCTCTATGAACTCCTGTTGGGGGGATTTCTCTATTAACCCCTGTAGGGGGGATTTCTCTATTAACTCCTGTTGGGGGGATTTCTCTATTAATTCCTGTTGGCGGGATTTCTCTATGAACTCCTGTTGGGGGGATTTCTCTATTAACTCCTGTTGGGGGGATTTCGCTATTAACCCCTGTTGGGGGGATTTCTATATTAACTCCTGTTGGGGGGAGTTCTCTATTAACTCCTGTTGGGGAGATTTCTCTATTAACTCCTGTTGGGGGGATTTCTCTATTAACTCCTGTTGGGGGAATTTCTCTATTAAACCCTGTTGGCGGGATTTCTCTATTAACTCCTGTTGGGGGGATTTCTCTATTAACCCCTGATGGGGGGATTTCTCTATTAACTCCGGTTGGGGGGATTTCTCTATTAACTCCTGTTGGGGAGATTTCTCTGTTAACTCCTGTTGGGGGGATTTCTCGATTAACTGCTGTTGGGGGGATTACTCTATTAACTCCTGTTGGGGAGATTTCTCTGTTAACTCCTGTTGGGGGGATTTCTCGATTAACTGCTGTTGGGGGGATTTCTCTATTAACTCCTGTTGTGGGGATTTCTGTATTAACTGCTGTTGGGGAGATTTCTCTATTAACTCCTGTTGGGGTCTCTATTAACTCCTGTTGGGGGGATTTCTCTATTAACTCCTGTTGGGGGGATTTCTCTATTAGCTCCTGTTGGGGGGATTTCTCTATTAACTCCTGTTGGGGGGATTTCTCTGTTAACTCCTGTTGGGGGGATTTCTCTATTAACTCCTGTGGGGGAGATTTCTCTAATAACTCCTGTTGGGGGCCTTTCTCTATTAACTCCTGTTGGGGGAATTTCTCTATTAACTCCTGTTGGGGAGATTTCTCTATTAACTGCTGTTGGGCGGATTTCTCTCTTAACTCCTGTTGGGGAGATTTCTCTATTAACTCCTGTTGGGGGGATTTCTCTATTAACTCCTGTTGGGGAGATTTCTTTATTGACTCCTGTTGGGGGGATTTCTCTATTAACCCCTGTTGGAGAGATTTCTCTATTAACTCCTGTTGGAGGGATTTCTCTATTAACTCCTGTTGGGGAGATTTCTCTATTAACTCCTGTTTGGGAGATTTCTCTATTAACTCCTGTTGGGGAGATTTCTCTATTAACTCCTGTTGGGGGATTTCTCTATTAACCCCTGTTGGGGGGATTCCTCTATTAACTCCTGTTGGGGGGATTTCTCTATTAACTCCTGTTGGGGGGATTTCTCTATTAACTCCTGTTGGGGGGATTTCTCTATTAACTCCTGTTGGGGAGATTTCTCTATTAACTCCTGTTGGGGGGTTCCTCTATTTACCCCTGTTGGGGGGATTTCTCTATTAACTCCTGTTGGGGTGATTTCTCTATTAACTCCTGTTGGGCGGATTTCTCTCTTAACTCCTGTTGGGGGGATTTCTCTATTAACTCCTGTTGGGGAGATTTCTCTATTAACTCCTGTTGGGGGGATTTCTCTATTAACTCCTTTTGGGGAGGTTTCTCTATTAACCCCTGTTGGGAGGATTTCTCTATTAACTCCTGTTGGGGGAATTTCTCTATTATCTCCTGTTGGGGGCATTTCTCTATTAACTCCTGTTGGGGGGATTTCTCTATTAACTCCTGTTGGGGGGATTTCTCTATTAACTCCTGTTGGGGGAATTTCTCTATTATCTCCTGTTGGGGGATTTCTCAATTAACTCCTGTTGGGGAGATTTCTCTATTAACTCCTGTTGGGGGGATTTCTCTATTAACTCCTGTTGGGGAGATTTCTCGAACACCTGTTGGGGAGATTTCTCTATTAACTCCTGTTGGGGGGATTTCTCTATTAACTCCTGTTGGGGGGATTTCTCTATTAATTCCTGTTGGCGGGATTTCTCTATTAACTCCTGTTGGGGAGATTTCTCTATTAAATCCTGTTGGCGGGATTTCTCTATTAACCCCTGTAGGGGGGATTTCTCTATTAACTCCTGTTGGGGGGATATTTCTCTATTAATTCCTGTTGGCGGGATTTCTCCATTAACTCCTGTTGGGGGGATTTCTCTATTAACTCCTGTTGGAGGGATTTCGCTATTAACCCCTGTTGGGGGGATTGCTCTATTAACTCCTGTTGGGGGGATTTCTCTATTAACTCCTGTTGGGGAGATTTCTCTATTAACTCCTGTTGGGGGGATTTCTCTATTAAACCCTGTTGGCGGGATTTCTCTATTAACTCCTGTTGGGGGGATTACTCTATTAACCCCTGATGGGGGGATTTCTCTATTAACTCCTGTTCGGGGGATTTCTCTATTAACTCCTGTTGGGGGGATTTCTCTATTAACTCCTGTTGGGGAGATTTCTCTATTAACTCCAGTTGGGGGGTTTTCTCTATTAACTCCTGTTGGGGGGATTTCTCTATTAACCACTGTTGGGGAGATTTCGCTCTTAACTCCTGTTGGGGAGATTTCTCTGTTAACTCCTGTTGGGGGGATTTCTCGATTAACTGCTGTTGCGGGGATTTCTCTATTAACTGCTGTTGGGGGGATTTCTCTATTAACTCCTGTTGGGGGGATTTCTCTATTAACTCCTGTTGGGGGGATTTCTCTATTAACTCCTGTTGGGGAGATTTCTCGATTAGCTCCTGTTGGGGGGATTTCTCTATTAACTCCTGTTGGGGGGATTTCTCTATTAACTCCTGTTGGGGGGATTTCTCTATTAACTCCTGTTGGGGAGATTTCTCTAACACCTGTTGGGGAGATTTCTCTATTAACTCCGGTTGGGGGGATTTCTCTGTTAACTCCTGTTGGGGGGATTTCTCTGTTAAATCCTGTTGCGGGGATTTCTCTATTAACCCCTGTTGGGGGGATTTCTCTATTAACTCCTGTTGGGGAGATTTCTCTGTTAACTCCTGTTGGGGGGATTTCTCGATTAACTGCTGTTGGGGGGATTTCTCTATTAACTCCTGTTGGGGGGATTTCTCTATTAACTCCTGTTGGGGGGATTTCTCTATTAACTCCTGTTGGGGAGATTTCTCTATTAGCTCCTGTTGGGGGGATTTCTCTATTAACTCCTGTTGGGGGGATTTCTCTATTAACTCCTCTTGGGGAGATTTCTCTATTAACTCCTGTTCGGGGGATTTCTGAATTAACTCCTGTTTGGGGGATTTCTCTATTAACTCCTGTTGTGGGGATTTCTCTATTAACTCCTGTTGGGGGGATTTCTCTAACTCCTGTTGGGGAGACTTCTCTATTAACTCCTGTTGGGGGGATTTCTCTATTAACTCCTGTTGGGGACATTTCTCTATTAACTCCTTTTGCGGAGGTTTCTCTGTTAACTCCTGTTGGGGGGATTTCTCGATTAACTGCTGTTGGGGGGATTTCTCTATTAACTCCTGTTGGGGAGATCTCTCTGTTAACTCCTGTTGGGGGGATTTCTCGATTAACTGCTGTTGGGGGGATTACTCTATTAACTCCTGTTGGGGAGATTTCTCTGTTAACTCCTGTTGGGGGGATTTCTCGATTAACTGCTGTTGGGGGGATTTCTCTATTAACTCCTGTTGTGGGGATTTCTGTATTAACTGCTGTTGGGGAGATTTCTCTATTAACTCCTGTTGGGGTCTCTATTAACTCCTGTTGGGGGGATTTCTCTGTTAACTCCTGTTGGGGGGATTTCTCTATTAACTCCTGTGGGGGAGATTTCTCTAATAACTCCTGTTGGGGGCCTTTCTCTATTAACTCCTGTTGGGGGAATTTCTCTATTAACTCCTGTTGGGGAGATTTCTCTATTAACTCCTGTTGGGCGGATTTCTCTCTTAACTCCTGTTGGGGAGATTTCTCTATTAACTCCTGTTGGGGGGATTTCTCTATTAACTCCTGTTGGGGAGATTTCTTTATTGACTCCTGTTGGGGGGATTTCTCTATTAACCCCTGTTGGGGAGATTTCTCTATTAACTCCTGTTGGAGGGATTTCTCTATTAACTCCTGTTGGGGAGATTTCTCTATTAACTCCTGTTTGGGAGATTTCTCTATTAACTCCTGTTGGGGAGATTTCTCTATTAACTCCTGTTGGGGGATTTCTCTATTAACCCCTGTTGGGGGGATTCCTCTATTAACTCCTGTTGGGGGGATTTCTCTATTAACTCCTGTTGGGGGGATTTCTCTATTAACTCCTGTTGGGGGGATTTCTCGATTAACTCCTGTTGGGGGGATTTCTCTATTAACTCCTGTTGGGGGGATTTCTCTATTAACTCCTGTTGGGGGGATTTCTCTATTAACACCTGTTGGGGGGATTTCTTTATTAACTCCTGTTGGGGAGATTTCTCTATTAACTCCTGTTGGGGGGATTTCTCTATTAACTCCTGTTGGGGACATTTCTCTATTAACTCCTATTGGGGAGGTTTCTCTATTAACCCCTGTTGGGAGGATTTCTCTATTAACTCCTGTTGGGGGAATTTCTCTATTATCTCCTGTTGGGGGCATTTCTCTATTAACTCCTGTTGGGGGGATTTCTCTATTAACTCCTGTTGGGGGGATTTCTCTATTAACTCCTGTTGGGGGAATTTCTCTATTATCTCCTGTTGGGGGATTTCTCTATTAACTCCTGTTGGGGAGATTTCTCTATTAACTCCTGTTGGGGGGATTTCTCTATTAACCCCTGTTGGGGAGATTTCTCTATTAACTCCTGTTGGGGGGATTTCTCTATTAATTCCTGTTGGCGGGATTTCTCTATTAACTCCTGTTGGGGAGATTTCTCTGTGAACTCCTGTTGGGGGGATTTCTCCATTAACCCCTGTAGGGGGGATTTCTCTATTAACTCCTGTTGGGGGGATTTTTCTATTAATTCCTGTTGGCGGGATTTCTCTATTAACTCCTGTTGGGGGGATTTCTCTATTAACTCCTGTTGGGGGGATTTCGCCATTAACCCCTGTTGGGGGGATTTCTATATTAACTCCTGTTGGGGGGATTTCTCTATTAACTCCTGTTGGGGAGATTTCTCTATTAACTCCTGTTGGGGAGATTTCTCTATTAACTCCTGTTGGGGGGATTTCTCTATTAACTCCTGTTGGGGGAATTTCTCTATTAAACCCTGTTGGCGGGATTTCTCTATTAACTCCTGTTGGGGGGATTTCTCTATTAACCCCTGATGGGGGGATTTCTCTATTAACTCCTGTTGGGGGGATTTCTCTATTAACTCCTGTTGGGGGGATTTCTCTATTAACTCCTGTTGGGGAGATTTCTCTATTAACTCCAGTTGGGGGGTTTTCTCTATTAACTCCTGTTGGGGGGATTTCTCTATTAACCACTGTTGGGGAGATTTCGCTCTTAACTCCTATTGGGGAGAATACTCCATTAACTCCTGTTGGGGAGATTTCTCTATTAACTCCTGTTGGGGGGATTTCTCTATTAACCACTGTTGGGGAGATTTCGCTCTTAACTCCTATTGGGGAGAATACTCTATTAACTCCTGTTGGGGAGATTTCTCTATTAACTGCTGTTGGGGGGATTTCTCTATTAACTCCTGTTGGGGGGATTTCTCTATTAACTCCTGTTGGGGGGATTTCTCTATTAACTCCTGTTGGGGAGATTTCTCTATTAGCTCCTGTTGGGGGGATTTCTCTATTAACTCCTGTTGGGGAGATTTCTCTATTAACCCCTGTTGGGGGGATTTCTCTATTAACTCCTGTTGGGGGGATTTCTCTATTAACTCCTGTTTGGGGGATTTCTCTATTTATCCCTGTTGGGGGGATTTCTCTATTAACCCCTGTTGGGGAGATTTCTCTATTAACTCCTGTTGGGGGGATTTCTCTGTTAACCCCTGTTGGGGGGTTTTCTCTATTAACCCCTGTTGGGGGGATTTCTCTATTAACTCCTGTTGGGGGGATTTCTCTATTAACTCCTGTTGGGGAGATTTCTCTATTAACCCCTGTTGGGGGGATTTCTCTATTAAATACTGTTGGGGGGATTTCTCTATTAACTCCTGTTGGGGAGATGTCTCTATTAACTCCTGTTGGGGAGATTTATCTATTAACTCCTGTTGGGGGGATTTCTCTATTAACCCCTGTTGGGGGGATTTCTCTATTAACTCCTGTTGGGGAGATTTCTCCATTAACTCCTGTTGGGGAGATTTCTCTATTAACCCCTGTTGGGGGGATTTCTCTATTAACTCCTGTTGGGGGGATTTCTCTATTAACTCCTGTTTGGGGGATTTCTCTATTTATCGCTGTTGGGGGGATTTCTCTATTAACTCCTGTTGGGGAGATTTCTCTATTAACTCCTGTTGGGGAGATTTATCTATTAACTCCTGTTGGGGGGATTTCTCCATTAACTCCTGTTGGGTTGATTTCTCTATTAACTCCTGTTGGGGGGATTCCTCTATTAACTCCTGTTGGGGGGATTTCTCTATTAATTCCTGTTGGCGGGATTTCTCTATTAACTCCTGTTGGGGCGATTTCTCTATTAACTCCTGTTGGGGAGATTTCTCTATTAACTCCTGTTGGGGGGATTTCTCTATTAAACCCTGCTGGGGGGATTTCTCTATAATCTCCTGTTGGGGGGATTTCTCTATTAATTCCTGTTGGGGGGATTTCTCTATTAACTCCTGTTGGGGGGATTTCTCTATTAACTCCTGTTGGGGGGATTTCTCTATTAACTCCTGTTGGGGGGATTTCTCTATTAATTCCTGTTGGGGGGGATTTCTCAATTAACTCCTGTTGGGGGGATTTCTCTATTAACTCCTGTTGGGGGGATTTCTCTATCAACTCCTGTTGGGGAGATTTCTCTATTAACTCCTGTTGGGCGGATTTCTCTCTTAACTCCTGTTGGGGAGATTTCTCTATTAACTCCTGTTGGGGGGATTTCTCTATTAACTCCTGTTGGGGAGATTTCTTTATTGACTCCTGTTGGGGGGATTTCTCTATTAACCCCTGTTGGGGAGATTTCTCTATTAACTCCTGTTGGGGGGATTTCTCTATTAACTCCTGTTGGCGGGATTTCTCTATTAACTCCTGTTGTGGAGATTTCTCTATTAACTCCAGTTGGGGAGATTTCTCTAATAACTCCTGTTGGGGGGATTTCTCTATTAACTCCTGTTGGGGGGATTTCTCTATTAATTCCTGTTGGGGGGATTTCTCTATTAACTTCTGTTGGGGAGATTTCTCTATTAACTCCTGTTGTGGGAATTTCTCTATTAACTCCTGTTGGGGAGATTTCTCTATTAACTCCTGTTGCGGGGATTTCTCTATTAACCCCTGTTGGGGGGATTTCTCTATTAACTCCTGTTGGGGGGATTTCTCTATTAACTCCTGTTGGGGGGATTTCTCTATTAACTCCTGTTGGGGAGATTTCTCTATTAACTCCTGTTTGGGAGATTTCTCTATTAACTCCTGTTGGGGAGATTTCTCTATTAACTCCTGTTGGGGAGATTTCTCTATTAACTCCTGTTGGGGGATTTCTCTATTAACCCCTGTTGGGGGGATTCCTCTGTTAACTCCTGTTGGGGGGATTTCTCTATTAACTCCTGTTGGGGGGATTTCTCTATTAACTCCTGTTGGGGGGATTTCTCTATTAACTCCTGTTGGGGAGATTTCTCTATTAACTCCTGTTGGGGTGGTTCCTCTATTTACCCCTGTTGCGGGGATTTCTCTATTGACTCCTTTTGGGGGGATTTCTCGATTAACTCCTGTTGGGGGGATTTATCGATTAACTCCTGTTGCGGGGATTTCTCTATTAACTCCTGTTGGGGGGATTTCTCTATTAACTCCTGTTGGGGGGATTTCTCTATTAACACCTGTTGGGGGGATTACTTTATTAACTCCTGTTGGGGAGATTTCTCTATTAACTCCTGTTGGGGGGATTTCTCTATTAACTCCTGTTGGGGGGATTTCTCTGTTAACACCTGTTGGGGGGATTACTTTATTAACTCCTGTTGGGGAGATTTCTCTATTATCTCCTGTTGGGGACATTTCTCTATTAACTCCTTTTGGGGAGGTTTCTCTATTAACCCCTGTTGGGAGGATTTCTCTATTAACTCCTGTTGGGGGAATTTCTCTATTATCTCCTGTTGGGGGCATTTCTCTATTAACTCCTGTTGGGGGGATTTCTCTATTAACTCCTGTTGGGGGGATTTCTCTATTAACTCCTGTTGGGGGAATTTCTCTATTATCTCCTGTTGGGGGATTTCTCCATTAACTCCTGTTGGGGAGATTTCTCTATTAACTCCTGTTGGGGGGATTTCTCTATTAACTCCTGTTGGGGAGATTTCTCTATTAACTCCTGTTGGGGGGATTTCTCTATTAACTCCTGTTGGGGGGATTTCTCTATTAACTCCTGTTGGGGGGATTTCTCTATTAACCCCTGTTGGGGAGATTTCTCTATTAACTCCTGTTGGGGGGATTTCTCTATTAACCCCTGTTGGGGGGATTTCTCTATTAACTCCTGTTGGGGGGATTTCTCTATTAATTCCTGTTGGCGGGATTTCTCTATTAACTCCTGTTGGGGAGATTTCTCTATTAATTCCTGTTGGCGGGATTTCTCTATTAACTCCTGTTGGGGTGATTTCTCTATGAACTCCTGTTGGGGGGATTTCTCTATTAACCCCTGTAGGGGGGATTTCTCTATTAACTCCTGTTGGGGGGATTTCTCTATTAATTCCTGTTGGCGGGATTTCTCTATGAACTCCTGTTGGGGGGATTTCTCTATTAACTCCTGTTGGGGGGATTTCGCTATTAACCCCTGTTGGGGGGATTTCTATATTAACTCCTGTTGGGGGGATTTCTCTATTAACTCCTGTTGGGGAGATTTCTCTATTAACTCCTGTTGGGGGGATTTCTCTATTAACTCCTGTTGGGGGAATTTCTCTATTAAACCCTGTTGGCGGGATTTCTCTATTAACTCCTGTTGGGGGGATTTCTCTATTAACCCCTGATGCGGGGATTTCTCTATTAACTCCGGTTGGGGGAATTTCTCTATTAACTCCTGTTGGGGGGATTTCTCTATTAACTCCTGTTGGGGAGATTTCTCTATTAACTCCAGTTGGGGTGTTTTCTCTATTAAATCCTGTTGGGGGGATTTCTCTATTAACCACTGTTGGGGAGATTTCGCTCTTAACTCCTATTGGGGAGAATACTCCATTAACTCCTGTTGGGGAGATTTCTCTATTAACTGCTGTTGGGGGGATTTCTCTATTAACTCCTGTTGGGGGGATTTCTCTATTAACTCCTGTTGGGGGGATTTCTCTATTAACTCCTGTTGGGGAGATTTCTCTATTAGCTCCTGTTGGGGGGATTTCTCTATTAACTCCTGTTGGGGGGATTTCTCTATTAACTCCTGTTGGGGAGATTTCTCTATTAACCCCTGTTGGGGGGATTTCTCTATTAACTCCTGTTGGGGGGATTTCTCTATTAACTCCTGTTTGGGGGATTTCTCTATTTATCCCTGTTGGGGGGATTTCTCTATTAACCCCTGTTGGGGAGATTTCTCTATTAACTCCTGTTGGGGGGATTTCTCTGTTAACCCCTGTTGGGGGGTTTTCTCTATTAATCCCTGTTGGGGGGATTTCTCTATTAACTCCTGTTGGGGGGATTTCTCTAATAACTCCTGTTGGGGAGATTTCTCTATTAACCCCTGTTGGGGGGATTTCTCTATTAACTCCTGTTGGGGGGATTTCTCTATTAACTCCTGTTGGGGAGAATTCTCTGTTAACTCCTGTTGGGGAGATTTATCTATTAACTCCTGTTGGGGGGATTTCTCTATTAACCCCTGTTGGGGGGATTTCTCTATTAACTCCTGTTGGGGAGATTTCTCTATTAACTCCTGTTGGGGAGATTTCTCTATTAACCCCTGTTGGGGGGATTTCTCTATTAACTCCTGTTGGGGGGATTTCTCTATTAACTCCTGTTTGGGGGATTTCTCTATTTATCCCTGTTGGGGGGATTTCTCTATTAACTCCTGTTGGGGAGATTTCTCTATTAACTCCTGTTGGGGAGATTTATCTATTAACTCCTGTTGGGGGGATTTCTCCATTAACTCCTGTTGGGTTGATTTTTCTATTAACTCCTGTTGGGGGGATTTCTCTATTAACTCCTGTTGGGGGGATTTCTCTATTAATTCCTGTTGGCGGGATTTCTCTATTAATTCCTGTCGGGGAGATTTCTCTATTAACTCCTGTTGGGGAGATTTCTCTATTAACTCCTGTTGGGGGGATTTCTCTATTAAACCCTGCTGGGGGGATTTCTCTATTATCTCCTGTTGGGGGGATTTCTATATTAATTCCTGTTGGGGGGATTTCTCTATTAACTCCTGTTGGGGGGATTTCTCTATTAACTCCTGTTGGGGGGATTTCTCTATTAACTCCTGTTGGGGGGATTTCTCTATTAATTCCTGTTGGGGGGGATTTCTCTATTAACTCCTGTTGGGGGGATTTCTCTATTAACTCCTGTTGGGGAGATTTCTCTATTAACTCCTGTTGGGGGGATTTCTCTATTAACTCCTGTTGGCGGGATTTCTCTATTAACTCCTGTTGGGGGGATTTCTCTATTAACTCCTGTTGGGGGGATTTCTCTATTAACTCCTGTTGGGGGGATTTCTCTATTAACCCCTGTTGGGGAGGTTTCTCGATTAATCCCTGTTGGGGGGATTTCTCTATTAACTCCTGTTGGGGGGATTTCTCGATTAACTCCTGTTGGGGGGGGATTTCTCGATTAACTCCTGTTGGGGGGATTTCTCTATTAACTCCTGTTGGGGGGATTTCTCTATTAACTCCTGTTGGGGGGATTTCTCTATTAACTCCTGTTGGGGGGATTTCTCTATTAACTCCTGTTGGGGGGATTTCTCTATTAACCCCTGTTGGGGAGATTTCTCTATTAACTCCTGTTGGGGGGATTTCTCTGTTAACTCCTGTTGGGGGGTTTTCTCTATTAACCCCTGTTGGGGGGATTTCTCTATTAACCACTGTTGGGGAGATTTCTCTATTAACTCCTGTTGGGGAGATTTCTCTATTAACTCCTGTTGGGGAGATTTCTCTATTAACTCCTGTTGGGGGGATTTCTCTATTAACTCCTGTTGGGGTGATTTCTCTATTCACTCCTGCTGGGGAGATTTCTCGATTAACTCCTGTTGGGGGGATTTTTCTATTAAACCTTGTTGGGGGGATTTCTCTATTCACTCCTGTTGGGGGAATTACTCTATTAACCCCTGATGGGGGGATTTCTCTATTAACTCCTGTTGGGGGGATTTCTCTATTAACTCCTGTTGGGGGGATTTCTCTATTAACCCCTGTTGGGGAGATTTCTCTATTAACTCCTGTTTGGGGGATTTCTCTGTTAACTCCTCTTGGGGGGTTTTCTCTATTAACCCCTGTTGGGGGGATTTCTCTATGAAGCACTGTTGGGGAGATTTCTCTATTAACTCCTGTTGGGGGGATTTCTCTATCAACTCCTGTTGGGGGAATTTCGCTATTAACCCCTGTTGGGGGGATTTCTCTATTAACTCCTGTTGGGTGGATTACTCTATTAACCCCTGATGGGGGGATTTCTCTATTAACTCCTGTTGGGGGGATTTCTCTATTAAGTCCTGTTGGGGAGATTTCTCTATTAACTCCAGTTGGGGGGATTTCTCTATTATCCCCTGTTGGGGGGATTTCTCTATTAACCACTGTTGGGGAGATTTCTCTCTTAGCTCCTATTGGGGAGAATACTCTATTAACTCCTGTTGGGGAGATTTCTCTGTTAACTCCTGTTGGGGGGATTTCTCGATTAACTGCTGTTGGGGGGATTTCTCTGTTAACTCCTGTTGGGGGGATTTCTCTATTAACCCCTGTTGGGGGGATTTCTCTATTAACTCCTGTTGGGGGGATTTCTCTATAAACTCCTGTTGGGGGGATTTCTCTATTAACTGCTGTTGGGGAGATTTCTCTATTAACTCCTGTTGGGGGGATTTCTCTATTAAACCCTGTTGGCGGGATTTCTCTATTAACTCCTGTTGGGGGGATTTCTCTATTAACCCCTGATGGGGGGATTTCTCTATTAACTCGTGTTGGGGGGATTTCTCTATTAACTCCTGTTGGGGGGATTTCTCTATTAACTCCTGTTGCGGAGATTTCTCTATGAACTCCAGTTGGGGGGTTTTCTCTATTAACTCCTGTTGGGGGGATTTCTCTATTCACCACTGTTGGGGAGATTTCGCTCTTAACTCCTATTGGGGAGAATACTCTATTAACTCCTGTTGGGGAGATTTCTCTGTTAACTCCTGTTGGGGGGATTTCTCGATTAACTGCTGTTGGGCGGATTTCTCTATTAACTCCTGTTGGGGGGATTTCTCTATTAACCCCTGTTGGGGGGATTTCTCTATTAACTCCTGTTGGGGGGATTTCTCTATAAACTCCTGTTGGGGGGATTTCTCTATTAACTGCTGTTGGGGAGATTTCTCTATTAACTCCTGTTGGGGAGATTTCTCTATTAACTCCTGTTGGGGAGGTTTCTCTATTAACTACTGTTGGGGGGATTTCTCTATTAACTCCTGTTGGGGGGATTTCTCTATTAACTCCTGTTGGGGGGATTTCTCTATTAACTCCTGTTGGGGGGATTTCTCTATTAACTCCTGTTGGGGGGATTTCTCTATTAACCCCTGTTGGGGAGATTTCTCTATTAACTCCTGTTGGGGAGATTTCTCTATTAACTCCTGTTGGGGGGATTTCTCTATTAACCCCTGTTGGGGGGATTTCTCTATTAACTCCTGTTGGGGGTATTTCTCTATTAACTCCTGTTGGGGGGATTTCTCTATTACCTCCTGTTGGGGAGATTTCTCTATTAACTCCTGTTTGGGAGATTTCTCTATTAACTCCTGTTGGGGAGATTTCTCTATTAACTCCTGTTGGGGGGATTTCTCTATTAACTCCTGTTGGGGGGATTTCTCTATTAACTCCTGTTGGGGGGATTTCTCTATTAACTCCTGTTGGGGGTATTTCTCTATTAACTCCTGTTGGGGGGATTTCTCTATTACCTCCTGTTGGGGAGTTTTCTCTATTAACTCCTGTTTGGGAGATTTCTCTGTTAACTCCTGTTGGGGAGATTTCTCTATTAACTCCTGTTGGGGGGATTTCTCTATTAACTGCTGTTGGGGGGGATTTCTCTATTAACTCCTGTTGGGGGGATTTCTCTATTAACTCCTGTTGGGGGGATTTCTCTATTAACTCCTGTTGGGGGGATTTCTCTATTAACCCCTGTTGGGGAGATTCCTCTATTAACTCCTGTTGGAGGGATTTCTCTATTAACTCCTGTTGGGGGGATTTCTCTATTAACTCCTGTTGGGGGGATTTCTCTATTAACTCCTGCTGGGGGGATTCCTCTATTAACTCCTGTTGGGGGGATTTCTCTATTAACTCCTGTTGGGCGGATTTCTCTATTAACTCCTGTTGGGGGGTTTTCTCTATTAACCCCTGTTGGGGGGATTTCTCTATTAACTCCTGTTGGGGGGATTTCTCTATTAACTCCTGTTGGGGGGATTTCTCTATTAACCCCTGTTGGGGAGATTTCTCTATTAACTCCTGTTGGGGGGATTTCTCTATTAACCCCTGTTGGGGGGATTTCTCTATTAACTCCTGTTGGGGGGATTTCTCTATTAACTCCTGTTGGCGGGATTTCTCTATTAACTCCTGTTGGGGAGATTTCTCTATTAATTCCTGTTGGCGGGATTTCTCTATTAACTCCTGTTGGGGTGATTTCTCTATGAACTCCTGTTGGGGGGATTTCTCTATTAACCCCTGTAGGGGGGATTTCTCTATTAACTCCTGTTGGGGGGATTTCTCTATTAATTCCTGTTGGCGGGATTTCTCTATGAACTCCTGTTGGGGGGATTTCTCTATTAACTCCTGTTGGGGGGATTTCGCTATTAACCCCTGTTGGGGGGATTTCTATATTAACTCCTGTTGGGGGGATTTCTCTATTAACTCCTGTTGGGGAGATTTCTCTATTAACTCCTGTTGGGGGGATTTCTCTATTAACTCCTGTTGGGGGAATTTCTCTATTAAACCCTGTTGGCGGGATTTCTCTATTAACTCCTGTTGGGGGGATTTCTCTATTAACCCCTGATGGGGGGATTTCTCTATTAACTCCGGTTGGGGGAATTTCTCTATTAACTCCTGTTGGGGGGATTTCTCTATTAACTCCTGTTGGGGAGATTTCTCTATTAACTCCAGTTGGGGTGTTTTCTCTATTAAATCCTGTTGGGGGGATTTCTCTATTAACCACTGTTGGGAGATTTCGCTCTTAACTCCTATTGGGGAGAATACTCCATTAACTCCTGTTGGGGAGATTTCTCTATTAACCCCTGTTGGGGGGATTTCTCTATTAACTCCTGTTGGGGGGATTTCTCTATTAACTCCTGTTTGGGGGATTTCTCTATTTATCCCTGTTGGGGGGATTTCTCTATTAACCCCTGTTGGGGAGATTTCTCTATTAACTCCTGTTGGGGGGATTTCTCTGTTAACCCCTGTTGGGGGGTTTTCTCTATTAATCCCTGTTGGGGGGATTTCTCTATTAACTCCTGTTGGGGGGATTTCTCTAATAACTCCTGTTGGGGAGATTTCTCTATTAACCCCTGTTGGGGGGATTTCTCTATTAACTCCTGTTGGGGGGATTTCTCTATTAACTCCTGTTGGGGAGAATTCTCTGTTAACTCCTGTTGGGGAGATTTATCTATTAACTCCTGTTGGGGGGATTTCTCTATTAACCCCTGTTGGGGGGATTTCTCTATTAACTCCTGTTGGGGAGATTTCTCTATTAACTCCTGTTGGGGAGATTTCTCTATTAACCCCTGTTGGGGGGATTTCTCTATTAACTCCTGTTGGGGGGATTTCTCTATTAACTCCTGTTTGGGGGATTTCTCTATTTATCCCTGTTGGGGGGATTTCTCTATTAACTCCTGTTGGGGAGATTTCTCTATTAACTCCTGTTGGGGAGATTTATCTATTAACTCCTGTTGGGGGGATTTCTCCATTAACTCCTGTTGGGTTGATTTTTCTATTAACTCCTGTTGGGGGGATTTCTCTATTAACTCCTGTTGGGGGGATTTCTCTATTAATTCCTGTTGGCGGGATTTCTCTATTAATTCCTGTCGGGGAGATTTCTCTATTAACTCCTGTTGGGGAGATTTCTCTATTAACTCCTGTTGGGGGGATTTCTCTATTAAACCCTGCTGGGGGGATTTCTCTATTATCTCCTGTTGGGGGGATTTCTATATTAATTCCTGTTGGGGGGATTTCTCTATTAACTCCTGTTGGGGGGATTTCTCTATTAACTCCTGTTGGGGGGATTTCTCTATTAACTCCTGTTGGGGGGATTTCTCTATTAATTCCTGTTGGGGGGGATTTCTCTATTAACTCCTGTTGGGGGGATTTCTCTATTAACTCCTGTTGGGGAGATTTCTCTATTAACTCCTGTTGGGGGGATTTCTCTATTAACTCCTGTTGGCGGGATTTCTCTATTAACTCCTGTTGGGGGGATTTCTCTATTAACTCCTGTTGGGGGGATTTCTCTATTAACTCCTGTTGGGGGGATTTCTCTATTAACCCCTGTTGGGGAGGTTTCTCGATTAATCCCTGTTGGGGGGATTTCTCTATTAACTCCTGTTGGGGGGATTTCTCGATTAACTCCTGTTGGGGGGGGATTTCTCGATTAACTCCTGTTGGGGGGATTTCTCTATTAACTCCTGTTGGGGGGATTTCTCTATTAACTCCTGTTGGGGGGATTTCTCTATTAACTCCTGTTGGGGGGATTTCTCTATTAACTCCTGTTGGGGGGATTTCTCTATTAACCCCTGTTGGGGAGATTTCTCTATTAACTCCTGTTGGGGGGATTTCTCTGTTAACTCCTGTTGGGGGGTTTTCTCTATTAACCCCTGTTGGGGGATTTCTCTATTAACCACTGTTGGGGAGATTTCTCTATTAACTCCTGTTGGGGAGATTTCTCTATTAACTCCTGTTGGGGAGATTTCTCTATTAACTCCTGTTGGGGGATTTCTCTATTAACTCCTGTTGGGGTGATTTCTCTATTCACTCCTGCTGGGGAGATTTCTCGATTAACTCCTGTTGGGGTGATTTCTCTATTAACCCCTGTTGGGGAGATTTCTCTATTAACTCCTGTTGGGGGGATTTCTCTATTAACCTGTTGGGGGGATTTCTCTATTAACTCCTGTTGGGGGGATTTCTCTATTAACTCCTGTTGGCGGGATTTCTCTATTAACTCCTGTTGGGGAGATTTCTCTATTAATTCCTGTTGGCGGGATTTCTCTATTAACTCCTGTTGGGGTGATTTCTCTATGAACTCCTGTTGGGGGGATTTCTCTATTAACCCCTGTAGGGGGGATTTCTCTATTAACTCCTGTTGGGGGATTTCTCTATTAATTCCTGTTGGCGGGATTTCTCTATGAACTCCTGTTGGGGGGATTTCTCTATTAACTCCTGTTGGGGGGATTTCGCTATTAACCCCTGTTGGGGGGATTTCTATATTAACTCCTGTTGGGGGATTTCTCTATTAACTCCTGTTGGGGAGATTTCTCTATTAACTCCTGTTGGGGGATTTCTCTATTAACTCCTGTTGGGGGAATTTCTCTATTAAACCCTGTTGGCGGGATTTCTCTATTAACTCCTGTTGGGGGGATTTCTCTATTAACCCCTGATGGGGGGATTTCTCTATTAACTCCGGTTGGGGGAATTTCTCTATTAACTCCTGTTGGGGGGATTTCTATCCTGATCTATAACTCCATTGGGGAGATTTCTCTATTAACTCCAGTTGGGGTGTTTTCTCTATTAAATCCTGTTGGGGGGATTTCTCTATTAACCACTGTTGGGGAGATTTCGCTCTTAACTCCTATTGGGGAGAATACTCCATTAACTCCTGTTGGGGAGATTTCTCTATTAACCCCTGTTGGGGGGATTTCTCTATTAACTCCTGTTGGGGGGATTTCTCTATTAACTCCTGTTTGGGGGATTTCTCTATTTATCCCTGTTGGGGGGATTTCTCTATTAACCCCTGTTGGGGAGATTTCTCTATTAACTCCTGTTGGGGGGATTTCTCTGTTAACCCCTGTTGGGGGGTTTTCTCTATTAATCCCTGTTGGGGGGATTTCTCTATTAACTCCTGTTGGGGGGATTTCTCTAATAACTCCTGTTGGGGAGATTTCTCTATTAACCCCTGTTGGGGGGATTTCTCTATTAACTCCTGTTGGGGGGATTTCTCTATTAACTCCTGTTGGGGAGAATTCTCTGTTAACTCCTGTTGGGGAGATTTATCTATTAACTCCTGTTGGGGGGATTTCTCTATTAACCCCTGTTGGGGGGATTTCTCTATTAACTCCTGTTGGGGAGATTTCTCTATTAACTCCTGTTGGGGAGATTTCTCTATTAACCCCTGTTGGGGGGATTTCTCTATTAACTCCTGTTGGGGGGATTTCTCTATTAACTCCTGTTTGGGGGATTTCTCTATTTATCCCTGTTGGGGGGATTTCTCTATCAACTCCTGTTGGGGAGATTTCTCTATTAACTCCTGTTGGGGAGATTTATCTATTAACTCCTGTTGGGGGGATTTCTCCATTAACTCCTGTTGGGTTGATTTTTCTATTAACTCCTGTTGGGGGGATTTCTCTATTAACTCCTGTTGGGGGGATTTCTCTATTAATTCCTGTTGGCGGGATTTCTCTATTAATTCCTGTCGGGGAGATTTCTCTATTAACTCCTGTTGGGGAGATTTCTCTATTAACTCCTGTTGGGGGGATTTCTCTATTAAACCCTGCTGGGGGGATTTCTCTATTATCTCCTGTTGGGGGATTTCTATATTAATTCCTGTTGGGGGGATTTCTCTATTAACTCCTGTTGGGGGGATTTCTCTATTAACTCCTGTTGGGGGGATTTCTCTATTAACTCCTGTTGGGGGGATTTCTCTATTAATTCCTGTTGGGGGGGATTTCTCTATTAACTCCTGTTGGGGGGATTTCTCTATTAACTCCTGTTGGGGAGATTTCTCTATTAACTCCTGTTGGGGGGATTTCTCTATTAACTCCTGTTGGCGGGATTTCTCTATTAACTCCTGTTGGGGGGATTTCTCTATTAACTCCTGTTGGGGGGATTTCTCTATTAACTCCTGTTGGGGGGATTTCTCTATTAACCCCTGTTGGGGAGGTTTCTCGATTAATCCCTGTTGGGGGGATTTCTCTATTAACTCCTGTTGGGGGGATTTCTCGATTAACTCCTGTTGGGGGGGGATTTCTCGATTAACTCCTGTTGGGGGATTTCTCTATTAACTCCTGTTGGGGGGATTTCTCTATTAACTCCTGTTGGGGGGATTTCTCTATTAACTCCTGTTGGGGGGATTTCTCTATTAACTCCTGTTGGGGGGATTTCTCTATTAACCCCTGTTGGGGAGATTTCTCTATTAACTCCTGTTGGGGGGATTTCTCTGTTAACTCCTGTTGGGGGGTTTTCTCTATTAACCCCTGTTGGGGGGATTTCTCTATTAACCACTGTTGGGGAGATTTCTCTATTAACTCCTGTTGGGGAGATTTCTCTATTAACTCCTGTTGGGGAGATTTCTCTATTAACTCCTGTTGGGGGGATTTCTCTATTAACTCCTGTTGGGGTGATTTCTCTATTCACTCCTGCTGGGGAGATTTCTCGATTAACTCCTGTTGGGGGGATTTTTCTATTAAACCTTGTTGGGGGGATTTCTCTATTCACTCCTGTTGGGGGAATTACTCTATTAACCCCTGATGGGGGATTTCTCTATTAACTCCTGTTGGGGGGATTTCTCTATTAACTCCTGTTGGGGGGATTTCTCTATTAACCCCTGTTGGGGAGATTTCTCTATTAACTCCTGTTTGGGGGATTTCTCTGTTAACTCCTCTTGGGGGGTTTTCTCTATTAACCCCTGTTGGGGGGATTTCTCTATGAAGCACTGTTGGGGAGATTTCTCTATTAACTCCTGTTGGGGGGATTTCTCTATCAACTCCTGTTGGGGGAATTTCGCTATTAACCCCTGTTGGGGGGATTTCTCTATTAACTCCTGTTGGGTGGATTACTCTATTAACCCCTGATGGGGGGATTTCTCTATTAACTCCTGTTGGGGGGATTTCTCTATTAAGTCCTGTTGGGGAGATTTCTCTATTAACTCCAGTTGGGGGGATTTCTCTATTATCCCCTGTTGGGGGGATTTCTCTATTAACCACTGTTGGGGAGATTTCTCTCTTAGCTCCTATTGGGGAGAATACTCTATTAACTCCTGTTGGGGAGATTTCTCTGTTAACTCCTGTTGGGGGGATTTCTCGATTAACTGCTGTTGGGGGGATTTCTCTGTTAACTCCTGTTGGGGGGATTTCTCTATTAACCCCTGTTGGGGAGATTTCTCTATTAACTCCTGTTGGGGGGATTTCTCTGTTAACCCCTGTTGGGGAGATTTCTCTATTAACTCCTGTTGGGGGGATTTCTCTGTTAACTCCTGTTGGGGAGATTTATCTATTAACTCCTGTTGGGGGGATTTCTCTATTAACTGCTGTTGGGGGGATTTCTCTATTAACCCCTGTTGGGGGGATTTCTCTATTAACTCCTGTTGGGGGGATTTCTCCATTAACTCCTGTTGGGTTGATTTCTCTATCAACTCCTGTTGGGGGGTTTTCTCTATTAATTCCTGTTGGGGAGGTTTCTCTATTAACTCCTGTTGGGTTGATTTCTCTATTAACTCCTGTTGGGGGGTTTTCTGTATTAACTCTTGTTGGGGAGATTTCTCTATTAACTCCTGTTGGGGAGGTTTCTCTATTAACTCCTGTTGGGGGGATTTCTCCATTAACTCCTGTTGGGGGGATTTCTCGATTAACTCCTGCTGGGGGGATTTCTCGATTAACTCCTGTTGGGGGAATTTCTCTATTAACTCCTGTTGGGGGGATTTCTCTATTAACTCCTGTTGGGGGGATTTCTCTATTAACTCCTGTTGGGGGGATTTCTCTATTAACCCCTGTTGGGGGGATTTCTCTATCAACTCCTGTTGGGGGGATTTCTCTATTAACTGCTGTTGGGGAGATTTCTCGATTAACTCCTGTTGGGGGGATTTCTCTATTAACTCCTGTTGGTGGGATTTCCCCATTAACTCCTCTTTGGGAGATTTCTCTATTAACTCCTGTTGGGGAGATTTCTCTATTAACTCCTGTTGGGGAGGTTTCTCTATTAACTGCTGTTGGGGGGATTTCTCTATTAACTCCTGTTGGGGGGATTTCTCTATTAACTCCTGTTGGGGGGATTTCTCTATTAACTCCTGTTGGGGGGATTTCTCTATTAACTCCTGTTGGGGGGATTTCTCTATTAACTCCTGTTGGGGGGATTTCTCTATTAACCCCTGTTGGGGAGATTTCTCTATTAACTCCTGTTGGGGAGATTTCTCTATTAACTCCTGTTGGGGGGATTTCTCTATTAACTCCTGTTGGGGGGATTTCTCTATTAACCCCTGTTGGGGAGATTTCTCTATTAACTCCTGTTGGGGGGATTTCTCTATTAACCCCTGTTGGGGGGATTTCTCCATTAACTCCTGTTGGGGGGATTTCTCTATTAATTCCTGTTGGCGGGATTTCTCTATTAACTCCTGTTGGGGAGATTTCTCTATTAACTCCTGTTGGGGGGATTTCTCTATTAACCCCTGTTGGGGGGATTTCTCTATTAACTCCTGTTGGGGGGATTTCTCTATTAATTCCTGTTGGCGGGATTTCTCTATTAACTCCTGTTGGGGTGATTTCTCTATGAACTCCTGTTGGGGGGATTTCTCTATTAACCCCTGTAGGGGGGATTTCTCTATTAACTCCTGTTGGGGGGATTTCTCTATTAATTCCTGTTGGCGGGATTTCTCTATGAACTCCTGTTGGGGGGATTTCTCTATTAACTCCTGTTGGGGGGATTTCGCTATTAACCCCTGTTGGGGGGATTTCTATATTAACTCCTGTTGGGGGGATTTCTCTATTAACTCCTGTTGGGGAGATTTCTCTATTAACTCCTGTTGGGGGGATTTCTCTATTAACTCCTGTTGGGGGAATTTCTCTATTAAACCCTGTTGGCGGGATTTCTCTATTAACTCCTGTTGGGGGGATTTCTCTATTAACCCCTGATGGGGGGATTTCTCTATTAACTCCGGTTGGGGGGATTTCTCTATTAACTCCTGTTGGGGGGATTTCTCTATTAACTCCTGTTGGGGAGATTTCTCTATTAACTCCAGTTGGGGTGTTTTCTCTATTAAATCCTGTTGGGGGGATTTCTCTATTAACCACTGTTGGGGAGATTTCGCTCTTAACTCCTATTGGGGAGAATACTCCATTAACTCCTGTTGGGGAGATTTCTCTATTAACTCCTGTTGGGGGGATTTCTCTATTAACTCCTGTTGGGGGGATTTCTCTATTAACTCCTGTTGGGGGGATTTCTCTATTAACTCCTGTTGGGGAGATTTCTCTATTAACCCCTGTTGGGGGGATTTCTCGATTAACTCCTGTTGGGGGGATTTCTCTATTAACTCCTGTTTGGGGGATTTCTCTATTTATCCCTGTTGGGGGGATTTCTCTATTAACCCCTGTTGGGGAGATTTCTCTATTAACTCCTGTTGGGGGGATTTCTCTGTTAACCCCTGTTGGGGGGTTTTCTCTATTAATCCCTGTTGGGGGGATTTCTCTATTAACTCCTGTTGGGGGGATTTCTCTAATAACTCCTGTTGGGGAGATTTCTCTATTAACCCCTGTTGGGGGGATTTCTCTATTAACTCCTGTTGGGGGGATTTCTCTATTAACTCCTGTTGGGGAGAATTCTCTGTTAACTCCTGTTGGGAAGATTTATCTATTAACTCCTGTTGGGGGGATTTCTCTATTAACCCCTGTTGGGGGGATTTCTCTATTAACTCCTGTTGGGGAGATTTCTCTATTAACTCCTGTTGGGGAGATTTCTCTATTAACCCCTGTTGGGGGGATTTCTCTATTAACTCCTGTTGGGGGGATTTCTCTATTAACTCCTGTTTGGGGGATTTCTCTATTTATCCCTGTTGGGGGGATTTCTCTATTAACTCCTGTTGGGGAGATTTCTCTATTAACTCCTGTTGGGG
Organism: Somniosus microcephalus; assembly: GCF_052327205.1. NCBI lineage: Eukaryota > Metazoa > Chordata > Chondrichthyes > Squaliformes > Somniosidae > Somniosus > Somniosus microcephalus. The sequence continues at coordinate 80,910,075 of NC_141005.1, read as the reverse complement.
AGATTTATCTATTAACTCCTGTTGGGGGGATTTCTCCATTAACTCCTGTTGGGTTGATTTCTCTATTAACTCCTGTTGGGGGGATTTCTCTATTAACTCCTGTTGGGGGGATTTCTCTATTAATTCCTGTTGGCGGGATTTCTCTATTAATTCCTGTCGGGGAGATTTCTCTATTAACTCCTGTTGGGGAGATTTCTCTATTAACTCCTGTTGGGGGGATTTCTCTATTAAACCCTGCTGGGGGGATTTCTCTATTATCTCCTGTTGGGGGGATTTCTATATTAATTCCTGTTGGGGGGATTTCTCTATTAACTCCTGTTGGGGGATTTCTCTATTAACTCCTGTTGGGGGGATTTCTCTATTAACTCCTGTTGGGGGGATTTCTCTATTAATTCCTGTTGGGGGGGATTTCTCTATTAACTCCTGTTGGGGGGATTTCTCTATTAACTCCTGTTGGGGAGATTTCTCTATTAACTCCTGTTGGGGGGATTTCTCTATTAACTCCTGTTGGCGGGATTTCTCTATTAACTCCTGTTGGGGGGATTTCTCTATTAACTCCTGTTGGGGGGATTTCTCTATTAACTCCTGTTGGGGGGATTTCTCTATTAACCCCTGTTGGGGAGGTTTCTCGATTAATCCCTGTTGGGGGGATTTCTCTATTAACTCCTGTTGGGGGGATTTCTCGATTAACTCCTGTTGGGGGGGGATTTCTCGATTAACTCCTGTTGGGGGGATTTCTCTATTAACTCCTGTTGGGGGGATTTCTCTATTAACTCCTGTTGGGGGGATTTCTCTATTAACTCCTGTTGGGGGGATTTCTCTATTAACTCCTGTTGGGGGGATTTCTCTATTAACCCCTGTTGGGGAGATTTCTCTATTAACTCCTGTTGGGGGGATTTCTCTGTTAACTCCTGTTGGGGGGTTTTCTCTATTAACCCCTGTTGGGGGGATTTCTCTATTAACCACTGTTGGGGAGATTTCTCTATTAACTCCTGTTGGGGAGATTTCTCTATTAACTCCTGTTGGGGGGATTTCTCTATTAACTCCTGTTGGGGTGATTTCTCTATTCACTCCTGCTGGGGAGATTTCTCGATTAACTCCTGTTGGGGGGATTTTTCTATTAAACCTTGTTGGGGGGATTTCTCTATTCACTCCTGTTGGGGGAATTACTCTATTAACCCCTGATGGGGGGATTTCTCTATTAACTCCTGTTGGGGGGATTTCTCTATTAACTCCTGTTGGGGGGATTTCTCTATTAACCCCTGTTGGGGAGATTTCTCTATTAACTCCTGTTTGGGGGATTTCTCTGTTAACTCCTCTTGGGGGGTTTTCTCTATTAACCCCTGTTGGGGGGATTTCTCTATGAAGCACTGTTGGGGAGATTTCTCTATTAACTCCTGTTGGGGGGATTTCTCTATCAACTCCTGTTGGGGGAATTTCGCTATTAACCCCTGTTGGGGGGATTTCTCTATTAACTCCTGTTGGGTGGATTACTCTATTAACCCCTGATGGGGGGATTTCTCTATTAACTCCTGTTGGGGGGATTTCTCTATTAAGTCCTGTTGGGGAGATTTCTCTATTAACTCCAGTTGGGGGGATTTCTCTATTATCCCCTGTTGGGGGGATTTCTCTATTAACCACTGTTGGGGAGATTTCTCTCTTAGCTCCTATTGGGGAGAATACTCTATTAACTCCTGTTGGGGGGATTTCTCGATTAACTGCTGTTGGGGGGATTTCTCTGTTAACTCCTGTTGGGGGGATTTCTCTATTAACCCCTGTTGGGGGGATTTCTCTATTAACTCCTGTTGGGGGGATTTCTCTATAAACTCCTGTTGGGGGGATTTCTCTATTAACTGCTGTTGGGGAGATTTCTCTATTAACTCCTGTTGGGGGGATTTCTCTATTAAACCCTGTTGGCGGGATTTCTCTATTAACTCCTGTTGGGGGGATTTCTCTATTAACCCCTGATGGGGGGATTTCTCTATTAACTCGTGTTGGGGGGATTTCTCTATTAACTCCTGTTGGGGGGATTTCTCTATTAACTCCTGTTGCGGAGATTTCTCTATGAACTCCAGTTGGGGGGTTTTCTCTATTAACTCCTGTTGGGGGGATTTCTCTATTCACCACTGTTGGGGAGATTTCGCTCTTAACTCCTATTGGGGAGAATACTCTATTAACTCCTGTTGGGGAGATTTCTCTGTTAACTCCTGTTGGGGGGATTTCTCGATTAACTGCTGTTGGGGGGATTTCTCTATTAACTCCTGTTGGGGGGATTTCTCTATTAACCCCTGTTGGGGGGATTTCTCTATTAACTCCTGTTGGGGGGATTTCTCTATAAACTCCTGTTGGGGGGATTTCTCTATTAACTGCTGTTGGGGAGATTTCTCTATTAACTCCTGTTGGGGAGATTTCTCTATTAACTCCTGTTGGGGAGGTTTCTCTATTAACTACTGTTGGGGGGATTTCTCTATTAACTCCTGTTGGGGGGATTTCTCTATTAACTCCTGTTGGGGGGATTTCTCTATTAACTCCTGTTGGGGGGATTTCTCTATTAACTCCTGTTGGGGGGATTTCTCTATTAACCCCTGTTGGGGAGATTTCTCTATTAACTCCTGTTGGGGAGATTTCTCTATTAACTCCTGTTGGGGGGATTTCTCTATTAACCCCTGTTGGGGGGATTTCTCTATTAACTCCTGTTGGGGGTATTTCTCTATTAACTCCTGTTGGGGGGATTTCTCTATTACCTCCTGTTGGGGAGATTCCTCTATTAACTCCTGTTTGGGAGATTTCTCTATTACCTCCTGTTGGGGAGATTTCTCTATTAACTCCTGTTTGGGAGATTTCTCTGTTAACTCCTGTTGGGGAGATTTCTCTATTAACTCCTGTTGGGGGGATTTCTCTATTAACTCCTGTTGGGGGGATTTCTCTATTAACTCCTGTTGGGGGGATTTCTCTATTAACTCCTGTTGGGGGGATTTCTCTATTAACTCCTGTTGGGGGGTTTCTCTATTAACCCCTGTTGGGGAGATTCCTCTATTAACTCCTGTTGGGGGGATTTCTCTATTAACTCCTGTTGGGGGGATTTCTCTATTAACTCCTGTTGGGGGGATTTCTCTATTAACTCCTGCTGGGGGGATTCCTCTATTAACTCCTGTTGGGGGGATTTCTCTATTAACTCCTGTTGGGCGGATTTCTCTATTAACTCCTGTTGGGGGGATTTCTCTATTAACTCCTGTTGGGGGGATTTCTCTATTAACCCCTGTTGGGGAGATTTCTCTATTAACTCCTGTTGGGGGGATTTCTCTGCTAACTCCTGTTGGGGGGTTTTCTCTATTAACCCCTGTTGGGGGGATTTCTCTATTAACCACTGTTGGGGAGATTTCTCTATTAACTCCTGTTGGGGAGATTTCTCTATTAACTCCTGTTGGGGAGATTTCTCTGTTAACTCCTGTTGGGGGGATTTCTCTATTAACTCCTGTTGGGGGGATTTCGCTATTAACCCCTGTTGGGGGGATTTCTCTATTAACTCCTGTTGGGGTGATTTCTCTATTAACTCCTGTTGGGGAGATTTCTCTATTAACTCCTGTTGGGGGGATTTTTCTATTAAACCCTGTTGGGGGGATTTCTCTATTAACTCCTGTTGGGGGGATTACTCTATTAACCCCTGATGGGGGGATTTCTCTATTAACTCCTGTTGGGGGGATTTCTCTATTAACTCCTGTTGGGGGGATTTCTCTATTAACCCCTGTTGGGGAGATTTCTCTATTAACTCCTGTTGGGGGGATTTCTCTGTTAACTCCTCTTGGGGGATTTTCTCTATTAACCCCTGTTGGGGGGATTTCTCTATTAAGCACTGTTGGGGAGATTTCTCTATTAACTCCTGTTGGGGGGATTTCTCTATCAACTCCTGTTGGGGGGATTTCGCTATTAACCCCTGTTGGGGGGATTTCTCTATTAACTCCTGTTGGGTGGATTACTCTATTAACCCCTGATGGGGGGATTTCTCTATTAACTCCTGTTGGGGGGATTTCTCTATTAGGTCCTGTTGGGGGGATTTCTCTATTAACTCCTGTTGGGGAGATTTCTCTATTAACTCCAGTTGGGGGGATTTCTCTATTATCCCCTTTTGGGGGGAGTTCTCTATTAACCACTGTTGGGGAGATTTCTCTCTTAACTCCTATTGGGGAGAATACTCTATTAACTCCTGTTGGGGAGATTTCTCTGTTAACTCCTGTTGGGGGGATTTCTCGATTAACTGCTGTTGGGGGGATTTCTCTATTAACTCCTGTTGGGGGATTTCTCTATTAACCCCTGTTGGGGGGATTTCTCTATTAACTCCTGTTCGGGGGATTTCTCTATTAAACCCTGTTGGCGGGATATCTCTATTAACTCCTGTTGGGGAGATTTCTCTATTAACTGCTGTTGGGGGGATTTCTCTATTAACTGCTGTTCGGGGGATTTCTCTATTAAACCCTGTTGGCGGGATTTCTCTATAAACTCCTGTTGGGGGGATTTCTCTATTAACTGCTGTTGGGGGGATTTCTCTATGAACTCCTGTTCGGGGGATTTCTCTATTAAACCCTGTTGGCGGGATTTCTCTATTAACTCCTGTTGGGGGGATTACTCTATTAACCCCTGATGGGGGGATTTCTCTATTAACTCCTGTTGGGGGGATTTCTCTATTAACTCCTGTTGGGGGGATTTCTCTATTAACTCCAGTTGGGGGGTTTTCTCTATTAACTCCTGTTGGGGGGATTTCTCTATTAACCACTGTTGGGGAGATTTCGCTCTTAACTCCTATTGGGGAGAATACTCTATTAACTCCTGTTGGGGAGATTTCTCTATTAGCTCCTGTTGGGGGGATTTCTCTATTAACTCCTGTTGGGGGGATTTCTCTATTAACTCCTGTTGGGGGGATTTCTCTATTAACTCCTGTTGGGGGGATTTCTCTATTAACTCCTGTTGGGGTGATTTCTCTATTAACTCCTGTTGGGGAGATTTCTCTATTAGCTCCTGTTGGGGGGATTTCTCTATTAACTCCTGTTGGGGGGATTTCTCTATTAACTCCTGTTGGGGAGATTTCTCTATTAACCCCTGTTGGGGGGATTTCTCTATTAACTCCTGTTGGGGGATTTCTCTATTAACTCCTGTTTGGGGGATTTCTCTATTTATCCCTGTTGGGGGGATTTCTCTATTAACCCCTGTTGGGGAGATTTCTCTATTAACTCCTGTTGGGGGGATTTCTCTGTTAACCCCTGTTGGGGAGATTTCTCTATTAACTCCTGTTGGGGGGATTTCTCTGTTAACTCCTGTTGGGGAGATGTATCTATTAACTCCTGTTGGGGGGATTTCTCTATTAACTGCTGTTGGGGGGATTTCTCTATTAACCCCTGTTGGGGGGATTTCTCTATTAACTCCTGTTGTGGGGATTTCTCCATTAACTCCTGTTGGGTTGATTTCTCTATCAACTCCTGTTGGGGGGTTTTCTCTATTAATTCCTGTTGGGGAGGTTTCTCTATTAACTCCTGTTGGGTTGATTTCTCTATTAACTCCTGTTGGGGGGTTTTCTGTATTAACTCTTGTTGGGGAGATTTCTCTATTAACTCCTGTTGGGGAGGTTTCTCTATTAACTCCTGTTGGGGGGATTTCTCCATTAACTCCTGTTGGGGGGATTTCTCGATTAACTCCTGCTGGGGGGATTTCTCGATTAACTCCTGTTGGGGGAATTTCTCTATTAACTCCTGTTGGGGGGATTTCTCTATTAACTCCTGTTGGGGGGATTTCTCTATTAACTCCGGTTGGGGAGATTTCTGTGTTAACTGCTGTTGGGGGGATTTCTCGATTAACTGCTGTTGGGGGGGATTTTTCTATTAACTCCTGTTGGGGGGATTTCTCTATTAACCCCTGTTGGGGGGATTTCTCTATCAACTCCTGTTGGGGGGATTTCTCTATTAACTGCTGTTGGGGAGATTTCTCGATTAACTCCTGTTGGGGGGATTTCTCTATTAACTCCTGTTGGTGGGATTTCCCCATTAACTCCTCTTTGGGAGATTTCTCTATTAACTCCTGTTGGGGAGATTTCTCTATTAACTCCTGTTGGGGAGGTTTCTCTATTAACTGCTGTTGGGGGGATTTCTCTATTAACTCCTGTTGGGGGGATTTCTCTATTAACTCCTGTTGGGGGGATTTCTCTATTAACTCCTGTTGGGGGGATTTCTCTATTAACTCCTGTTGGAGGGATTTCTCTATTAACTCCTGTTGGGGGGATTTCTCTATTAACCCCTGTTGGGGAGATTTCTCTATTAACTCCTGTTGGGGAGATTTCTCTATTAACTCCTGTTGGGGGGATTTCTCTATTAACCCCTGTTGGGGGGATTTCTCTATAAACTCCTGTTGGGGGTATTTCTCTATTAACTCCTGTTGGGGGGATTTCTCTATTACCTCCTGTTGGGGAGATTTCTCTATTAACTCCTGTTTGGGAGATTTCTCTATTAACTCCTGTTGGGGAGATTTCTCTATTAACTCCTGTTGGGGGGATTTCTCTATTAACTCCTGTTGGGGGGATTTCTCTATTAACTCCTGTTGGGGGGATTTCTCTATTAACTCCTGTTGGGGGGATTTCTCTATTAACCCCTGTTGGGGAGATTCCTCTATTAACTCCTGTTGGGGGGATTTCTCTATTAACTCCTGTTGGGGGGATTTCTCTATTAACTCCTGTTGGGGGGATTTCTCTATTAACTCCTGCTGGGGGGATTCCTCTATTAACTCCTGTTGGGGGGATTTCTCTATTAACTCCTGTTGGGGGGATTTCTCTATTAACTCCTGTTGGGGGGATTTCTCTATTAACTCCTGTTGGGGGGATTTCTCTATTAACCCCTGTTGGGGAGATTTCTCTATTAACTCCTGTTGGGGGGATTTCTCTGTTAACTCCTGTTGGGGGGTTTTCTCTATTAACCCCTGTTGGGGGGATTTCTCTATTAACCACTGTTGGGGAGATTTCTCTATTAACTCCTGTTGGGGAGATTTCTCTATTAACTCCTGTTGGGGAGATTTCTCTGTTAACTCCTGTTGGGGGGATTTCGCTATTAACCCCTGTTGGGGGGATTTCGCTATTAACCCCTGTTGGGGGGATTTCTCTATTAACTCCTGTTGGGGTGATTTCTCTATTAACTCCTGTTGGGGAGATTTCTCTATTAACTCCTGTTGGGGGGATTTTTCTATTAAACCCTGTTGGGGGGATTTCTCTATTAACTCCTGTTGGGGGGATTACTCTATTAACCCCTGATGGGGGGGATTTCTCTATTAACTCCTGTTGGGGGGATTTCTCTATTAACTCCTGTTGGGGGGATTTCTCTATTAACCCCTGTTGGGGAGATTTCTCTATTAACTCCTGTTGGGGGGATTTCTCTGTTAACTCCTCTTGGGGGGTTTTCTCTATTAACCCCTGTTGGGGGGATTTCTCTATTAAGCACTGTTGGGGAGATTTCTCTATTAACTCCTGTTGGGGGGATTTCTCTATCAACTCCTGTTGGGGGGATTTCGCTATTAACCCCTGTTGGGGGGATTTCTCTATTAACTCCTGTTGGGTGGATTACTCTATTAACCCCTGATGGGGGGATTTCTCTATTAACTCCTGTTGGGGGGATTTCTCTATTAACTCCTGTTGGGGGGATTTCTCTATTAACTCCTGTTGGGGAGATTTCTCTATTAACTCCAGTTGGGGGGATTTCTCTATTATCTCCTTTTGGGGGGATTTCTCTATTACCCACTGTTGGGGAGATTTCTCTCTTAACTCCTATTGGGGAGAATACTCTATTAACTCCTGTTGGGGAGATTTCTCTGTTAACTCCTGTTGGGGGGATTTCTCGATTAACTGCTGTTGGGGGGATTTCTCTATTAACTCCTGTTGGGGGATTTCTCCATTAACCCCTGTTGGGGGGATTTCTCTATTAACTCCTGTTCGGGGGATTTCTCTATTAAACCCTGTTGGCGGGATTTCTCTATTAACTCCTGTTGGGGAGATTTCTCTATTAACTGCTGTTGGGGGGATTTCTGTATTAACTCCTGTTCGGGGGATTTCTCTATTAAACCCTGTTGGCGGGATTTCTCTATAAACTCCTGTTGGGGGGATTTCTCTATTAACTCCAGTTGGGGGGTTTTCTCTATTAACTCCTGTTGGGGGGATTTCTCTATTAACCACTGTTGGGGAGATTTCGCTCTTAACACCTATTGGGGAGAATACTCTATTAACTCCTGTTGGGGAGATTTCTCTATTAGCTCCTGTTGGGGGGATTTCTCTATTAACTCCTGTTGGGGGGATTTCTCTATTAGCTCCTGTTGAGGGGATTTCTGTATTAACTCCTGTTGGGGGGATTTCTCTATTAACTCCTGTTGGGGAGATTTCTCTATTAACCCCTGTTGGGGGGATTTCTCTATTAACTCCTGTTTGGGGGATTTCTCTATTTATCCCTGTTGGGGGGATTTCTCTATTAACCCCTGTTGGGGAGATTTCTCTATTAACTCCTGTTGGGGGGATTTCTCTGTTAACCCCTGTTGGGGGGTTTTCTCTATTAACTCCTGTTGGGGGGATTTCTCTATTAACTCCTGTTGGGGAGATTTATCTATTAACTCCTGTTGGGGGGATTTCTCTATTAACTCCTGTTGGAGGGATTTCTCTATTAACCCCTGTTGGGGGGATTTCTCTATTAACTCCTGTTGGGGGGATTTCTCCATTAACTCCTGTTGGGTTGATTTCTCTATTAACTCCTGTTGGGGGTTTTTCTGTATTAACTCCTGTTGGGGGGATTTCTCTATTAATTCCTGTTGGCGGGATTTCTCTATTAACTCCTGTTGGGGAGATTTCTCTATTAACTCCTGTTGGGGAGGTTTCTCTATTAACTCCTGTTGGGGGGATTTCTCTATTAACCCCTGTTGGGGGGATTTCTCTATTAACCCCTGTTGGGGGGATTTCTCCATTAACTCCTGTTGGGGGGATTTCTCGATTAACTCCTGCTGGGGGGATTTCTCGATTAACTCCTGTTGGGGGGATTTCTCTATTAACTCCTGTTGGGGGGATTACTCTGTTAACTCCTCTTGGGGGGTTTTCTCTATTAACTCCTGTTGGGGGGATTTCTCTATTAACTCCTGTTGGGGGGATTTCTCTATTAACTCCTGTTGGGGGGATTTCTCTATTAACTCCGGTTGGGGAGATTTCTGTGTTAACTGCTGTTGGGGAGATTTCTCGATTAACTGCTGTTGGGGGGGATTTCTCTATTAACTCCTGTTGGGGGGATTTCTCTATTAACCCCTGTTGGGGGGATTTCTCTATCAACTCCTGTTGGGGGGATTTCTCTATTAACTGCTGTTGGGGAGATTTCTCTATTAACTGCTGTTGGGGGGATTTCTCTATTAACTCCTGTTGGGGGGGATTTCTCTATTAACTCCTCTTTGGGAGATTTCTCTATTAACTCCTGTTGGGGAGATTTCTCTATTAACTCCTGTTGGGGAGATTTACTATTAACTCCTGTTGGGGGGATTCCTCTATTAACTCCTGTTGGGGGGATTTCTCTATTAACTCCTGTTGGGGGGATTTCTCTATTAACTCCTGTTGGGGGGATTTCTCTATTAACTCCTGTTGGGGAGATTTCTCTATTAACTCCTGTTGGGGAGGTTTCTCTATTAACTGCTGTTGGGGGGATTTCTCTATTAACTCCTGTTGGGGGGATTTCTCTATTAACTCCTGTTGGGGAGATTTCTCTATTAACTCCTGTTGGGGGGATTTCTCTATTAACTCCTGTTGGGGGGATTTCTCTATTAACTCCTGTTTTGGGGATTTCTCTATTAACCCCTGTTGGGGAGATTTCTCTATTAACTCCTGTTGGGGAGATTTCTCTATTAACTCCTGTTGGGAGGATTTCTCTATTAACTCCTGTTGGGGGTATTTCTCTATTAACTCCTGTTGGGGGGATTTCTCTATCACCTCCTGTTGGGGGGATTTCTCTATTAACTCCTGTTGGGGGGATTTCTCTCTTAACTCCTGTTGGGGGGATTTCTCTATTTACTCCTGCTGGGGGGATTCCTCTATTATCTCCTGTTGGGGGGATTTCTCTATTAACTCCTGTTGGGGGGATTTCTCTATTAACCACTGTTGGGGAGATTTCTCTATTAACTCCTGTTGGGGAGATTTCTCTATTAACTCCTGTTGGGGAGATTTCTCTGTTAACTCCTGTTGGGGGGATTTCTCTATTAACTCCTGTTGGGGGGATTTCGCTATTAACCCCTGTTGGGGGGATTTCTCTATTAACTCCTGTTGGGGTGATTTCTCTATTAACTCCTGTTGGGGAGATTTCTCTATTAACTCCTGTTGGGGGGATTTTTCTATTAAACCCTGTTGGGGGGATTTCTCTATTAACTCCTGTTGGGGGGATTACTCTATTAACCCCTGATGGGGGGATTTCTCTATTAACTCCTGTTGGGGGGATTTCTCTATTAACTCCTGTTGGGGGGATTTCTCTATTAACCCCTGTTGGGGAGATTTCTCTATTAACTCCTGTTGGGGGGATTTCTCTGTTAACTCCTCTTGGGGGGGTTTCTCTATTAACCCCTGTTGGGGGGATTTCTCTATTAAGCACTGTTGGGGAGATTTCTCTATTAACTCCTGTTGGGGGGATTTCTCTATCAACTCCTGTTGGGGGGATTTCGCTATTAACCCCTGTTGGGGGGATTTCTCTATTAACTCCTGTTGGGTGGATTACTCTATTAACCCCTGATGGGGGGATTTCTCTATTAACTCCTGTTGGGGGGATTTCTCTATTAAGTCCTGTTGGGGGGATTTCTCTATTAACTCCTGTTGGGGAGATTTCTCTATTACCTCCAGTTGGGGGGATTTCTCTATTATCCCCTTTTGGGGGGATTTCTCTATTAACCACTGTTGGGGAGATTTCTCTCTTAACTCCTATTGGGGAGAATACTCTATTAACTCCTGTTGGGGAGATTTCTCTGTTAACTCCTGTTGGGGGGATTTCTCGATTAACTGCTGTTGGGGGGATTTCTCTATTAACTCCTGTTGGGGGATTTCTCTATTAACCCCTGTTGGGGGGATTTCTCTATTAACTCCTGTTCGGGGGATTTCTCTATTAAACCCTGTTGGCGGGATATCTCTATTAACTCCTGTTGGGGAGATTTCTCTATTAACTGCTGTTGGGGGGATTTCTCTATTAACTCCTGTTCGGGGGGTTTCTCTATTAAACCCTGTTGGCGGGATTTCTCTATAAACTCCTGTTGGGGGGATTTCTCTATTAACTGCTGTTGGGGGGATTTCTCTATGAACTCCTGTTCGGGGGATTTCTCTATTAAACCCTGTTGGCGGTATTTCTCTATTAACTCCTGTTGGGGGGATTACTCTATTAACCCCTGATGGGGGGATTTCTCTATTAACTCCTGTTGGGGGGATTTCTCTATTAACTCCTGTTGGGGGGATTTCTCTATTAACTCCAGTTGGGGGGTTTTCTCTATTAACTCCTGTTGGGGGGATTTCTCTATTAACCACTGTTGGGGAGATTTCGCTCTTAACTCCTATTGGGGAGAATACTCTATTAACTCCTGTTGGGGAGATTTCTCTATGAGCTCCTGTTGGGGGGATTTCTCTATTAACTCCTGTTGGGGGGATTTCTCTATTAACTCCTGTTGGGGGGATTTCTCTATTAACTCCTGTTGGGGGGATTTCTCTATTAACTCCTGTTGGGGTGATTTCTCTATTAACTCCTGTTGCGGAGATTTCTCTATTAGCTCCTGTTGGGGGGATTTCTCTATTAACTCCTGTTGGGGGGATTTCTCTATTAACTCCTGTTGGGGAGATTTCTCTATTAACCCCTGTTGGGGGGATTTCTCTATTAACTCCTGTTGGGGGATTTCTCTATTAACTCCTGTTTGGGGGATTTCTCTATTTATCCCTGTTGGGGGGATTTCTCTATTAACCCCTGTTGGGGAGATTTCTCTATTAACTCCTGTTGGGGGGATTTCTCTGTTAACCCCTGTTGGGGAGATTTCTCTATTAACTCCTGTTGGGGGGATTTCTCTGTTAACTCCTGTTGGGGAGATTTATCTATTAACTCCTGTTGGGGGGATTTCTCTATTAACTGCTGTTGGGGGGATTTCTCTATTAACCCCTGTTGGGGGGATTTCTCTATTAACTCCTGTTGGGGGGATTTCTCCATTAACTCCTGTTGGGTTGATTTCTCTATCAACTCCTGTTGGGGGGTTTTCTCTATTAATTCCTGTTGGGGAGGTTTCTCTATTAACTCCTGTTAGGTTGATTTCTCTATTAACTCCTGTTGGGGGGTTTTCTGTATTAACTCCTGTTGGGGAGATTTCTCTATTAACTCCTGTTGGGGAGGTTTCTCTATTAACTCCTGTTGGGGGGATTTCTCCATTAACTCCTGTTGGGGGGATTTCTCGATTAACTCCTGCTGGGGGGATTTCTCGATTAACTCCTGTTGGGGGAATTTCTCTATTAACTCCTGTTGGGGTGATTTCTCTATTAACTCCTGTTGGGGGGATTTCTCTATTAACTCCGGTTGGGGAGATTTCTGTGTTAACTGCTGTTGGGGGGATTTCTCGATTAACTGCTGTTGGGGGGGATTTTTCTATTAACTCCTGTTGGGGGGATTTCTCTATTAACCCCTGTTGGGGGGATTTCTCTATCAACTCCTGTTGGGGGGATTTCTCTATTAACTGCTGTTGGGGAGATTTCTCTATTAACTCCTGTTGGGGGGATTTCTCTATTAACTCCTGTTGGTGGGATTTCCCCATTAACTCCTCTTTGGGAGATTTCTCTATTAACTCCTGTTGGGGAGATTTCTCTATTAACTCCTGTTGGGGAGGTTTCTCCATTAACTGCTGTTGGGGGGATTTCTCTGTTAACTCCTGTTGGGGGGATTTCTCTATTAACTCCTGTTGGGGGGATTTCTCTATTAACTCCTGTTGGGGGGATTTCTCTATTAACTCCTGTTGGGGGGATTTCTCTATTAACCCCTGTTGGGGAGATTTCTCTATTAACTCCTGTTGGGGAGATTTCTCTATTAACTCCTGTTGGGGGGATTTCTCTATTAACCCCTGTTGGGGGGATTTCTCTATAAACTCCTGTTGGGGGTATTTCTCTATTAACTCCTGTTGGGGGGATTTCTCTATTACCTCCTGTTGGGGAGATTTCTCTATTAACTCCTGTTTGGGAGATTTCTCTATTAACTCCTGTTGGGGAGATTTCTCTATTAACTCCTGTTGGGGGGATTTCTCTTTTAACTCCTGTTGGGGGGATTTCTCTATTCACTCCTGTTGGGGGGATTTCTCTATTAACTCCTGTTGGGGGGATTTCTCTATTAACTCCTGTTGGGGGGATTTCTCTATTAACCCCTGTTGGGGAGATTCCTCTATTAACTCCTGTTGGGGGGATTTCTCTATTAACTCCTGTTGGGGGGATTTCTCTATTAACTCCTGTTGGGGGGATTTCTCTTTTAACTCCTGCTGGGGGGATTCCTCTATTAACTCCTGTTGGGGGGATTTCTCTATTAACTCCTGTTGGGGGGATTTCTCTATTAACTCCTGTTGGGGGGATTTCTCTATTAACCCCTGTTGGGGGGATTTCTCTATTAACTCCTGTTGGGGGGATTTCTCCATTAACTCCTGTTGGGTTGATTTCTCTATCAACTCCTGTTGGGGGGTTTTCTCTATTAATTCCTGTTGGGGAGGTTTCTCTATTAACTCCTGTTAGGTTGATTTCTCTATTAACTCCTGTTGGGGGGTTTTCTGTATTAACTCCTGTTGGGGAGATTTCTCTATTAACTCCTGTTGGGGAGGTTTCTCTATTAACTCCTGTTGGGGGGATTTCTCCATTAACTCCTGTTGGGGGGATTTCTCGATTAACTCCTGCTGGGGGGATTTCTCGATTAACTCCTGTTGGGGGAATTTCTCTATTAACTCCTGTTGGGGGGATTTCTCTATTAACTCCTGTTGGGGGGATTTCTCTATTAACTCCGGTTGGGGAGATTTCTGTGTTAACTGCTGTTGGGGGGATTTCTCGATTAACTGCTGTTGGGGGGGATTTTTCTATTAACTCCTGTTGGGGGGATTTCTCTATTAACCCCTGTTGGGGGGATTTCTCTATCAACTCCTGTTGGGGGGATTTCTCTATTAACTGCTGTTGGGGAGATTTCTCTATTAACTCCTGTTGGGGGGATTTCTCTATTAACTCCTGTTGGTGGGATTTCCCCATTAACTCCTCTTTGGGAGATTTCTCTATTAACTCCTGTTGGGGAGATTTCTCTATTAACTCCTGTTGGGGAGGTTTCTCCATTAACTGCTGTTGGGGGGATTTCTCTGTTAACTCCTGTTGGGGGGATTTCTCTATTAACTCCTGTTGGGGGGATTTCTCTATTAACTCCTGTTGGGGGGATTTCTCTATTAACTCCTGTTGGGGGGATTTCTCTATTAACCCCTGTTGGGGAGATTTCTCTATTAACTCCTGTTGGGGAGATTTCTCTATTAACTCCTGTTGGGGGGATTTCTCTATTAACCCCTGTTGGGGGGATTTCTCTATAAACTCCTGTTGGGGGTATTTCTCTATTAACTCCTGTTGGGGGGATTTCTCTATTACCTCCTGTTGGGGAGATTTCTCTATTAACTCCTGTTTGGGAGATTTCTCTATTAACTCCTGTTGGGGAGATTTCTCTATTAACTCCTGTTGGGGGGATTTCTCTTTTAACTCCTGTTGGGGGGATTTCTCTATTAACTCCTGTTGGGGGGATTTCTCTATTAACTCCTGTTGGGGGGATTTCTCTATTAACTCCTGTTGGGGGGATTTCTCTATTAACCCCTGTTGGGGAGATTCCTCTATTAACTCCTGTTGGGGGGATTTCTCTATTAACTCCTGTTGGGGGGATTTCTCTATTAACTCCTGTTGGGGGGATTTCTCTTTTAACTCCTGCTGGGGGGATTCCTCTATTAACTCCTGTTGGGGGGATTTCTCTATTAACTCCTGTTGGGGGGATTTCTCTATTAACTCCTGTTGGGCGGATTTCTCTATTAACTCCTGTTGGGGGGATTTCTCTATTAACCCCTGTTGGGGAGATTTCTCTATTAACTCCTGTTGGGGGGATTTCTCTGTTAACTCCTGTTGGGGGGTTTTCTCTATTAACCCCTGTTGGGGGGATTTCTCTATTAACCACTGTTGGGGAGATTTCTCTATTAACTCCTGTTGGGGAGATTTCTCTATTAACTCCTGTTGGGGAGATTTCTCTGTTAACTCCTGTTGGGGGGATTTCTCTATTAACTCCTGTTGGAGGGATTTCGCTATTAACCCCTGTTGGGGGGATTTCTCTATTAACTCCTGTTGGGGTGATTTCTCTATTAACTCCTGTTGGGGAGATTTCTCTGTTAACTCCTGTTGGGGGGATTTTTCTATTAACCCCTGTTGGGGAGATTTCTCTATTAACTCCTGTTGGGGGGATTTCTCTGTTAACTCCTCTTGGGGGGTTTTCTCTATTAACCCCTGTTGGGGGGATTTCTCTATTAAGCACTGTTGGGGAGATTTCTCTATTAACTCCTGTTGGGGGGATTTCTCTATCAACTCCTGTTGGGGGGATTTCGCTATTAACCCCTGTTGGGGGGATTTCTCTATTAACTCCTGTTGGGTGGATTACTCTATTAACCCCTGATGGGGGGATTTCTCTATTAACTCCTGTTGGGGGGATTTCTCTATTAACTCCTGTTGGGGGGATTTCTCTATTAACTCCTGTTGGGGAGATTTCTCTATTAACTCCAGTTGGGGGGATTTTCTATTATCCCCTTTTGGGGGGATTTCTCTATTAACCACTGTTGGGGAGATTTCTCTCTTAACTCCTATTGGGGAGAATACTCTATTAACTCCTGTTGGGGCGATTTCTCTGTTAACTCCTGTTGGGGGGATTTCTCGATTAACTGCTGTTGGGGGGATTTCTCTATTAACTCCTGTTGGGGGATTTCTCTATTAACCCCTGTTGGGGGGATTTCTCTATTAACTCCTGTTCGGGGGATTTCTCTGTTAAACCCTGTTGGCGGGATTTCTCTATTAACTCCTGTTGGGGAGATTTCTCTATTAACTGCTGTTGGGGGGATTTCTCTATTAACTCCTGTTCGGGGGATTTCTCTATTAAACCCTGTTGGCGGGATTTCTCTATAAACTCCTGTTGGGGGGATTTCTCTATTAACTGCTGTTGGGGGGATTTCTCTATGAACTCCTGTTCGGGGGATTTCTCTATTAAACCCTGTTGGCGGGATTTCTCTATTAACTCCTGTTGGGGGGATTACTCTATTAACCCCTGATGGGGGGATTTCTCTATTAACTCCTGTTGGGGGGATTTCTCTATTGACTCCTGTTGGGGGGATTTCTCTATTAACTCCAGTTGGGGGGTTTTCTCTATTAACTCCTGTTGGGGGGATTTCTCTATTAACCACTGTTGGGGAGATTTCGCTCTTAACTCCTATTAGGGAGAATACTCTATTAACTCCTGTTGGGGAGATTTCTCTATTAGCTCCTGTTGGGGGGATTTCTCTATTAACTCCTGTTGGGGGGATTTCTCTATTAACTCCTGTTGGGGGGATTTCTCTATTAGCTCCTGTTGGGGGGATTTCTCTATTAACTCCTGTTGGGGGGATTTCTCTATTAACTCCTGTTGGGGAGATTTCTCTATTAACCCCTGTTGGGGGGATTTCTCTATTAACTCCTGTTTGGGGGATTTCTCTATTTATCCCTGTTGGGGGGATTTCTCTATTAACCCCTGTTGGGGAGATTTCTCTATTAACTCCTGTTGGGGGGATTTCTCTGTTAACCCCTGTTGGGGGGTTTTCTCTATTAACTCCTGTTGGGGGGATTTCTCTATTAACTCCTGTTGGGGAGATTTATCTATTAACTCCTGTTGGGGGGATTTCTCTATTAACTCCTGTTGGGGGGATTTCTCTATTAACCCCTGTTGGGGGGATTTCTCTATTAACTCCTGTTGGGGGGATTTCTCCATTAACTCCTGTTGGGTTGATTTCTCTATTAACTCCTGTTGGGGGGTTTTCTGTATTAACTCCTGTTGGGGGGATTTCTCTATTAATTCCTGTTGGCGGGATTTCTCTATTAACTCCTGTTGGGGAGATTTCTCTCTTAACTCCTGTTGGGGAGGTTTCTCTATTAACTCCTGTTGGGGGGATTTCTCTATTAACCCCTGTTGGGGGGATTTCTCTATTAACCCCTGTTGGGGGGATTTCTCCATTAACTCCTGTTGGGGGGATTTCTCGATTAACTCCTGCTGGGGGGATTTCTCGATTAACTCCTGTTGGGGGGATTTCTCTATTAACTCCTGTTGGGGGGATTTCTCTATTAACTCCTGTTGGGGGGATTTCTCTATTAACTCCGGTTGGGGAGATTTCTGTGTTAACTGCTGTTGGGGGGATTTCTCGATTAACTGCTGTTGGGGGGGATTTCTCTATTAACTCCTGTTGGGGGGATTTCTCTATTAACCCCTGTTGGGGGGATTTCTCTATCAACTCCTGTTGGGGGGATTTCTCTATTAACTGCTGTTGGGGAGATTTCTCTATTCACTCCTGTTGGGGGGATTTCTCTATTAACTCCTGTTGGGGGGATTTCTCCATTAACTCCTCTTTGGGAGATTTCTCTATTAACTCCTGTTGGGGAGATTTCTCTATTAACTCCTGTTGGGGAGGTTTCTCTATTAACTGCTGTTGGGGGGATTTCTCTATTAACTCCTGTTGGGGGGATTTCTCTATTAACTCCTGTTGGGGAGATTTCTCTATTAACTCCTGTTGGGGGGATTTCTCTATTAACTCCTGTTGGGGGGATTTCTCTATTAACTCCTGTTGTGGGGATTTCTCTATTAACCCCTGTTGGGGAGATTTCTCTATTAACTCCTGTTGGGGAGATTTCTCTATTAACTCCTGTTGGGAGGATTTCTCTATTAACCCCTGTTGGGGGGATTTCTCTATTAACTCCTGTTGGGGGTATTTCTCTATTAACTCCTGTTGGGGGGATTTCTCTATCACCTCCTGTTGGGAAGATTTCTCTATTAACTCCTGTTGGGGGGATTTCTCTATTAACTCCTGTTGGGGGGATTTCTCTATTAACTCCTGTTGGGGAGATTTCTCTATTAACTCCTGTTGGGGAGATTTCTCTATTAACTCCTGTTGGGGAGATTTCTCTATTAACCCCTGTTGGGGAGATTTCTCTATTAACTCCTGTTGGCGGGATTTCTCTATTAACTCCGGTTGGGGAGATTTCTGTGTTAACTGCTGTTGGGGGGATTTCTCTATTAACCCCTGTTGGGGGGATTTCTCTATCAACTCCGGTTGGGGAGATTTCTGTGTTAACTCCTGTTGGGGGGATTTCTCTATTAACCCCTGTTGGGGGGATTTCTCTATCAACTCCTGTTGGGGGGATTTCTCTATTAACTGCTGTTGGGGAGATTTCTCTATTAACTCCTGTTGGGGGGATTTCTCTATTAACTCCTGTTGGGGGGATTTCTCTATTAACTCCTCTTTGGGAGATTTCTCTATTAACTCCTGTTGGGGAGATTTCTCTATTAACTCCTGTTGGGGAGATTTACTATTAACTCCTGTTGGGGGGATTCCTCTATTAACTCCTGTTGGGGGGATTTCTCTATTAACTCCTGTTGGGGGGATTTCTCTATTAACTCCTGTTGGGGGGATTTCTCTATTAACTCCTGTTGGGGAGATTTCTCTATTAACTCCGGTTGGGGAGATTTCTGTGTTAACTGCTGTTGGGGGGATTTCTCGATTAACTGCTGTTGGGGGGGATTTCTCTATTAACTCCTGTTGGGGGGATTTCTCTATTAACCCCTGTTGGGGGGATTTCTCTATCAACTCCTGTTGCGGGGATTTCTCTATTAACTGCTGTTGGGGAGATTTCTCTATTAACTCCTGTTGGGGGGATTTCTCTATTAACTCCTGTTGGGGGGATTTCTCTATTAACTCCTGTTGGGGAGATTTACTATTAACTCCTGTTGGGGGGATTCCTCTGTTAACTCCTGTTGGGGGGATTTCTCTATTAACTCCTGTTGGGGGGATTTCTCTATTAACTGCTGTTGGGGGGATTTCTCTATTAACTCCTGTTGGGGAGATTTCTCTATTAACTCCTGTTGGGGAGATTTCTCTATTAACTCCTGTTGGGGGGATTTCTCTATTAACTCCTGTTGGGGAGATTTCTCTATTAACTCCTGTTGGGGGGATTTCTCTATTAACTCCTGTTGGGGGGATTTCTCTATTAACTCCTGTTGTGGGGATTTCTCTATTAACCCCTGTTGGGGAGATTTCTCTATTAACTCCTGTTGGGGAGATTTCTCTATTAACTCCTGTTGGGAGGATTTCTCTTTTAACCCCTGTTGGGGGGATTTCTCTATTAACTCCTGTTGGGGGTATTTCTCTATTAACTCCTGTTGGGGGGATTTCTCTATCACCTCCTGTTGGGGAGATTTCTCTATTAACTCCTGTTGGGAAGATTTCTCTATTAACTCCTGTTTGGGAGGTTTCTCTATTAACTCCTGTTGGGGAGATTTCTCTATTAACTCCTGTTGGGGAGATTTACTATTAACTCCTGTTGGGGGGATTTCTCTATTAACTCCTGTTGGGGGGATTTCTCTATTAACTCCTGTTGGGGGGATTTCTCTATTAACTCCTGTTGGGGGGATTTCTCTATTAACCCCTGTTGGGGGGATTTCTCTATTAACTCCTGTTGGGGAGATTTCTCTATTAACTCCTGTTGGGGAGATTTCTCTATTAACTCCTGTTGGGGAGATTTCTCTATTAACCCCTGTTGGGGAGATTTCTCTATTAACTCCTGTTGGGGGGATTTCTCTATTAACTCCTGTTGGGGGGATTTCTCTATTAACCCCTGTTGGGGGGATTTCTCCATTAACTCCTATTGGGGGGATTTCTCGATTAACTCCTGCTGGGGGGATTTCTCGATTAACTCCTGTTGGGGGGATTTCTCTATTAACTCCTGTTGGGGGGATTTCTCTATTAACTCCTGTTGGGGGAATTTCTCTATTAACTCCGGTTGGGGAGATTTCTGTGTTAACTGCTGTTGGGGGGATTTCTCTATTAACCCGTGTTGGGGGGATTTCTCTATCAACTCCGGTTGGGGAGATTTCTATGTTAACTCCTGTTGGGGGGATTTCTCTATTAACCCCTGTTGGGGGGATTTCTCTATCAACTCCTGTTGGGGGGATTTCTCTATTAACTGCTGTTGGGGAGATTTCTCTATTAACTCCTGTTGGGGGGATTTCTCTATTAACTCCTGTTGGGGGGATTTCTCTATTAACTCCTCTTTGGGAGATTTCTCTATTAACTCCTGTTGGGGAGATTTACTATTAACTCCTGTTGGGGGGATTCCTCTATTAACTCCTGTTGGGGGGATTTCTCCATTAACTCCTGTTGGGGGGATTTCTCTATTAACTCCTGTTGGGGGGATTTCTCTATTAACCCCTGTTGGGGGGATTTCTCCATTAACTCCTATTGGGGGGATTTCTCGATTAACTCCTGCTGGGGGGATTTCTCGATTAACTCCTGTTGGGGGGATTTCTCTATTAACTGCTGTTGGGGGGATTTCTCTATTAACCCCTGTTGGGGGGATTTCTCTATCAACTCCGGTTGGGGAGATTTCTGTGTTAACTCCTGTTGGGGGGATTTCTCTATTAACCCCTGTTGGGGGGATTTCTCTATCAACTCCTGTTGGGGGGATTTCTCTATTAACTGCTGTTGGGGAGATTTCTCTATTAACTCCTGTTGGGGGGATTTCTCTATTAACTCCTGTTGGGGGGATTTCTCTATTAACTCCTCTTTGGGAGATTTCTCTATTAACTCCTGTTGGGGGGATTTCTCTATTAACCCCTGTTGGGGGGATTTCTCTATTAACTCCTGTTGGGGGGATTTCTCTATTAACTCCTGTTGGGGGGATTTCTCTATTAACTCCTGTTGGGGGGATTTCTCTATTAACTCCTGTTGGGGGGATTTCTCTATTAACCCCTGTTGGGGAGATTTCTCTATTAACTCCTGTTGGGGGGATTTCTCTGTTAACTCCTGTTGGGGGGTTTTCTCTATTAACCCCTGTTGGGGAGATTTCTCTATTAACCACTTTTGGGGAGATTTCTCTATTAACTCCTGTTGGGGAGATTTCTCTAGTAACTCCTGTTGGGGAGATTTATCTATTAACTCCTGTTGGGGGCATTTCTCTATTAAACCCTGTTGGGGGGATTTCTCTATTAACTCCTGTTGGGGGGATTTCTCTATTAACTCCTGTTGGGGGGATTTCTCTATTAACCCCTGATGGGGAATTTCTCTATTAACTCCTGTTGGGGGCATTTCTCTATTAACTCCTGTTGGGGGGGATTGCTCTATTAACCCCTGTTGGGGGGATTTCTCTATTAACTCCTGTTCTCTATTAACTCCTGTTGGGGGGATTTCTCTATTAACTCCTGTTGCTGGGATTTCCCCATTAACTCCTCTTTGGGAGATTTCTCTATTAACTCCTGTTGGGGAGATTTCTCTATTAACTCCTGTTGGGGAGGTTTCTCCATTAACTGCTGTTGGGGGGATTTCTCTGTTAACTCCTGTTGGGGGGATTTCTCTATTAACTCCTGTTGGGGGGATTTCTCTATTAACTCCTGTTGGGGGGATTTCTCTATTAACTCCTGTTGGGGGATTTCTCTATTAACCCCTGTTGGGGAGATTTCTCTATTAACTCCTGTTGGGGAGATTTCTCTATTAACTCCTGTTGGGGGGATTTCTCTATTAACCCCTGTTGGGGGGATTTCTCTATAAACTCCTGTTGGGGGTATTTCTCTATTAACTCCTGTTGGGGGGATTTCTCTATTACCTCCTGTTGGGGAGATTTCTCTATTAACTCCTGTTTGGGAGATTTCTCTATTAACTCCTGTTGGGGAGATTTCTCTATTAACTCCTGTTGGGGGGATTTCTCTTTTAACTCCTGTTGGGGGGATTTCTCTATTCACTCCTGTTGGGGGGATTTCTCTATTAACT
Source organism: Somniosus microcephalus (assembly GCF_052327205.1). Taxonomy (NCBI): domain Eukaryota; kingdom Metazoa; phylum Chordata; class Chondrichthyes; order Squaliformes; family Somniosidae; genus Somniosus; species Somniosus microcephalus. Next base: position 80,887,986 of record NC_141005.1, on the reverse strand, counting down.
CCTGTTGGGGGGATTTCTCTATTAACTCCTGTTGGGGGGATTTCTCTATTAACCCCTGTTGGGGAGATTCCTCTATTAACTCCTGTTGGGGGGATTTCTCTATTAACTCCTGTTGGGGGGATTTCTCTATTAACTCCTGTTGGGGGGATTTCTCTTTTAACTCCTGCTGGGGGGATTCCTCTATTAACTCCTGTTGGGGGGATTTCTCTATTAACTCCTGTTGGGGGGATTTCTCTATTAACTCCTGTTGGGGGGATTTCTCCATTAACTCCTGTTGGGGGGATTTCTCTATTAACTCCTGTTGGGGGGATTTCTCTATTAACCCCTGTTGGGGGGATTTCTCCATTAACTCCTATTGGGGGGATTTCTCGATTAACTCCTGCTGGGGGGATTTCTCGATTAACTCCTGTTGGGGGGATTTCTCTATTAACTGCTGTTGGGGGGATTTCTCTATTAACCCCTGTTGGGGGGATTTCTCTATCAACTCCGGTTGGGGAGATTTCTGTGTTAACTCCTGTTGGGGGGATTTCTCTATTAACCCCTGTTGGGGGGATTTCTCTATCAACTCCTGTTGGGGGGATTTCTCTATTAACTGCTGTTGGGGAGATTTCTCTATTAACTCCTGTTGGGGGGATTTCTCTATTAACTCCTGTTGGGGGGATTTCTCTATTAACTCCTCTTTGGGAGATTTCTCTATTAACTCCTGTTGGGGGGATTTCTCTATTAACCCCTGTTGGGGGGATTTCTCTATTAACTCCTGTTGGGGGGATTTCTCTATTAACTCCTGTTGGGGGGATTTCTCTATTAACTCCTGTTGGGGGGATTTCTCTATTAACTCCTGTTGGGGGGATTTCTCTATTAACCCCTGTTGGGGAGATTTCTCTATTAACTCCTGTTGGGGGGATTTCTCTGTTAACTCCTGTTGGGGGGTTTTCTCTATTAACCCCTGTTGGGGAGATTTCTCTATTAACCACTTTTGGGGAGATTTCTCTATTAACTCCTGTTGGGGAGATTTCTCTAGTAACTCCTGTTGGGGAGATTTATCTATTAACTCCTGTTGGGGGCATTTCTCTATTAAACCCTGTTGGGGGGATTTCTCTATTAACTCCTGTTGGGGGGATTTCTCTATTAACTCCTGTTGGGGGGATTTCTCTATTAACCCCTGATGGGGAATTTCTCTATTAACTCCTGTTGGGGGCATTTCTCTATTAACTCCTGTTGGGGGGGATTTCTCTATTAACCCCTGTTGGGGGGATTTCTCTATTAACTCCTGTTCTCTATTAACTCCTGTTGGGGGGATTTCTCTATTAACTCCTGTTGGTGGGATTTCCCCATTAACTCCTCTTTGGGAGATTTATCTATTAACTCCTGTTGGGGAGATTTCTCTATTAACTCCTGTTGGGGAGGTTTCTCCATTAACTGCTGTTGGGGGGATTTCTCTGTTAACTCCTGTTGGGGGGATTTCTCTATTAACTCCTGTTGGGGGGATTTCTCTATTAACTCCTGTTGGGGGGATTTCTCTATTAACTCCTGTTGGGGGGATTTCTCTATTAACCCCTGTTGGGGAGATTTCTCTATTAACTCCTGTTGGGGAGATTTCTCTATTAACTCCTGTTGGGGGGATTTCTCTATTAACCCCTGTTGGGGGGATTTCTCTATTAACTCCTGTTGGGGGGATTTCTCTTTTAACTCCTGCTGGGGGGATTCCTCTATTAACTCCTGTTGGGGGGATTTCTCTATTAACTCCTGTTGGGGGGATTTCTCTATTAACTCCTGTTGGGGGGATTTCTCTATTAACCCCTGTTGGGGGGATTTCTCTATTAACTCCTGTTGGGGGGATTTCTCCATTAACTCCTGTTGGGTTGATTTCTCTATCAACTCCTGTTGGGGGGTTTTCTCTATTAATTCCTGTTGGGGAGGTTTCTCTATTAACTCCTGTTAGGTTGATTTCTCTATTAACTCCTGTTGGGGGGTTTTCTGTATTAACTCCTGTTGGGGAGATTTCTCTATTAACTCCTGTTGGGGAGGTTTCTCTATTAACTCCTGTTGGGGGGATTTCTCCATTAACTCCTGTTGGGGGGATTTCTCGATTAACTCCTGCTGGGGGGATTTCTCGATTAACTCCTGTTGGGGGAATTTCTCTATTAACTCCTGTTGGGGGGATTTCTCTATTAACTCCTGTTGGGGGGATTTCTCTATTAACTCCGGTTGGGGAGATTTCTGTGTTAACTGCTGTTGGGGGGATTTCTCGATTAACTGCTGTTGGGGGGGATTTTTCTATTAACTCCTGTTGGGGGGATTTCTCTATTAACCCCTGTTGGGGGGATTTCTCTATCAACTCCTGTTGGGGGGATTTCTCTATTAACTGCTGTTGGGGAGATTTCTCTATTAACTCCTGTTGGGGGGATTTCTCTATTAACTCCTGTTGGTGGGATTTCCCCATTAACTCCTCTTTGGGAGATTTCTCTATTAACTCCTGTTGGGGAGATTTCTCTATTAACTCCTGTTGGGGAGGTTTCTCCATTAACTGCTGTTGGGGGGATTTCTCTGTTAACTCCTGTTGGGGGGATTTCTCTATTAACTCCTGTTGGGGGGATTTCTCTATTAACTCCTGTTGGGGGGATTTCTCTATTAACTCCTGTTGGGGGGATTTCTCTATTAACCCCTGTTGGGGAGATTTCTCTATTAACTCCTGTTGGGGAGATTTCTCTATTAACTCCTGTTGGGGGGATTTCTCTATTAACCCCTGTTGGGGGGATTTCTCTATAAACTCCTGTTGGGGGTATTTCTCTATTAACTCCTGTTGGGGGGATTTCTCTATTACCTCCTGTTGGGGAGATTTCTCTATTAACTCCTGTTTGGGAGATTTCTCTATTAACTCCTGTTGGGGAGATTTCTCTATTAACTCCTGTTGGGGGGATTTCTCTTTTAACTCCTGTTGGGGGGATTTCTCTATTAACTCCTGTTGGGGGGATTTCTCTATTAACTCCTGTTGGGGGGATTTCTCTATTAACTCCTGTTGGGGGGATTTCTCTATTAACCCCTGTTGGGGAGATTCCTCTATTAACTCCTGTTGGGGGGATTTCTCTATTAACTCCTGTTGGGGGGATTTCTCTATTAACTCCTGTTGGGGGGATTTCTCTTTTAACTCCTGCTGGGGGGATTCCTCTATTAACTCCTGTTGGGGGGATTTCTCTATTAACTCCTGTTGGGGGGATTTCTCTATTAACTCCTGTTGGGGGGATTTCTCTATTAACCCCTGTTGGGGGGATTTCTCTATTAACTCCTGTTGGGGGGATTTCTCCATTAACTCCTGTTGGGTTGATTTCTCTATCAACTCCTGTTGGGGGGTTTTCTCTATTAATTCCTGTTGGGGAGGTTTCTCTATTAACTCCTGTTAGGTTGATTTCTCTATTAACTCCTGTTGGGGGGTTTTCTGTATTAACTCCTGTTGGGGAGATTTCTCTATTAACTCCTGTTGGGGAGGTTTCTCTATTAACTCCTGTTGGGGGGATTTCTCCATTAACTCCTGTTGGGGGGATTTCTCGATTAACTCCTGCTGGGGGGATTTCTCGATTAACTCCTGTTGGGGGAATTTCTCTATTAACTCCTGTTGGGGGGATTTCTCTATTAACTCCTGTTGGGGGGATTTCTCTATTAACTCCGGTTGGGGAGATTTCTGTGTTAACTGCTGTTGGGGGGATTTCTCGATTAACTGCTGTTGGGGGGGATTTTTCTATTAACTCCTGTTGGGGGGATTTCTCTATTAACCCCTGTTGGGGGGATTTCTCTATCAACTCCTGTTGGGGGGATTTCTCTATTAACTGCTGTTGGGGAGATTTCTCTATTAACTCCTGTTGGGGGGATTTCTCTATTAACTCCTGTTGGTGGGATTTCCCCATTAACTCCTCTTTGGGAGATTTCTCTATTAACTCCTGTTGGGGAGATTTCTCTATTAACTCCTGTTGGGGAGGTTTCTCCATTAACTGCTGTTGGGGGGATTTCTCTGTTAACTCCTGTTGGGGGGATTTCTCTATTAACTCCTGTTGGGGGGATTTCTCTATTAACTCCTGTTGGGGGGATTTCTCTATTAACTCCTGTTGGGGGGATTTCTCTATTAACCCCTGTTGGGGAGATTTCTCTATTAACTCCTGTTGGGGAGATTTCTCTATTAACTCCTGTTGGGGGGATTTCTCTATTAACCCCTGTTGGGGGGATTTCTCTATAAACTCCTGTTGGGGGTATTTCTCTATTAACTCCTGTTGGGGGGATTTCTCTATTACCTCCTGTTGGGGAGATTTCTCTATTAACTCCTGTTTGGGAGATTTCTCTATTAACTCCTGTTGGGGAGATTTCTCTATTAACTCCTGTTGGGGGGATTTCTCTTTTAACTCCTGTTGGGGGGATTTCTCTATTAACTCCTGTTGGGGGGATTTCTCTATTAACTCCTGTTGGGGGGATTTCTCTATTAACTCCTGTTGGGGGGATTTCTCTATTAACCCCTGTTGGGGAGATTCCTCTATTAACTCCTGTTGGGGGGATTTCTCTATTAACTCCTGTTGGGGGGATTTCTCTATTAACTCCTGTTGGGGGGATTTCTCTTTTAACTCCTGCTGGGGGGATTCCTCTATTAACTCCTGTTGGGGGGATTTCTCTATTAACTCCTGTTGGGGGGATTTCTCTATTAACTCCTGTTGGGGGGATTTCTCTATTAACTCCTGTTGGGGGGATTTCTCTATTAACCCCTGTTGGGGAGATTTCTCTATTAACTCCTGTTGGGGGGATTTCTCTGTTAACTCCTGTTGGGGGGTTTTCTCTATTAACCCCTGTTGGGGGGATTTCTCTATTAACCACTGTTGGGGAGATTTCTCTATTAACTCCTGTTGGGGAGATTTCTCTATTAACTCCTGTTGGGGAGATTTCTCTGTTAACTCCTGTTGGGGGGATTTCTCTATTAACTCCTGTTGGAGGGATTTCGCTATTAACCCCTGTTGGGGGGATTTCTCTATTAACTCCTGTTGGGGTGATTTCTCTATTAACTCCTGTTGGGGAGATTTCTCTGTTAACTCCTGTTGGGGGGATTTTTCTATTAACCCCTGTTGGGGAGATTTCTCTATTAACTCCTGTTGGGGGGATTTCTCTGTTAACTCCTCTTGGGGGGTTTTCTCTATTAACCCCTGTTGGGGGGATTTCTCTATTAAGCACTGTTGGGGAGATTTCTCTATTAACTCCTGTTGGGGGGATTTCTCTATCAACTCCTGTTGGGGGGATTTCGCTATTAACCCCTGTTGGGGGGATTTCTCTATTAACTCCTGTTGGGTGGATTACTCTATTAACCCCTGATGGGGGGATTTCTCTATTAACTCCTGTTGGGGGGATTTCTCTATTAACTCCTGTTGGGGGGATTTCTCTATTAACTCCTGTTGGGGAGATTTCTCTATTAACTCCAGTTGGGGGGATTTTCTATTATCCCCTTTTGGGGGGATTTCTCTATTAACCACTGTTGGGGAGATTTCTCTCTTAACTCCTATTGGGGAGAATACTCTATTAACTCCTGTTGGGGCGATTTCTCTGTTAACTCCTGTTGGGGGGATTTCTCGATTAACTGCTGTTGGGGGGATTTCTCTATTAACTCCTGTTGGGGGATTTCTCTATTAACCCCTGTTGGGGGGATTTCTCTATTAACTCCTGTTCGGGGGATTTCTCTGTTAAACCCTGTTGGCGGGATTTCTCTATTAACTCCTGTTGGGGAGATTTCTCTATTAACTGCTGTTGGGGGGATTTCTCTATTAACTCCTGTTCGGGGGATTTCTCTATTAAACCCTGTTGGCGGGATTTCTCTATAAACTCCTGTTGGGGGGATTTCTCTATTAAACCCTGTTGGCGGGATTTCTCTATTAACTCCTGTTGGGGGGATTACTCTATTAACCCCTGATGGGGGGATTTCTCTATTAACTCCTGTTGGGGGGATTTCTCTATTGACTCCTGTTGGGGGGATTTCTCTATTAACTCCAGTTGGGGGGTTTTCTCTATTAACTCCTGTTGGGGGGATTTCTCTATTAACCACTGTTGGGGAGATTTCGCTCTTAACTCCTATTGGGGAGAATACTCTATTAACTCCTGTTGGGGAGATTTCTCTATTAGCTCCTGTTGGGGGGATTTCTCTATTAACTCCTGTTGGGGGGATTTCTCTATTAACTCCTGTTGGGGGGATTTCTCTATTAGCTCCTGTTGGGGGGATTTCTCTATTAACTCCTGTTGGGGGGATTTCTCTATTAACTCCTGTTGGGGAGATTTCTCTATTAACCCCTGTTGGGGGGATTTCTCTATTAACTCCTGTTTGGGGGATTTCTCTATTTATCCCTGTTGGGGGGATTTCTCTATTAACCCCTGTTGGGGAGATTTCTCTATTAACTCCTGTTGGGGGGATTTCTCTGTTAACCCCTGTTGGGGGGTTTTCTCTATTAACTCCTGTTGGGGGGATTTCTCTATTAACTCCTGTTGGGGAGATTTATCTATTAATTCCTGTTGGCGGGATTTCTCTATTAACTCCTGTTGGGGAGATTTCTCTCTTAACTCCTGTTGGGGAGGTTTCTCTATTAACTCCTGTTGGGGGGATTTCTCTATTAACCCCTGTTGGGGGGATTTCTCTATTAACCCCTGTTGGGGGGATTTCTCCATTAACTCCTGTTGGGGGGATTTCTCGATTAACTCCTGCTGGGGGGATTTCTCGATTAACTCCTGTTGGGGGGATTTCTCTATTAACTCCTGTTGGGGGGATTTCTCTATTAACTCCTGTTGGGGGGATTTCTCTATTAACTCCGGTTGGGGAGATTTCTGTGTTAACTGCTGTTGGGGGGATTTCTCGATTAACTGCTGTTGGGGGGGATTTCTCTATTAACTCCTGTTGGGGGGATTTCTCTATTAACCCCTGTTGGGGGGATTTCTCTATCAACTCCTGTTGGGGGGATTTCTCTATTAACTGCTGTTGGGGAGATTTCTCTATTCACTCCTGTTGGGGGGATTTCTCTATTAACTCCTGTTGGGGGGATTTCTCCATTAACTCCTCTTTGGGAGATTTCTCTATTAACTCCTGTTGGGGAGATTTCTCTATTAACTCCTGTTGGGGAGGTTTCTCTATTAACTGCTGTTGGGGGGATTTCTCTATTAACTCCTGTTGGGGGGATTTCTCTATTAACTCCTGTTGGGGAGATTTCTCTATTAACTCCTGTTGGGGGGATTTCTCTATTAACTCCTGTTGGGGGGATTTCTCTATTAACTCCTGTTGTGGGGATTTCTCTATTAACCCCTGTTGGGGAGATTTCTCTATTAACTCCTGTTGGGGAGATTTCTCTATTAACTCCTGTTGGGAGGATTTCTCTATTAACCCCTGTTGGGGGGATTTCTCTATTAACTCCTGTTGGGGGTATTTCTCTATTAACTCCTGTTGGGGGGATTTCTCTATCACCTCCTGTTGGGAAGATTTCTCTATTAACTCCTGTTGGGGGGATTTCTCTATTAACTCCTGTTGGGGGGATTTCTCTATTAACTCCTGTTGGGGAGATTTCTCTATTAACTCCTGTTGGGGAGATTTCTCTATTAACTCCTGTTGGGGAGATTTCTCTATTAACCCCTGTTGGGGAGATTTCTCTATTAACTCCTGTTGGCGGGATTTCTCTATTAACTCCTGTTGGGGGGATTTCTCTATTAACCCCTGTTGGGGGGATTTCTCCATTAACTCCTGTTGGGGGGATTTCTCGATTAACTCCTGCTGGGGGGATTTCTCGATTAACTCCTGTTGGGGGGATTTCTCTATTAACTCCTGTTGGGGGGATTTCTCTATTAACTCCTGTTGGGGGGATTTCTCTATTAACTCCGGTTGGGGAGATTTCTGTGTTAACTGCTGTTGGGGGGATTTCTCTATTAACCCCTGTTGGGGGGATTTCTCTATCAACTCCGGTTGGGGAGATTTCTGTGTTAACTCCTGTTGGGGGGATTTCTCTATTAACCCCTGTTGGGGGGATTTCTCTATCAACTCCTGTTGGGGGGATTTCTCTATTAACTGCTGTTGGGGAGATTTCTCTATTAACTCCTGTTGGGGGGATTTCTCTATTAACTCCTGTTGGGGGGATTTCTCTATTAACTCCTCTTTGGGAGATTTCTCTATTAACTCCTGTTGGGGAGATTTCTCTATTAACTCCTGTTGGGGAGATTTACTATTAACTCCTGTTGGGGGGATTCCTCTATTAACTCCTGTTGGGGGGATTTCTCTATTAACTCCTGTTGGGGGGATTTCTCTATTAACTCCTGTTGGGGGGATTTCTCTATTAACTCCTGTTGGGGAGATTTCTCTATTAACTCCGGTTGGGGAGATTTCTGTGTTAACTGCTGTTGGGGGGATTTCTCGATTAACTGCTGTTGGGGGGGATTTCTCTATTAACTCCTGTTGGGGGGATTTCTCTATTAACCCCTGTTGGGGGGATTTCTCTATCAACTCCTGTTGCGGGGATTTCTCTATTAACTGCTGTTGGGGAGATTTCTCCATTAACTCCTGTTGGGGGGATTTCTCTATTAACTCCTGTTGGGGGGATTTCTCTATTAACTCCTGTTGGGGAGATTTACTATTAACTCCTGTTGGGGGGATTCCTCTGTTAACTCCTGTTGGGGGGATTTCTCTATTAACTCCTGTTGGGGGGATTTCTCTATTAACTGCTGTTGGGGGGATTTCTCTATTAACTCCTGTTGGGGAGATTTCTCTATTAACTCCTGTTGGGGAGATTTCTCTATTAACTCCTGTTGGGGGGATTTCTCTATTAACTCCTGTTGGGGAGATTTCTCTATTAACTCCTGTTGGGGGGATTTCTCTATTAACTCCTGTTGGGGGGATTTCTCTATTAACTCCTGTTGTGGGGATTTCTCTATTAACCCCTGTTGGGGAGATTTCTCTATTAACTCCTGTTGGGGAGATTTCTCTATTAACTCCTGTTGGGAGGATTTCTCTTTTAACCCCTGTTGGGGGGATTTCTCTATTAACTCCTGTTGGGGGTATTTCTCTATTAACTCCTGTTGGGGGGATTTCTCTATCACCTCCTGTTGGGGAGATTTCTCTATTAACTCCTGTTGGGAAGATTTCTCTATTAACTCCTGTTTGGGAGGTTTCTCTATTAACTCCTGTTGGGGAGATTTCTCTATTAACTCCTGTTGGGGAGATTTACTATTAACTCCTGTTGGGGGGATTTCTCTATTAACTCCTGTTGGGGGGATTTCTCTATTAACTCCTGTTGGGGGGATTTCTCTATTAACCCCTGTTGGGGGGATTTCTCTATTAACTCCTGTTGGGGAGATTTCTCTATTAACTCCTGTTGGGGAGATTTCTCTATTAACTCCTGTTGGGGAGATTTCTCTATTAACCCCTGTTGGGGAGATTTCTCTATTAACTCCTGTTGGGGGGATTTCTCTATTAACTCCTGTTGGGGGGATTTCTCTATTAACCCCTGTTGGGGGGATTTCTCCATTAACTCCTATTGGGGGGATTTCTCGATTAACTCCTGCTGGGGGGATTTCTCGATTAACTCCTGTTGGGGGGATTTCTCTATTAACTCCTGTTGGGGGGATTTCTCTATTAACTCCTGTTGGGGGAATTTCTCTATTAACTCCGGTTGGGGAGATTTCTGTGTTAACTGCTGTTGGGGGGATTTCTCTATTAACCCGTGTTGGGGGGATTTCTCTATCAACTCCGGTTGGGGAGATTTCTATGTTAACTCCTGTTGGGGGGATTTCTCTATTAACCCCTGTTGGGGGGATTTCTCTATCAACTCCTGTTGGGGGGATTTCTCTATTAACTGCTGTTGGGGAGATTTCTCTATTAACTCCTGTTGGGGGGATTTCTCTATTAACTCCTGTTGGGGGGATTTCTCTATTAACTCCTCTTTGGGAGATTTCTCTATTAACTCCTGTTGGGGAGATTTACTATTAACTCCTGTTGGGGGGATTCCTCTATTAACTCCTGTTGGGGGGATTTCTCCATTAACTCCTGTTGGGGGGATTTCTCTATTAACTCCTGTTGGGGGGATTTCTCTATTAACCCCTGTTGGGGGGATTTCTCCATTAACTCCTATTGGGGGGATTTCTCGATTAACTCCTGCTGGGGGGATTTCTCGATTAACTCCTGTTGGGGGGATTTGTCTATTAACTGCTGTTGGGGGGATTTCTCTATTAACCCCTGTTGGGGGGATTTCTCTATCAACTCCGGTTGGGGAGATTTCTGTGTTAACTCCTGTTGGGGGGATTTCTCTATTAACCCCTGTTGGGGGGATTTCTCTTTCAACTCCTGTTGGGGGGATTTCTCTATTAACTGCTGTTGGGGAGATTTCTCTATTAACTCCTGTTGGGGGGATTTCTCTATTAACTCCTGTTGGGGGGATTTCTCTATTAACTCCTCTTTGGGAGATTTCTCTATTAACTCCTGTTGGGGGGATTTCTCTATTAACCCCTGTTGGGGGGATTTCTCTATTAACTCCTGTTGGGGGGATTTCTCTATTAACTCCTGTTGGGGGGATTTCTCTATTAACTCCTGTTGGGGGGATTTCTCTATTAACTCCTGTTGGGGGGATTTCTCTATTAACCCCTGTTGGGGAGATTTCTCTATTAACTCCTGTTGGGGGGATTTCTCTGTTAACTCCTGTTGGGGGGTTTTCTCTATTAACCCCTGTTGGGGAGATTTCTCTATTAACCACTTTTGGGGAGATTTCTCTATTAACTCCTGTTGGGGAGATTTCTCTAGTAACTCCTGTTGGGGAGATTTATCTATTAACTCCTGTTGGGGGCATTTCTCTATTAAACCCTGTTGGGGGGATTTCTCTATTAACTCCTGTTGGGGGGATTTCTCTATTAACTCCTGTTGGGGGGATTTCTCTATTAACCCCTGATGGGGAATTTCTCTATTAACTCCTGTTGGGGGCATTTCTCTATTAACTCCTGTTGGGGGGGATTTCTCTATTAACCCCTGTTGGGGGGATTTCTCTATTAACTCCTGTTCTCTATTAACTCCTGTTGGGGGGATTTCTCTATTAGCTCCTGTTCTCTATTAACTCCTGTTAGGGGGATTTCTCTATTAACCCCTGTTGGGGAGATTTCTCTATTAACTCCTGTTGGGGAGATTTCTCTATTAACTCCTGTTGGGGAGATTTCTCTATTAACTCCTGTTGGGGAGATTTATCTATTAACTCCTGTTGGGGGGATTTCTCTATTAACTCCTGTTGGGGGGGATTTCTCTATTAACTCCTGTTCTCTGTTAACTCCTGTTGGGGGGATTTATTTATTAACTCCTGTTGGGGAGATTTCTCTATTAACTCCTGTTGGGGAGATTTCTCTATTAACTCCTGTTGGGGAGATTTCTCTATTAACTCCTGTTGGGGGGATTTATCTATTAACTCCTGTTGGGGGGATTTCTCTATTAACTCCTGTTGGGGGGATTTCTCTATTAACTCCTTTTGTGGGGATTTCTCTATTAACTCCTGTTGGGGGGATTTCTGTATTAACTCCTGTTGGGGGGATTTCTCTATTAACCCCTGTTGGGGAGATTTCTCTATTAACTCCTGTTGGGGAGATTTCTCTATTAATTCCTGTTGGGGGGATTTCTCTATTAACTCCTGTTGGGGGGATTTCTCTATTAACTCCTGTTGAGGGGATTTCTCTATTAACTCCTGTTGGGGAGATTTCTCTATTAACTCCCGTTGGGGAGATTTCTCTGTTAACTCCTGGTGGGGGGATTTCTTTACTCACTCCTGAAACTACCGGATTGCCCTTAGGGAAGGAAATCTGCCGTCCTTACCTGGTCTGACCTATATGTGACTCCAGACCCACAGCAATCTACCTGTCGCAGATGCATCTGTCCATGGTCCATGGACCTCAGTGTGAAGTCCCGTCTTCACACTGAGGACACCCTCCATCATGTTGTGTGGCACTACCGCCGTGCTAAATGGGATAGATTCAGAACAGATCTAGCAGCTCAAAACTGGGCATCCATGAGGCGCTGTGGGCCATCAGCAGCAGCAGAATTCTATTCCACCACAATCTGTAACCTCATGGCCCGGCATATCCCTCACTCTACCATTACCATCAAGCCAGGGGACCAACCCTGGTTTAATAAGGAGTGCAGAAGAGCATGCCAGGAGCAGCACCAGGTGTACCTAAAAATGAGGAGCCAACCTGGGGAAGCTGCAACACAGGACTACATGCATGCTAAACAGCAGAAGCAGCATGCTATAGACAGGGTTATGCGATTCCGTAATCAACGGATTAGATCAAAGCTCTGCAATCCTACCACATGAATGGTGGTGGACCATTAAACAACTAATGGGAGGAGGAGGCTCCATGAATATCCCCATCCTCAATGATGGTGGAGCCCAGCACATGAGTGCAAAAGACAAGGCTGAAGCGTTTGCAACCATCTTCATCCAGAAGTGCCGAGTGGATGATCCATATCGGCCTCCTCCCGAGGTCCCCACCATCACAGAAGCCAGTCTTCAGCCAATTCGATTCACTCCTCATGATATCAAGAAATGGCTGAGCGCACTGATTATAGCAAAGGCTATGGGCCCCGACAACATCCCGGTTATCATGCTGAAGAGTTGTGCTCCAGAACTAGCCACGCCTCTAGCCAAGCTGTTCCAGTACAGCTACAACACTGGCATCTATCCGACAATGTGGAAAACTGCCCAGTTATGTCCTGTCCACAAAAAGCAGGACAAATCCAACCCAGCCAATTACCGCCCCTTCAGTCTACTCTTAATCATCAGCAAAGTGATGGAAGGTGTCATCGACAGTGCTATCAAGCGGCACTTACTCACCAATAACCTGCTCACTGATGCCCAGTTTAGGTTCCGCCAAGACCACTCGGCTCCCGACCGCATTACAGCCTTGGTCCAAACATGGACAAAGGAGCTGAATTCCAGAGGTGAGGTGAGAGTGACTGCCCTTGACATTAAGGCAGCATTTGACTGAGTCTGGCATCAAGGAGCCCTAGTAAAACTGAAGTCAATGGGAATCAGGGGAAAGACTCTCCACTGGCTGGAGTCATACCTAGCACAAAGGAAGATGGTTGTGATGATTGAAGGTCAATCATCACAGCCCCAGGACATCCCTGCAGAAATCCTCAGGGCAGTGTCCTAGGCCCAACCATCTTTAGCTACTTCATCAACGACCTTCCCTCCAACATAAGGTCAGAAATGGGGATGTTCGCTGATGACTGCACAGTGTTCAGTGCCATTCACAACTCCTCAGATAATGAAGCAGTCCATGCCCGCACGCAACAAGACCTGGACGACGTAAAGGCTTGGGCTGATAAGTGGCAGGTAACATTCGCGCCATAGAAGTGCCAGGCAATGACTATCTCCAACAAGCGAGAGTCTAACCACCGCCCCTTGACATTCAATGGCATTACCATCGCCGAATCCCCCACCAGCCACATAAAATACTGTGGCAACAAGAGCAGGTCAGAGGCTGGGTATTCTGCGGCGAGTGTCTCAGCTCCTGACTCCCCAAAGCCTTTCCACCATCTACAAGGCACAAGTCAGGAGTGTGATGGAATACTCTCCACTTGCCTGGATGAGTGCAGCTCCAACAACACTCAAGAAGCTCGACACCATCCAGGACAAAGCAGCCCACTTGATTGGCACCCCATCCACCACCTTAAACATTCACTCCCTCCACCACCGGCGCACCGTGGCTGCAGTGTGTACCATCTACAAGATGCACTGCAGCAACTCGCCAAGGCTTCTTCGGCAGCACCTCCCAAACCCGCGACCTCTTCCACCTAGAAGGACAAGGGCAGCAGACGCATGGGAACATCACCACCTCCAAGTTCCCCTCCAAGTCACACACCATCCTGACTTAGAAATATATCACCGATCCTTCATCGTCACTGGGTCAAAATCCTGGAACTCCCTCCCTAACAGCACTGTGGGAGCACCTTCACCACACGGACTGAGCGGTTCACGAGGCGGCTCACCGCCACCTTCTCAAGGGCAATTAGGGATGGGCAATAAATGCCAGCCTTGCCAGTGATGCCCACATCCCATAAACGAATAAAAAAAGAGGTTAAGAGGCGATTTGATAGAGGTCTTCCAAATTATGAAGGGTTTTGATGGAGTAAATAAAGAGAAACTGTTTCCAACGGCTGGAGGGTCAGTAACCCAAGGGCACAGATTTAAGGTGATTGGCAAAAGAACCAGAGGCGACACGAGGAAAACATTTTTACGCAACGAGTGGTTAGGATTTGGAATGCACTGCCTGATAGGGTGGTGGAAACAGATTCAATAGTAGCCTTCAAAACGGAATTGGATCAATACTTGCAGGGATATGGGGAAAGAGCGGGGGAGTGGGACTGACTGGATTGCTCTTCGAAAGAGCCGGCGCAGACTTGATGGGCCGAATGGGCTCCACAAACAGGACTGCCCTGGTAGACCCATCATTTCAGCCTGTTCTTGCCCCACGGAACTTATCTCTTCCTATCTTGACTCTATCTTTTCTCCCCTTGTCCAGTCTCTTCCCAACTACATCCGCGACTCTTCGGACGCCCTCCGCCACTTTAACAGTTTCCAGTTTCCTGGCCCCAACCGCTTCCTTTTCACCATGGACGTACAATCCCTCTACACCTCCATCCCCCACCCGGATGGCCTGAGGGCGCTCCGCCTCTTCCTTGAACAGAGGCCCGACCAGTCCCCATCTACCACCACCCTCCTCCGCCTGGCTGAACTTGTTCTCACATTGAACAACTTCTCCTTTAACTCCACTCATTTCCTCCAAATCAAAGGTGTTGCCATGGGTACCCGCATGGGTCCTAGCTATGCCTGCCTTTTCGTGGGCTATGTGGAACAATCTTTGTTCCAGTCCTACTCGGGTCCCCTCCCTCACCTCTTTTTCCGATACATTGATGACTGTATCGGTGCCGTTTCCTGCTCTCGTCCCGAACTTGACAATTTCGTCCACTTTGCCTCCAATTTCCACCCTTCCCTCACCTTCACATGGTCCATCTCTGACTCTTCCCTTCCCTTCCTCGACTTCTCCGTCTCCATCTCTGGGGATAGGTTATCGACCAATATTCACTACAAGCCCACTGACTCCCACAGCTACCTGGACTACACTTCCTCCCACCCCGCTTCCTGTAAGGACTCTATTCCATTCTCCCAGTTTCTCCGTCTCCGCCGTATCTGCTCCGACGATGCCACCTTCCACACCAGTGCTTCAGACATGTCTTCCTTTTTCCGCAACCGAGAATTCCCCTCTACTGTGGTTGACACGGCCCTCGACCGTGTCAGTTCTATCTCCTGCACTTCTGCCCTCACCCCTGCCCCTCCCTTCCGGAACCACGATAGGGTTCCCCTTGTCCTCACCTTTCACCCCACCAGCCTCCACATTCAATGGATCATCCTCTGGCATTTTCGCTACCTCCAAAGTGATCCCACCACCAAACGTATCTTCCCCTCCCCTCCCCTTTCAGCATTCCGCAGGGGCCGCTCCCTCCGAGACACCCTAGTCCACTCCTCTATCACCCCAAACAGCCCTTCCCCTTTGCCTGGCACCTTCCCGTGCAAGCGGAGGAGATGTAACACCTGCCCTTATACCTCCTCCCTTCCCACTGTCCAGGGCCCCAAACACCCCTTCCAGGTGAAACAGCGATTTACTTGTACTTCTCGCAATCTAGTATACTGTATTCGCTGCTCACGATGCGGTCTCCTCTACATTGGGGAGACCAAATGCAGATTGGGTGACTGCCTTGCGGAACACCTCCGTTCAGTCCGTAAGGGGGACCCCGAGCTTCCAGTCGCCTGTCACTTTAATTCTCCGCTCCGCTCCACTCCCGCTCAGACCTCACCGTCCTTGGCCTCTTGTATTGTTCCACAGAAGCTCAACGTAAACTCGAGGAACAGCACCTCATCTTCCGATTAGGCACTCTGCAGCCTTCTGGACTCAATATCGAGTTCAACAATTTCAGATGATAACCTCGGCCCCTATTTCATTTTTTCTTGTAACTTTTCCACTCCTTCCCCCCCCCCCCCTTTCCTTTTGTTTCTCTCTCACACCTGGCAGCTATCTCTTGCCCTGCCAGTACACTTTACACCCAATCTCAGCCTATTACCATCTCGTCTAGCTTCTAACACCTTTTATTGTCTCTTTTTTACTTCTTTTGTTTCTTTTATTCTTTTGTCCGATCGCAGCCCTGCCTCCGATCTATCTTTTCTTTCCAGTTTTGAAGAAGGGTTCGACCCGAAACGTCAACTCAATTTTCTGACCACGGATGTTGCCTGACCTGCTGAGTTTTTCCAGCATTTTTTGTTGTTATTTTGGGCTCCTTCTGTGCTGTAATGTTGTGTGAGGGGGCGGGGCCTCGGGGGGGGCCGCGGGGCCACTGGGGAGGGGGCGTGGCCGCGGGGGAGGGGCGTGGCCACTGGGGAGGGGCGGGGCCTCGGGGCCACGGGCCC